>NC_056733.1:1492620438-1492973130 GCF_019279795.1 Protopterus annectens | reverse complement strand
CAGCATTACCCACATCCAGCCCCAAGGCAGTCAACACAGCATCCATGGGTCCACATGGTGTCCCAGCTGTGTACTCCAGGAACTCTATGGGGAATTTAACCCACACTTAGGACAGCTGTTTAATCTTAGCCTCACCTCAGGATACGTGCCTGAGTAGTAGCACAGGGCGACTGTAGTCACACTCCACATAGATGGTGCCTCCACTGACCCTGGTTATTACCATACCATTAGTTTGACAAGCCTTATCTGCAAAGCCATGGAGATGGATCATAATGGGACACATAGATAAAGACATAGGGGACCCGCATACTTTGGATACAACCCAGTTTAGCTTGGTCAGAGTCAGATCATGCCCTTTACACGTGTTTCACTTTGTAGAATCAGTCACCAAGGCCATTGCTGAGGGTAAAGCAGTCCATACAGCCTACCTCAACCCGGCAGAGGCCTTCAACACAATACCCCCCTCGGGTATAATTGATAAACCCGTCATCTTGAATGTAAATCCATACATCGCCATATGGGTTGCAAACGGGCTGTCACAGAACACACATGGCCACAGTTGCTGGCGCCATGTCATACTCACAGCCAGTCACAGGTGGTGTCCCATGGGGCTCAGTCCTGGGTCCACTATTTCCAGCATCTACGTTTCCAATGTACACGCCACACAGCGGGGTTATGGTGACAATCTTTGCAGATCAGTCCAAACCGGGTGCCAAAGTCAGACACACATCTGACACAGATATCCTTCAGGAGTGCCTCACAGATGTGGATAAGTGGTACCAGAGACATGTCCTACAGCTAAATGCCAGGGAATGCATAGGCATACCCTTCGGGAAGAACAAGGTTAGCCCGAGCTACCATATAGGTGGCAATCCACTCAGCACAGAGGGGGTTGCCAGTGATCTGGGGACACGTGTTGTTGTTAACCGTTCGTTAGACACACATGTTACTAACATAGTTAGGTAGACCTTCCACATTGCCCACATCATCATGAAGGGATTCACATCTAGATCAGGGGAGGTCATTGTCCCCTTGTACTCATCACTCAATAGACCTATGATTGGGTACAATGCCCGCTCAGAATGTATCTGACCCAACACCTGCAGCAGCTGGAAAGGCACCAACAGTTCTTCGACAAACAGATGCAGGGTCTCAGGTATATGTGTTATACTGACCGACTGAAAGAATTCCAGCTGTATACAGTTGCATACCACTTGCCCAGAGGTGACCCATGCCTGGCATACACGGCTAAGTCGAACCCAGATCTGATGACTATGCTTCACGTAAATAAGTTAGATCCCTCAGAACCACAAGGGCAGCTGACGCACACCTTGACACTGTCATTAATCTAACGTGTTGTTGGGACGGATTCATCACCCAGACACTCACTATGCTGTGGAACGACATCCCAGTACATGTGAGGGCAAGCACCTCGCTGGCCTTGTGTTAGTATTTACACATGGATGTCTGAATTGATTTATTTAAGTAACCTTCTAAATGAATATTTACATTAGCACATTGTGAATCTTTACATTTCGTTGGTCTATTTTACAGTAGTCATAATCATACGGTTTATGTGTATATATTATGGTTCATTTATATTACTAGGTGTCTGCAGTTCTGTTAATATATTGGCACAATCCGTAGGACATATATATGTATCTTACACAGTCAGACATTTGGAAAACATTTTATGTTGGTTCATGTTTCATATATGTACATATATTTCTATTTTCCGATGAAGACTGTACCTTTCGAAGCAATGTCTGATGTCCTCACTGTGTGGGATCTGTAACCCAAGTAAGGTTTGTTCGCTTGTCTGCCTTTAAGGCATGTAATTAGTACCTAGCACATCTAATGTACTGACCAATTAATGCTTGTAAATGTAGTAGGTTGGACTGCATTGTATGTAGTCTGAATAAGTCTGCTTATGAAGCAGACGAAGTGGGCTCCAATAGACTATGGTGACTGCCTTTAATTCTTGGTGTGCTCTGGTTGGTCACTGACGGTCCCTACAGTACCCCGTCTTTGCTTTGGACTTCATCGGCTGGTTGTCTGTGTTTGTTGTATGGGGAATGTCAACTGTAGTCCCTATGTGTATGACTTGTGTAATGCCTTACTACGGCAGTGTAATTCCACCGGGTTTGCAGTTATGGGTGCCATCTTAGTCATACGCTTGTCCATCCATGTGAATTGCCTACTATACACTGGTATAGGGCTGTACACATTTCACACCTGCATTTTGCATTCCCCGGAGTATGGTGTGCATTATTAGCGGAGAGTGACGCATGTGCTACGCACACGTCCCTCCCACGGGGCGGGACAAAGGATTGCCTGCGAAACAACACCGAGCACAGCGTCTACATACCCAGAATCCCTTGACTGCAACAATTGACAGTACCCATTACACATCCGTCATGTGTGCTGGACTGTGATGTGGACGCAGCTGAATGGACCCGATACCCTGGGTATTTCTGTGCATGTGTGCTGCAGTTCATGGACAGCTATCATCAACATTGAACACGCTTGCGTGCATATGTGTACCTGTGACGTGGTGACGACAATGAGATCACGTGAGTAATGCAGGAAGCTAGCAGGCATTCTCTGAACAGAATTTTTGGGTCCTACAATGGACACCGATGTGCATATGTCAAGTTAGATGTTGCTGGACTGTGTCCACCTGCCCAGTGCTTTTCACTGCTGGTGTATGTTCCCAATCGCGGATGTCTGTTTGACTACCCATTCCACATGGTGCTACATAACCAGCTGATTTAGTACTGTGAACAAATTACATACATCCAAAGATGCTGGTTAGCAACTGCTTCATATACACCTCAGACATCCCAATGGGACATATCCGTCACTATATTACCAATATAACACCACCGGAACATGTTGCTTACCTATGCATTCATTTAACCATGTTGTCTTCATAGGTGGGAATGCCATAGTTTACATATCCTACTTGACGCTGTTGTGTGTGTGCCATTAGTATGTGTTCCACAGGTCGCACATCTGTTCCGCTGTACGGTAGCGGGTGCTCCTCAGTCTGTTGCTGGCAGATTGAGTGCTGTGTACGCCGGTGTTGGCACGACAGTCCGGCTTTGTATGTGGAATGTCAACTGTAGTCCCTATGTGTATTTCCTGTGTTATGCCTTCCCCTGGCTATGTCATTTACCGGGTTTGCAGTTGTGGGTGCCATCCTGGCCATACGGGTGTCCATCCATGACAATTGCCTACTGGACACTAGTATAGGGCTGTACACATTCCACACCTACATTTAGCATTCTCCGGAGTATGGTTTGCATTATTAGCGGAGAGTAAGGCAGGTGATACGACACATCCCTCCCACGGGCGGGAGAAAGGATTGCCTGCGAAACAACACCGAGCACAGAGTCTACATACCCAGAATCCCTTGACTGCAACAATTGACAGTACCCATTACACATCCGTCATGTGCGGGACTGTGATGTGGACGCAGTTCTATGGACCCGTACCCTGGGTATTCCTGTGCATCTGTGCTGCATGACATGGACAGCTATCAGCAACATTAAACACGCTATGTGCATATGTGTACCTGTGACTACAATGAGTTCCGTTAGTTGATTAAATAAGGCGGCATACCTGTCTTTAGACAAATTTTTGGGTCCTACAATGGACACCACTGTGCATATGTAAAGTGTAGAGCTTGTCGGACTGTGTCCTTGTGAGCACTGGGTTTCACTGATACTGTGTGTTCAGGAATCACGGATGTCTGTTTGACCACCCATTCCACATGGTGCTACATAACCAGGTGATTTAGTACTGTGGACAAATGACATACATCCAATGATGCTGGTTAGCAAATGCTCCATATAAACCGCAGACGTCCCAATGGGACATATCCGTCACTGTATTTCCAATATAACACCACCGGAACATGTTGATTACCTATGTATTCATTTAACCATGTTGTCTTCATAGGTGGGAATGCCATAGTTTACATATCCTACTTGACGTTGTGTGTGTGCCATTAGTATGTGTTCCACAGGTCGCACATCTGTTCCGCTGTACGGTAGCGGGTGCTCCTCAGTCTGTTGCTGGCAGACTGAGTGCTGTGTACGCCGGTGTTGGCACGAGGGTCCGGCTTTGTATGTGGAATGTCAACTGTAGTCCCTATGTGTATTTCCTGTGTTATGCCTTACCGCTGCTATGTCATGTACCGGGTTTGCAGTTGTGGGTGCCATCCTGGCCATACGGGTGTCCATCCATGACAATTGCCTACTGGACACTAGTATAGGGCTGTACACATTCCACACCTACATTTAGCATTCTCCGGAGTATGGTTTGCATTATTAGCGGAGAGTAAGGCAGGTGCTACGCACACATCCCTCCCACGGGGCGGGAGAAAGGATTGCCTGTGAAACAACACCGAGCACAGCGTCTACATACCCAGAATCCCTTGACTGCAACAATTGACAGTACCCATTACACATCCGTCATGTGTGCGGAACTGTGATGTGGACGCAGTTCTATGGACCCGGTACCCTGGGTATTTCTGTGCATCTGTGCTGCATTACATGGACAGCTATCAGCAACATTAAACACGCTATGTGCATATGTGTACCTGTGACGACAATGATTTCAGGTACGCATTGAAATAAGACATAATTCGATTCTTTCCACAATTTTTGGGTCCTACAATGGACACCACTGTGCATATGTAAAGTGTAGAGCTTGTCGGACTGTGTCCTTGTGAGCAGTGGGTTTCACTGATGCTGTGTGTTCAGCAATCGTGTATGTGTGCTTGACTACCCATACTGTGTTGTGCTACAGGAACCATGTCTTCCGACACCAGAAACCAATGCTATACATCCAATGTTGCAGGTTAACAACCACTTTCATACCATACCCAGAGGTCACGATTGGGAGGTATTGCCACTTTATTATCGGAACAACACCCCAGACTGTGTACATCATGGGAACTTTAGGCCAGTCTTACCGCCATTTCCAATTGTAATTGGCAGACACATGTCAATACATGTATGATAACACATATTGTCATGCAGAAGTTGATCTATGTTATGTGGACATTGGCTTCTGCTTTTGGCATCCGTTGCTGTGAGTGTTGCCAGTTACCATACACATTGCTTGCTCAGAGGCAGACTACACAATACCGCGCAGTACTGTGGTCTCCTTTAAGGACCCTGAGCCAGTGGTCGATGGTACGGCAGCCACTGCATCAATCACATTTGCCATCTACCAGTACCTACAGGACTGCATGAGCCAGTCATTCACTTACCCAACTGTGGTTCACTGTACCAATGCCAAGCATCCAGTGTGGTGTACCCCAGCCATACACAAAATGTACAACACGAGGAGGTGGCTACTACAAGGTGGAGCAGACACCTTGTGAGGTGTGACACCCTTGGTCATCATATGTGTAGACTTACACACTGTCATGAAATAGTCCAGGGCACATTCCACAGATATACCTACATGGACCTGGCTAACAATCATACCACCTTCAGTTGCTATGCTGGACACCTGGGAGCTCAGTCCCACATATGCTCTGACTGGGTTCACATAGAGGTGGGGTTTACTCAACATACACACATTGCCAACATACAGGCTGACAAGTCCAGTGAGGACATCTCCACACCCTCCCCCACACATGAGGTGATGTGTGTACCACAGGTTTGTGGTCACCAAATGTTCTGTGACACACAGGTGGGACATGCTCTCTCCAGGGTAGTGGACATAGCATCGATGAGACCAGCTGGTGACCCCGCTGTGTACTCCACTATCTCGGTTATGAATTGGACCCACAGTTAGGACAGCTATTTCTTTGTAGCCTCACCTCAGGTAGGGTACCCAGGTTGTGTCACATGGCAACTGTAGTCCCACGCCAGAAGGCCAATACCTCCACTGAGGCTGGTTATTACTGTCCCATTACCCTGAGGAGACCTATCTGCAAAGACATGGGGAGGGATCATACTGTGGCTCGTACATGACTGCATAGGGGACATACTTACTTTGCCTCACACACGGTTTGTCTTGTTCAGGGGCGGTTCATGCCTTTAAAGCATGGTTGACATTTTCAGGACAGTCGCCGAGGCCACTGATGGGGTGTTGCAGTCCATACAGCCTACCTCGACCTGGCAAAGCCCTTCATCACATTACCCCCCTCAGGTATCGTTGATAAACCCATTGGGATGTGAACACGCACATCACAGAATGTGTTGTAAACTGTCTATGTGACACAACCCACACAGTCATAGTTGCTGGCAGCATATCAGACCTACTGCCTGTCAGAAGTGGTGTCCCATGGGGCCCTTCCATGTGTGCACTCCTGTCATACACCTACATCTTCACGGTACAGGCACACACAGGGGTGCTATGGGCAACAGTGTTTGTAGATGACTGCAAAACAGGTGCCATAGTGGGACAGACATCTGACACAGATATCCTTCGAAGGGGCCTCCCAGGTATGCATATCTGCTGTCAGGGACATGTCCCACAGCTAAATGCAACGTCATGCAACATCATACCTGTGGAGAAGTACTAGGTCACCCCTGTCCAGCATATAGGTGGCTGTCCACTCAGCACAGGGGTGATTACCAGGAATCAGGGACAGTGTTGGATGGTCACCATTCATTCCACACACACGTTGCTATCGTGGTTGTGTGGGTCTTCTACATTGCCCACCTGTTGGTGCAGGGATTCACATCTACATCAGGCTAGGTCATTGTTCCCTTGTACCCATTACCCATTATATCACAATCAAACCACTTCTGACAATCAAAAACTAGAGCGTTGTTAATCTCAACTTGACTGACACACCTGTCTTGACTGACACACCTGTTATGTACTGTCATTTTTATATCTTAGTGCATTTTTGATAAGGTATATATTATTAGTGTTTACAGTTTATATATAGATTAATAAGTTTGTAGGCATAAATGTTTTACTAAGGAGTCTTATGTATTTAGGCATCAATGGATGATATTGTATTTTTTAAAAGGGATACTGTATTAGGAGTTCAATATAACCCTTATTTTATTACATAGAATAACATTTTATAAGTTAGATGTGTATTTTTAGACTTCAAGAATAAGGAAGAAATGTTTTGACAGTTTATATTTTCACATTTTCATATTTTTACATTTTCATATGTTTGTATGTATTAATTTGCTTAAAAGCATTGCAGCTTTAAGTAATTTGCATATGGCGCCAATGCTATGTATTTAAACAATGAATGAGAGTTCATTTAACAGTTCTGAGGAAGCTCGTGTTGTACGAGTGAAAGCGCTAAACTCACTGTGTGGAAAATAAATTGCTTCAATTTTTAATAGCAATTTTAGTTATTTACCTTGGCTCTAACGAGACTTTATATGTTTTTGCACTGAGGGTCTGATTATATGACTGGCATCTATATTGTGGAGGCATCTCGTTTAACAGAGCAAACTTGTTTGTTAGTTCCTGACCGTTATACAAGTGCAAACAGTGACTTGGTTCGTTGTTTTACATTTCTCTTGTACCCATTACGTGTTACACCTATGATCTACTACATTGCCCCATTCAGACTGTATCTGACCATACACCTACAGCAGCTGGGAAGCCCACATAGGTTGATCGTTGTACAGATGCAGGATGACACCATTTTGTGTAATGCTGCCCCACATGTAGGACCCCTGCCACATCACGACACATACCTGCTGTTTGGTGTTGACCTGTGCCTGACATACAAGGCCATGTCAACCCATATGTCATGTGTATGCTTCACCTACTGTATCCGCATCCCTCAGAATCACTAGGGCAGGTGACATTTACCTTGTCACGGTCATTCATGGATGTGTTTGGGTGACACATATATCACCCAGACAATCATTATGCTGTGGATCTACATCACAGTACATGTGAGACAGACATCCTTCCTAGCCTTGTTCGCAGCTATGTTGTCCATTGGATGGAGAATTGCAGGTATAGGCCAGGGATTACATCATTATCACTGCTTGACGGAGATACAGCAATATCATGGGTATTTCATCTGAAGCACAGAAGGTTGGCAAAGTCATCCTAACTATGGTGTAGTATTATGGCTGGGCCTGGGACGATGGCCTACCCTGTACCTATGGACGGTGAACCTATATTCATAGTTTGTCACATGTACAATTGTCTATCCACTATAGTCTTTCGCCACTGTATATTTCTGTGGCACATGATTGTCCTCTGTATTACATGCAGGTATGCTGTGTACGCTGCACATACGTCACAGTTGATGACAGTGTATCTGTGTCCCTAACACTGTGATACTGAGGACTACCACACATCCTTCACAGCATTCCATGCATATGTCCATTCTATTCTTCTTTGGCCTATGGGGGTGTTAAGGCAAACATTACTCAAGTCCCCGTCTGTGCATGCTTCATGCTGGTGCTGGACCAGGCTCCGCTGCAGTCATGGGTTGGACAGTAGTGTCGCTGTGTGTTTGCCATGTGTTTTATTGCCAGTACATCTGTGGGAGGTGTAGTTGGCACATGTTCCTCTTTGCAGGGACACCCATCCTGGTGTTTGTGTCATGCATCTGCACTTGGCACGTGCCATATGTCCTGTACTATTCCCACAGTCGTGTATGCCTTCATGCACTACTACTGCGTGTTACTGGCTGTGTGTATGTGGTACACATGGACATTGTGATGTTTGTCTTGACCTATTCCAATGCTAGAACGTAAACATCTGTCAATTAAGTCTTTTAAATCAAACTGTAACACTCATTCGTATTTTCAACATGACACTCATTAACACAGGAAGCTGGGATTAATAACATTTTATTACTGTGCAGCAGGAGGCAAAGGAGTATGCAGTCAAAGTTTAGACATTTGTTCAACTCTATACATGTTACATCTGTATGAGCATTCTGTATACTATCATCTTTTGCACACATTAATGATGTTGTCAGTCACAAGGCATTTACATTGCTAGAGTACAGAACATTGTATTCCTACAACAGTGCTCAGGTAATGCTTATTACATGTTTTCCCATGAGGATAGCCCAACCTTGTAGACACATATTCAGTTAGACTGTACTTTGGTAAGTTCTGCTCTGACACGGTTCCAACACTGTTCATATTCAGTCCTCACTCCGTGTCCTACTAGGTTCCTGTGTCTCTCTGCTGAGCAGCTGTACTCTGTGTTACAGCTCACAAGCCTATCCTCCTCAGTAGAAGGATGACAGATATACCTGTACATACATGTATTATTCTGTAACCGAGCAGATGACTAATGCTGACTGACATACACCTGCTGCACTGGTTACTGCTAGGTTAGGTTCAATCACACTGCAGCTACACTACAAGCAATTACATGCATGAGAAGCTGTACTGCTATATTGTCAGGTAGAATAATATGCATTATACACTATTAGCTTCTAAAGTTGCACGTCATATTATGTTTAAATATGTATTTTGCTAACATTCTCCCTCCTTTGATTGCTTCTACTCTATCCAGAGACATATACAACATTATTTCATTCCCTGGCGCCTTCCTCTGTGGAACGATTAACTAGGCAGGTAATTTGATGTACATTGCAAGTAGGATTGCATTTTCTATTGACAAATACCACTACAGGTCTTGATCCATAGTCTCGGTACAGGTATGTTGCCAGAGTCCCTGACTAATACTTACATGCACAGTATCCCGTGACTAGACACATGCTCCCAATATGAGCAGAACAACACAAATGGCAATCATGATATTCAGTATGACTGACCCCATCCACCCAATGGTTTGTGGAAATGGTTCGGCAGTGGGTTTGGGCCTGGTTCCGCCATGGATGACACCTGCTATATTACCTGTAGGTGGGCGTTGCTTTTGGTCTCTTCATGTGGTAGTTGGACACAGCGATCTTCTTCAGTAAGCGCAAGACGCATTCAATTCTCAGCGCCACGGTGCAGTCGCACTATTACATTTTCTGACACAACAGTTCTCATTGCATCCAGTTCATCAGTCACATGTTCAGGAGCGGAAGTCACATTCATCCTTCCTCCGACAGTTTTGATAACTTCCTCTGTTCCCTGATTGATTTCACTACTCCAGAAGCTGGGGTGTTCCAGCCCAGGTTGTGACGCTGTCACTGAAGTCCATATGAATCGGTATTCCTTTATCTCTTGCAGAGGACTGACATGTCAGAACAGCTTCCATTTCACCCACTGGATTAGTAGGTTTCTCGACTGTGTTCCCAGTTCTTCGAGCTATATGTGTTATAGTTCGTTTCGCACCCACAGGCAATTGTACAGTATGTCATGTGACTGGAGCCAGATAACCCAAATAACAACTGCCGGACCAATTCCCAGGTAACCATTGCTATGCTTATTTCCCACAAACAACATAACTATATTCTACTTTATTACTGATGCGGGTTACCTCTGCATGTAACAAATTCCTGTCTCTAACAGAGGACTGTTTATACAATTCAGGATGTTTCTGCACATCCTTCAACATTGTTCTCATGATGTTTCAATACAAATTAGGAATGGTGCTACAAGTAGTACTGTGATCTTTGGCTGTTATATGACATTCGTAAGACACAGTTATGTTACAAATACTCCCACCAACTGAAACTGTACCATGTTTATGATAACATACAATTCCTTTTTGTGTAACAGGTAAGTACATTGCCACGTTGTCCTGTGATCTCACAGAACCTGTATCAAAGTGTAGATATTCACAAGTCTCAATCTATCCCCAAGGGGACAACATGCATCGGAAGTCCTCCATATGATGTAGGTATGGCAGTACAAACACAGCAATTTAAAGTGTTCCTAGTCTCTATATGCACACGCATCATGCCTAGGTATCTGTTGAGGTGTGGAAGACACTCTGTGGCCAGTTCATCACGTATCAGTATTTGTATCCGTGTAGTTATATGCAGGTAAGGTCCCGGAAATTGTAACGTAAACACAAACATGGTTAATAGGTGTATAATCATTAGGACAGCAAACATAAATGTCTTTGGGGTTGCTTTGTATTGTTATACAGTCTTCGCCGGTGATTCGGCTCTTTGGTATATCAGCTACAAGATGTCAATCAGACTTGATATCCTTTACCAGTTTGAGAAATGTGAGGTGGACCCAGGACGACCTCTCTGCAAACTTTACTGCGGTAGGCGCTGCCAACAGTACCCGGTACAGACATTCGCACTGTCCACTTGGCAATAATGTTCTTTGGATAACAGTGACATACACACAGGATACTGGTGTCAGCTATGCTTCCGCCTTCGTTTGCTCTTATCTGTAACAGACTTTAACTGAGGAACAGTGTTACTAGTTAACAATCCTCTCATGTCACCTACTACTGAGTCATCGACCTCCGGCTCTGCAGGCATGACAGCTTTCCACTCTGGCACATGATATGCCATTCCACATACTACTTCAAGTGGGTGCAGCACTTTACATTTGGAACTGTTGTCATGCTCAGCAATGCTAGAGGTAGACAGCTCATGTAACTCGTCTGGATGTCACCCACCAAACTCCTCTACTTATTTCTCGGGATCCCATTCTGCGGCAGCAGTCGTGTTGAGTGTGGGTTGTACATGCAATTGACATTCATGGTAATACGAAGTAATCCCCAGGTAGCGTGATTGTCTGGTTAACTACATGTGTTCTATTGTCACTGTAGCTTCTTTACAGCATGCCAGATCTAGGGATACTTAATTTTACTGGCACCTTTGCCACTGCTGCTGCATCCGGATTACTGGTTGGGAATGCTTCTACCCATTTTGATTATATATATGTGTAATCGCTAAACAGTCTTTGTTCCCTTCACATTTATGCAGATGTATGAATTCCATACAAATAGTACGGAACGGTTAGGGTGGTGTAGGTAAACTCACTCCCTTCGGTTTAAATACTCCCTGTGCATGATATCTACGGCAAACGTGACACGCTGCTCATGAGGTTTGTATGTGGTTCGTAATTCCGTATGTTAGGTGTATTCTGTTAACCAAATGTACCATCCCCCCTGTTGAGACATGTCTGTACCCATGGCTCCACAAAGCCGCATATCTGAATATATTAGACGTTAATATTGGCTCTCACTGTGGATATGTGCAGTCCGTGTTCAAGGATTGCTCCTCGCCCTAACCACGGCGGCTTTTCTGCTTTCGTAGTTGCTGTTTGCATTGTTTGTACAGTTTCTACATCTAAACAGTCTGAGGTTTGTCATTCCTCATTCACACAGACACTTTCCAACTGTGACGCTGCTTGTTTTGCAGGTGCATGAGCTCATGCCTCAACTTTCCTACTGTTATCCTGTTGCTTTCTATGCCCTGCACATTTACAATTACCTACTTCAGTGGGTAACTGCATGTAGTCTAATGCATTCAGGTTCGTATGCGCATGATTAATCGGTTTACCGGTGGATGTTATCATTCCCCTATTCTTCCACTGCTGCTCATAAACATGCACTGCACAGACAACAGAATGACTATCGAGACATATGTCCACACATCATTTTTCCGCTACAGTACAAGCACGTGTTAAAGCTATCTATTCTGCTGCTTGAGCAGACACGTTATGCTGCAGGGTTTGGCCGCCTACAATGTCATTATCAATAACTACTGCATAAACTACTTCATTCGTCCCTGTAGGACTCTGTCTACATGATCCGCATACATTAACTGTCACCTCTGCATCATCTAAGGGTATATCAGTGTTATCATGTCTGTGTGTAGTTATTTAATCCATTTCGTATAGGCAACTGTGTGGTGTGCCATACACAGGTGTCAGACGTGACGCTGATAGGTTTCATGTTGTACAACGCTCAATCACCATGTGAGGTTGACTCAGTGGTATGGTCAGACATGACAAATGTCTAGCACGAGTCAGGAATTCTATCTTCTCTTGCAGCAGATTGATCGCAACTGCATGACACATTCTCACAGTGAGAGGGTGGTCTAGTAACATTACGGCCGGGCCTGTACTGCCATGGGTGCTACAACAACTGCCTGTACACAATGTGGCACTGACCATGCCACAGTGTCCAACTGCAATGAGTAGTCATCTATTTAGCGTTGCTTACTTCCCTGCTGTTGCATCAAGACTGACGCCATATATCTCCGCTTACAATCTACGGTCTGACAACATGTGTTATGATTATTCACGAGACCTACTACAGCTGTTAAGGCTATCAATCGTTCTAGTCTGCATAACGCTGTTTCTGCTACTGTAATCTGGTGTACTATGTGTTGTGCTGCCATAGGTGTATTAAAGGTTAAGGCAAACAATACAGCGGATTCCACAGCATTGTTTGGTATCCAGATTTAACATGTGTTAGTCGGCCCAGACACGACATCATTCCCTTCTTGTTAGTTGGCTTGGGTGCTTATTATATTGCTACCTTCCTATCGCCATGTGATGTTCTACCCTACTTGGATACCAGATATGCCAGGTAATTGACCTGTATTCTCTGTAGTTGCAATTTATGCTTGCTTACTTTATGTCCCTGTTCTGCTGATTATCTCAATAATGCTATTGTATCTTCCATACATTGCTGCTGGGTAGGGGCCGCAAGCAGAATATCATCCAATTAAAGTGGATCTTGACTGGCCCCGGGTGGAGTTGACACCAGAATGTAGCTAGCCATCCCCTGTGAGAATATCGTTGTACTTTCACAGTAGCCCCGCGATAGCCGGGTATGGCTGTATCTGTCACCCTGACTGTACAAGCAAAGCAATACGAACTATGTGGATGTATAGGTATTGCAAAGTAAGCATAGCTTATATGTACCACGGTAAGATACTTCTGTGGCATGTTCATAGCATTGAATATAGTGTGTGGGTCTGGCACCAACGCTACCCTAAGTATTCTTACATTATTTACAGCTTATACATACTGTACCATCCGCCATTCCCTTTTGGTTTCCGATCAGGAGATACAGGGTATTGCATGGTGAATAGCGATTACTTTGTGGATGGGGAATTCCCTCTGACTTTGCAGATATCTTCTGGTGTCCACGGTCTATACGCCACGGGGTTGGGTCCTGGCCTTCCTGTCCTGCATGATGGTTCGGTACTTCAATTAATTGACAGATATCCTCACTCTGTTTTAGTACTGTGTTCTTACCGGGTGTCCCTAGGTATGTTACGTGTTCGGGATGTGGTTTCAATAGCTTCTATTACATTTGTTCGTTGTGCTACCTCTGTTGCCACAGGATAACGTGTGGGGACTAGCCTGCCCTCCCGCTTAATATCCTGCATGTGGTATCTGAGGTGGTAGGGTGTTGTGGGGGGGGGGGCGGTCGGTACTACTGTATTATGATCTTCTCTGTGTACGTATGATGCTTAGCCATTTGTAGTGTTCTATTCCCTTCCGTACACTACCTCAGTCCACCGATGTGCATGACGGATACCCAATTGTCGCTGTTTTGTCGCCTGCACATCTTAGGGCTGCCACCTTTTCCAATGCACAATGTGGGACATTAGTGTTCGAACGTGTAATTTGCCTGGAAAATGCATACCCACGGCCAGTACATAGGACAGGTATTCACGCTTTGCCAGGAGAGCGACCAATTGTTGTAGCATTTCAGTTGCTTATTCTGTTTATTATTATATTTTGCTGTTCCACATACAAATTTACTGTTTTATGCTACCATCTTGATATATATCTGGGAAATGTTTGTCCTGAGATATCAGGACATTTGACATTTGTTCGGTTTATTTACAGGACACGGCTGGCCAGAGAGGGCATATCCCTCTCAGGGTGGAACAGGTGTTTACCTTGGAACATATGCATCAAATTTTCAGGGATTACAATGTTTCAGTAACGATATGTTGCCTAATATACCATCAATGTCATATTTATTACCCCATTTTGCTGCGTAACTCACATTATGTGCTCTCTGCGATTGCATATTCTTCACGTCACCCGTCAAACGCGGATCACATGATCTGTTGCTTCGATAATCTCCCATATCCTCTACACGACTGCTACGTACCCTTCTGTCATAACACGTGTCTCCTTCCCTGTATCCACTGTAGTGTCTACAATCACTATTTACTCTGCTGTGTGTTCCCCTGACCTATGTTCAGATTTAACAGTATGTGGGTAGGTCTTCGACCCGATATCACTACTGTTAACAGAAACACAATGTAGTCTGGTCCCTGATCTACAATAGACACAAAAAGGCAGACACTCCTTACCTGGGCCTCCTGTTTAAGGCTGCACGTTTTCTTCTTGGGATCCAGTTTTCCGCTTTTCAGCCACAGATCAGACAGTAAACAGCCTCTTTACACACAACAATTCAGTCGGAGGTCTTTTCATTCAAGAAGAACCATTTATGCATATTCTCCAGCGCACATGTCTAACCAGCCATGCACTCTGACCTTTAGTTTACCAAGGGAATTGCGGATTACAAGGATCACAATGTGAAATAAGTTGTTACAACCAGACTGTAGTTATCAGTAGGCTTTTCTAAGTGACAGCCGATAACACAGGAGGCTCGGGTTCGAACGTTTTAGTAGTGTACACAGGCAGGCTAAATAATATACAGTCCAAGTATGAGAGTTTTGTCTGACTCTATACAGTAAGCAGTTTCTTTATATAGTGTTTACAATCAGCTTTTGCCCACCTTACTGACGTGGTCGGTCACAGGGCATTTCCATCACTATGGTCCGCAATAGTCTATACATACGTGGGTGCTGGGGTCGTGCTTTTAAATTGTTTTCTCATGGGAATAACACAGCCTTGCAAGGCACCTTGTACATTACAGTATCCTTTTGTGATTGTAGCTGTTTCAAGGACCCTAGACTGTTACAATACAGTGGACAGTTAATTTCTTAATACGTTGCTTTGTCTCTCTGGTAGGAGTTGTACTGCTATCTTCGATTGAGCTCACAAGGCCATCCTCCTCTGGGGAAGGAGTGCTGTTATGCATGTACATACATTTATTGTTCTGTAACCCAGCAAATAATTAATGATGACAGACATGAGCCTGCTGTACTGCTTACTGCCAGGTTCAGAATTCCATCACAGTACAGCTTAGCTTCACCAATTACATGCAGGCTTAGTTCTACTGCCATATTGTACGGTACAATTCAATACATTATATAGTATTTCGAGTGTAAACTGGAACTTCATATGTGTTTCTATATATTTTACGAACAACATCCATCCAGCCATATGCATGTTGTTCCGTCCTTTACCTTGACCGTGTGTAATTGTCCGTCCAGCCACGCTAATCTCCACATGTGATGTCCCAGTTTCAACTTCTTTGCCTGTAGCACCCTGTTAGGACGTCCTGTGTGGTAGGCACCTGTTCCGCTATATGTGATCGACTTCACTGCAAAGATAATCATCGATGCGGTGGTCCAACGACCCGACTTGTCCACATGTGTACACTTATGTGCACCGTGTCGTATGCAAACCTAGATGGTTTGGACGGGTACATACTACATGCCGGATGTACACATTCTGCTGACACATTCACATGCAGCCATTTACATATCTGTACCTGCGGTGGGTTGGTGACATGTGGGTAATGATTTGCCCGCGTGGCATTGCCTAACACAAACTTCTTACCACAGTTCAGGTATGCACATTGTGTGTGGTTGTATAGCTGCACACGGATGCTAGCAGGTTTGGGTGCAGGGGTATACATGGGTGTGACTGACATGTACAATGAGGCTATTGTGTAGTACATCCGAATGCATGGGTTCTGCTTCTGGATATTACACTTCATCATACACCATCCAGTGTATGCAACAGAGACGTTGCTGGGTCTGGGATATGTTGCTATGCACATGTTTGCCTGTGTTTGAGGTATCTTGCTTCCTTACTGTTGTTATGTCAGCACAGCTACCCGGCTATGTACTGTCACTACTGCTTGTGACCATTATGGTTGGCACCTTTTCCAATGCCCATAGTGGGGCATGTTATGTGGACACTTCGAATTTGCAGGACTACACATACCCAGGGCTAGTGCAGTTGACAGAACTTCACTTGTTTGCCATACTATGAGCTTATTCTGTAAGCGTTTGGGTTCCTTATTTATTTTCTTATGCCATGTCTGTGTTCCATATCGTAATGTATATGTTTTATGCTACTATTTACATGTATATTGCTGGAATTTGCGTGGCAGGGGATCGGAGGTCATTTTCCATTTTTACGATTGTTGCAGGGACACGACTGTCCAATCAGGGACTGTCCATGGCACATTGGGACAGCAGGTAACCCTGGTGACCATGCCCATGTCGCTACTGGGGTTTCCACCTTTTCCATTTTCCGATCTGGGATATTTCTGGGACTCACATCTGACTTTACAGGCCGACACATACAAACGGTCACTATATAGCATAGAAATTCACTTGTTTGCCTAAATAATATGCTTATTATTGTGGCAATTTCCTTGCTTATTCTGTTTATTGTGTCATTTAGGTATTTCTGTTACAGAAATAACCAATTCATGCTACCATTACATTAAATACGGGATATCATTTTGTCCTACAATCGTAGCACATCAGCCATTTCTAATACGTTTTTCGGGACACAACTGTCCATGGAGAGACTGCCCCAACCAAAGTGGGACAGGTGGTGACCTTAGGCGCGGCTCCCATGTCGGTGCGGCGCTGACATGCGGCTGTACACCTTCTCTGAGTGTAAACACTGACAGTGCATTGCGGACTAACGCGGTCTTATGCGTATCCTTTGCTCCTTGGACGGGTACACTTATGCCTTCGTGGCTTCTATTTGCTTCTCCGTTAATTTGGGACGGGGACTATGTTGCATACTGTACGTGCGTTTCATTCTGCACAGGACCTGGCTGCTGCCATTACTATTGTGGGCGGACCGTGGCTGTCAGCACATTAGGTTGCTCACCTCATGCCGGCTTAGACACGCCTCCAGACGCATCCTACCTGGGCTCGCTCATGTACACCACGCACGTGTCTGTGATTCCGGTGCACTCTCATTAATATGTATATGGCGCTACTGCGCCGGATATTCCATGCACCGCCGGCGCAGGCCTTACGCTGGCCTTGCGCCGAGCTTCATGAATCCCGGGGATAGAGATGGCGGTAGAACCTGACAATGGCTATTAGCAAGGAGCTAGTACTGATCAACACCAATTCCTCCAAAATTAAACCAACAGTAATTTTCTACACGCTAACATAGTTTTTAATCAATGTGATCCAGTCATTTGTGGTTTAGATCAAATGAGGTTTTTTTTTTGTCAAAATGGGCACTACTTTTGTTTTTAGCACAAATGAAGTTTAGATCAAATGAACTGTATCCATATATAAATATATGTGTGTGTGTGTGTGTGTGTGTGTGTGTGTGTGTGTGTGTGTGTGTGTGTGTGTGTGTGTGAGAGATGGTCACTACTTTTGTTGTACAGCACCTTTGTTGAAATCCTTTTAATAGACGCAATTTGACTGACTAAACAGATGGTCGACACCTGTCAACAAAAGTAGCAGACTGGACGATTCTTAGAGTTGGGGAATTTGCTCTTTCCCTGAGAATTGTGCAATCTCGGAGTTAGAATATATATTTAGCAGGGGTGTGGAGGATGCAGGTGGGGGCTCTCCCCACAAAAACTGTTTCCTTTTCAGTTTAATTTAAATATTTTTGCATGCACTAAGATTGGTGCTCGATGCATGAGTAGTGCATATCGATGTGAATAATGTTGATAATTTGGTGTTGACATTATTCATGTCAATAAACATGCCATTTGATAAAGGTAAAGAAATATATCTATATATAATAGATGTGTGTGCGTGTGTGTGTGTGTGTGTGTGTGTGTGTGTGTGTGTGTGTGTGTGTGTAGTAGTAGCTATAGCTGCAGGTATACAGATATATTGATACGTAAAGATACATAAACATACAAATATATGTACATATATGTGTGTGTATTTACTCCAAAGTAAAAAAAACTGCAGTACTAGGGATGTTTCAAAGACCGTAAGTGAAGCCATACTCCTTGTTGTCTTCAGCACAGATTGCTCAATTGTTATTGGTCAGCAAGTACCTCTCTCTGTCTCTCTCTCTCTCTTAACTTCCTGGTTTCAGACAGCTTATTCATGTAACTGTCACGTGGATGAATAGTATACTTCTAGACTGACTACTTTCCTCTAACATGGACAGAAATGCAGAAACTTTGGGAAAATATGCCACTGACCATATTCCATTAAATGCTGTTTGGAGTCATCCAGAAGTGAACATAATTGTATATTTTAATCTGATAGGGAAAAGAAGAACTCTGATACTTATTCTTTTGTTTTACTCTTAAAACATGCAAAATGGTCATCACTTAAACATTGACCCTTTCATTAGGCCATAAATTACTTCAGCACTTGATTTCAAAGTATACTGAATGACCTGACCACACCAAGATAAAACATTCCAGATATGAAGCTATCTTATTTGATATAAATCTGATCCACCGGAGGAGTGTGGCCTGGAAATATTGGTATCAGACTAAAACCCTTCAGTCATGTCAACAAAACCAAAAGCTACAACATAGAGATAAATCAAATATTTTCTGTAGCAAATAAGCTTATTAGCTTAATTAGCAAGAGTATACAGACAATCCCAGGACTTTCTGAAAATTATTGCAAAACTTATCCACCCAGGAAAGAAATTACAGCTCTGCCCTGTACCTGACCTGTCTTCCCAAGTTATTGTTAGTAAGTACAGGGAGCACTCGTCCATCCAAATACCCTCCACCCCCCTTTTGAGCCAAATGCTGAATTATCATCCCATTTGTCTTAGCTGTCGTCAGTATTTATTGGTATAATCAGTAATTTAGTCTGCAAGCTCAGAAATACTTCCTTGTCCAATAACAAGCACCACCTCCACAAAGTATTAACATTGCTTATTTTGTGTCCATAGTAAGCAACACTTCTACTAAGGAAAGCTAGGGATCTAAATCCTCAACAAATACCACTATAATCTCACTGCATGGAGACGTTACAGCCATTAACTATCCAGCTATAGACCCAGAGCACTTCCTCGACCTCTGTCAAGGATGCTAGAAAGGTGTACCTACAAGCACATCATTAACTACCTTTGATGTTGACACTTTAATACTTAAAAATTCCCCTCCCAATCATCATGGATTACACTGCAGTCATGCAGCAACATACATCCTTCTGAGACAAGGACATGAGATGGTAACTAGCTGCCTCTTGTAATCCATTACTAGAATAACTCAGTCTCCATCTGAAAGTGCTCTTCACCCAGTTAACAAATACAAGTACAAATAAACAAAACTCAATAATGACAAGATAGTTCACTCACTCTTCCTAGATTTCAACTGTTGGTGATACTGCTCTCATCATTTCACCATTTTCCCTCTTTTGGTTTTAATCTAGAGAACATAAATTGGTTCTCAAGTTATTTTTGTAATCAAGTACAGTTTCCAGTCCCCATACCTTTAAGGACATAATTCCCACAAGGATTAATTCTTGGTCCACTGCTATTCAACAACTTTGTAAGTGAAATGTACACTGCCTCCTACCTAGTCCACATCGTGCAATAAGCAGAAGACATGACTCTGCTTACTTCAGCAAAAACATCAAATAAGTAAATTCCCTTCTACAGGTCTCATGCATAGGTGCTCAGTAACAGGTCTCATGCACAGGTGCTCAATAACAGGTCTCATGCATAGGTGCTCAGTAACAGGTCCCATGCACAGGTACTGAGTAACAGGTCTCATGCACAGGTGCTCAGTAACAGGTCTCATGCACAGGTGCTAAGTAACAGGTCCCATGCACAGGTGCTCAGTAACAGGTCTCATACACAGGTGCTCAGTAACAGGTCCCATGCACAGGTGCTCAGTAACAGGTCTCATGCACAGGTGCTCAGTAATAGGTCCCATGCACAGGTGCTCAGTAACAGGTCTCATGCACAGGTGCTCAGTAACAGGCCCCATGCACAGGTGCTCAATAACAGGTCTCATGCACAGGTGCTCAGTAACAGGTCTCATACACAGGTGCTCAGTAATGGTACTCTGACTTAGACATTCTGTTCAGTGCAAATAAAAATCCATGCTGTTCTCAATCTTTTTTTATATTTCAACTAATGTATGTGATCTACAGATCTACTAAAAAAAATGGTACCAGTACTGAGACTACAGACAGTAAACAAATGAGCAGCATGTAATAATGTGGAAAGGATTACAGATTTAAGCCGATTTTAAATGATCATGCATGGTTCATATGTGCATAGGTAAGCACTATGCAATCAGTCTGTAGACAATTACAAGCCTAGCCAAAAAATGTATTCCCAAGTTCCTTTTAGCCTGAAGGTGGCCAAGACAACATAAACCAGAGGAGAATTTGAGGCTGCCCTTCCAATTATCTATGTTTACCTTGAAAGTGCCATGGATTTTACTCTGCTTGACATACAGTGGAAGTCTGTTCCAGAGGTGAGGGATACTTTGGGATATGACTCTATCATGACAATTTGTCGTATTTATCTGCTGATGAAGATTTAGTTCCTTTAACTGAGTAGTTGAGGTATCATTAGTTCTGCAAAGGAATGGGAGGTCAAACAGAGTTGGATCTTTCATGGCTCCAAAGGTTAGACACAGATCTCTACGGAAGAATTTGTAAAAGACTGGGTACAGAGAAAGGGCTGACAGTCCCTCCTGATAACCATCATTGTTGAGACCATTGAACTTTTTCATTATAAATCTTTCAAGTTGTGTAATATATTTATACAAATACTTGCCAAAAGGTGCATTATATTCCACAGTGGGTCTGATAAGATATGAGTAAATGGGAAATAAAACTTTTTTGGCTTTAGTGAAGATGCCTTTGGAAATTAAATGAGCTATACAAAAAGCTTTCCAAACCACTGTGGAGACATGATGGTCAAATAATAAGGAATTATTAATGAGATTGCCTAGATCTTTTACAGCAGTAAGACAAAAACTCAAAAAACTCAGTAAACAAATTCTAAAATGAAGGGAACACAATAAGAGCCGGCTAAATGGAATAAGTTAGTGCTATTTAATATAAATCACACTTTCAGCTAGAACAATGCCTAGCCTTCCTCAGACAAACAGCAAGACAACTGCTGATAATTCCTTTTAAACAGTCAGGTGAATTACAACATCAATTAGCATTAGTTGTTCGTTGCCTAGACGACAAATTCACACCCCACCTTAGCACGGGATGTTAAAACTAAAATTATGAATTTTAATAGTTAAATAGCATAAAAACAAGAAATAAAAATATTTAAATATACATAAAAAAATACATATGTTCTTAAAAATAAATATATATTATCCGTACATAACTATGTATGCAGTGGAATGAATTACTTTAACTAGGTTCTCTTTAAACATTGTGATAAATTAAAACGCAAGCTTTGCATTGGATATGCCTAACCTTGAGCTACATTAAATGTTGTAAGCAATATATAAATAAATATATTCTAAAAACATGTACTAAAAAATTGTATTAATGCCATAAAAAATACCTGATTGGGCATATTTAATAATATTATCTATCAACAGCCAAAAGCCTCAAAAGGCACTTAATCGAAATGTTGTCATTAATACCTGGAAGCCTATATGCCCTTGTTCTAATCTGCCATTTCAATTCCTCTACTTCCAACATGATTTGCCAAGGTCCATCTCGACTATTACCAACTCTCTGTTGCAACACTACAAATTTAAAAGCATGACTTGGAAATGCAGAACAATGTTTTGCCAATGTATTGTTTAAATATTTTTTACTTATGGCATAATAATGTTCGTATATTCTTTGCCTTAGACGTCGTTTCGTCTTTCCAATGTAAAATGCGTTGCAGGAGTTACATAATGCAACGTAAGTGACCCCTTTTGATTCACAATTGTATTTACCAATTATTTTATAAATTTTATCATCCATAACTACTTGGTTACTGGACAAGATGTATTTGCATTGAGGACATGAACCTCTTTTACAGCAGTGTCTGATTGGAGGTATGCATCACCTGTATGGTAAGTGAACCAATTTTATTTAACAAAAAATGAACTTTGCTACACTTTTTTACATTTAATTTGAGATCATTGTCTTTTCACCAATTGTTAACATGGTCTAACCCATGTTGGAGCAATTGTGAGTCAGTTAAAGATCGAATAACAACACCCAGTTTACAGTTGTCTGCAAACTTAGTTAACCATAGGCCAGGAGTGTTGGCTTGAAGATCGGAGAAATAGATGCCAAATAGGGTAGGGCCCAAAACGTAGGCCTGTGGTATACCACCGGTAAATGTTTTGCTTTCAAAAGTGACACCTGCAATTCTAACCACATGGGTTGTTTCAGGCAACCGGTTAGCTATCCAATGCACAATATAAGCTATCTACTGCATATTCCTCTGTGCTGAGCAGTCTACTCCATGTATCTCTATCTGTCACCAACATTTAGGCTTCACAGCCCTCTAAATTTGAACAATGCTGTAAGAGAACTATTAAATGTCAGCCACTCTTCCTAACAGATTGTAACATTGTTTAGCTTTGAAATAAGCAGACAGATTACAACTAGCTTATCAATAACATTTATTGAAGCTAAGATGGCACATAATGTCTTATATTAGTTGTAATAAATGCCTAGCTACTCAGACCCTAATCTAGTGGTATACTGCCTTGAGAACATATATACTATATATATATATATATATATATATATATATATATAGAGAGCTACATGTTAAAAGATCGAACGGCTGAAATATCGAACTGCATATGGTCGAGACCATATGCTCGATATTTCAAAAGATCGATCTTGTAACATGGCAAAAAAAAAGAAAAAAAGAAATGAAGTAGAAGACTGTAATGTAGGGGGGCAAGCCCTCCTGCACCCCCCATGTGGGGAGGCTGTGCCCCCAACCCCCTACTTAAATATACCAACTCCGAGATCGCGCTACACTGAGAATACAGCGTGGAACGGGAAGTTTTCCTATTCCCTGCTGTAGCGCGATCTCAGAGTTGGTATATTTAAGGAGGGGGTGTGGGGGTTGCAGGGGGGCTTGCCCCACTGCATTACTGTCTTCTACTTCATTTCTTTTTTTTTTTTTTTTTTGCCGTGTTACAAGATCAATTCTTTGAAATATCGAGCATATGGTCTCGACCATATGCAGTTCGATATTTCAACCATTTGATCTTTTAACATGTAACTATATATATATATATATATATATATATATATATATATATATATATATATATATTTCAGTCCCTGTATGTCTTCAAAATCTTTAAAGCCAATAAAATTATCAAGACAATCATCTCTTCTCACTACATGTGGCTAATGAATCACTAAGGAAACTGTAAAATCTCATTTTATTTCCAGCTGGGCCTGCCTTTATACCAGTAGTATCACATAACAACCATTGTGGTAGCTATATTTAGCTTAACGATAATATGCAGTAAAAAAATGCATGGATAGTTGTAGTCCATTGAAGTATCAAACTCCCATTATCACTAATCTTCATCTCCATTGTTGCTCTGAGGCCCCCTCAGCTATTAATGTACGTTTCAAACTGTTTCGGAATCTATGATGCATCTTTTCTCTGATATGGTCTTCTTTATTCTAGCTCCACACATTTTTTTCCTAAATACGTACGTTCTTCATAATCTGTTCTACTTTTTCCAGTAGTCTCCTTTCTATTTGTTCCTGCCTTTGACCTGTGTTCTTTCCTTCTCCCTATCAACAAAAGTATGATATCAAGTTTTCTCTCTTCCTTATTATTCCTATGGACATATAGACATACCTGGAGAGGTTAAGCAGGAATATGACAGCAATAATTCATGGCTGGGTGTGGGTAATACTGGATTCACCCAGAGTTGGCATGGTTTGGTCACAAGGGTGAAACCCGAGTGACCAAACAAAGCCAACCATGGGTAAATCCAGCATTACCCACACCCAGTCATTGGTTATTGCTATTATACAATGACATTATTTAAGAAAGTACTTAATTTTCTTAATGTCTTTGTATAATGGTGCTGTGGTGCTCTTCTGCTTTTTTTTTTCATGTGATTTGGGTTTTTCTTGATGTACTGTGCATGTGTATAGGACTTACGTTCCCACGCTTACTCAATACATCAGTGTTTTGGAAAGGAAGCATGGTGAAAGGAAGATCTGTATTGATTTTTTTTAGTAAATAAATAAATAATGTCCCTGCTCTAACCCTGACTAAAATCTATTTCTCTATCTCCCACTCCCTTTAACTCTCTGCTCTGTTGTTTTATTATGCCTATCAATTGCAACTAGAACACTAACCACTTCCTAGCATTACAGAGACTTCCTCTCTGCACTGTTTCATGACTTACTTCTCTAAAAGAACTCACCCCCTATTGTCTAATCTAAAATAATGTAATGTAACTTCCATCTCTTGTATATAATGTATTCTAAGATACTATTGCCTATATTGGAGCTTTTCTCCCCAGGCCTCTACTGAATATGTACTGTATGTAAGTATAATATTTGTATGCCTGTAACCAGGTCCCTGATTTAAAATAACAATTCTTGGTATTCTTTATCTTTTTTATTATATGTTATCCAATATATTTTTTTTAATTTCATTTTCCAGGTAACTCTTACGCAATTTTGTTTTGTCTAATCTAAAAGAATGTAATGTAACTTCCTTCTATTGTATATACTGTATGCTAAGATACTATTGCCTATATTGGAGCTTTTCTCCCCGGGCCTCTGCTGAAAATGGACATATATCCAGTTAAACCAGCCCGGTCAACAAATGTAAAATAAAATAATAAAATAAATAAATAAAATTAAATCCGGACAATTCAGATGTACAAGAGAGATGGGACAGGGGAAATACAAGGATAATTCGGCAAGTTTCTATAGTTTTGCATAATGCACCCAATTATCATTGAATTTTCTCTGTCTTTCTGTCCTGTCTCTCTTATACTTTTGAAGTGTCTGGATTTCTAAGTTTTTTTTTTAAGTGAAGAAAGCTGGAATACAAACCAATGAGTAAAACTTAGGGAAATGATCACCAAAAGACACTAAGAACTGCACAACGATCCTGAGGTTACACAGTCACCTGAATAAAAGTTGCATCCCCATTGTTTCTGGGTGAAGGGTATATTAGTACTAACTTTGTTCTACCTCTAGTGTTTACATAAAGGAAATGTGTTTGTACAGCAGCCCTGGGACAAGATGTAGTAGTTTCATGGCATCTAAGTAGTAGTCTACTCTGTATGTATGATACTCTCTACTTTATTTTGGTGTTACTACAAAAACAAATACTAGAGGTAGAACAAAGTTAGTAGTAATATTCCTTTCACCCAGAAACAACGGGGACACAACGTTTGTTCAGATGACTGTATAGTGTCAGGATCGCTGTGCAGTTCCTGCAGTCTTTTGGTGATTGTTTGCCTAAGTTTTACTCGTTTATTTTTCGGTTACTAATGAGTGGAATAAAACTGGAATCTCTGTAGCATATATTAATAGAAGAAAGTCCAGGAAAATGGACTTTTTTCTATTGGTATATGCTGGAGTTTAAAATGAGCACCGTGGTTGGGCTGACCAAGCCGGTGCACATTTTTGAATGTTAATGGCCAGTCATTGTATAATAGCCCATCTATAATACTGTAATGGTTATTGTGTTATTGTCCTACCTTGCATTTCCCTGTGTCTTCTCAGTTTCTTGCTTCAAATTATATTATTTTCCCTAGACTCATACTAAGCTTAGGGCTGGAGAGCTATCAAGCGTTCCACATTGCCCATATAATAAGGATAAAGTAATTCCTTGTGGATAAGAGACCAAACTATTAGCATTAATGCCAGGGATGAATTTATGGTTACCCATCCAATCATCATAGTATGCTTTAAAAGTTTTCATGGAGGTACTCTGGTTAATGTACAGATGAAATCTGTTCCAAAGGAGGGAATGCAATGGTTAAAAAAAATGATAAGCCAAAAGGTATTGTGAGTCTTTCAGTGAAGGTTTATATCCTTTAAATAGGCATTAGTTCATCTGTTTGATCTATGAAAGTGAAATAGTTCAAAAATAAGAGGTCTTTCTTAGCATAAAATGCTAAACCAAGATTGCCTCTTATAAGCTTGTAAGAGACCGACTGAAGGAATAGAGATTTAAGTCTGTCAGGGTAGTATAAGTGGCTTGAATTAGGGATTTTTATATTTAGGAACCTTTGAAGCCTTTCAAGTTGTACAAAATACTTGTAGAGGCGCATTCTAAAATGGGCATTTTATTCAACAATTGTGTTGGAAAAAAAATAAGGTCAAGGGCATCTTCGGACCTAGAAGAGATGGCATGACAGAGAAGCTGTGAGAGGCGCAAGGACTTTCTGACCATGGCTGAGACATGGTGATCAAAATTCAGCTGATTGTCAATATGTAAACCAAGGTCTCAAATAATGGTATCTCTTTTAAGAGGGTTGACAGTGACACAGTAAGGGATAGAGAGTCTTACCACCAGTCAACTATGTTACACTTCTTAGCATTTAGGGTGAGCTTATCATTAACACATGACATATAGGTTTGATGTAGGCCTGGCCAGGGAATTTAAGTATCATAGGGTGAGTTGGCAACAGCATGTAATTTACATTCATCTACATATATGGTGGTTATCCACAGGCCTTGCATGCCTTATTTTATCACTGAAAAATAAATACCAAACATAAGAGCCCCAAGAATGAATGCTGTGGGATGCCACTAGTAACATTTTTACAGCTAGAGAAGATACACCCTTCTAGGACTGCATGAGTTTGCTCCACTACTGCACATTAAACACTGTAAGGGTTATCACACTGAGAGTAGAGTTTGCTTAAGATGCCTGTGTAAAGAATGTTGTCAATGGTTTTAGCAAGGTCAAGGTAGGTAATAGGGACAGTCTGACCCTCATCTAAAGCACATCCAACCTTCTCAGAAAAATCAACATGGTTGAGTAAGCATTGTTTGCCCTTAACAAACCCAAACTGGTTGGTGTCAAAGGTCTGGAGTTCAGCTAGGTGCTTGTTAATTAGTTTAATGGTAATGCATTCAAAATGTTTACAGATAATGCCAGAGGTCTGATAGACCTGTAGTTATCGGGGTCTATTTTGGGGCCCACCATCATTAAGAGAGACACATGAGGCTTTTTTCCAACTTTCTTGTATATGGTCTGTGCTGAGACAAATGTTAAATAAAAGAAAGTCTAGGTTATGTGGTGCTTGATACATGCAAGTAAGCAAGCAGCTTGGAATATTGCCAGGACATGTGGAGCCAATGCTTTTAATTTTGGAAAAAGCAGAAGTTATTTGATCAAGGGTGATAACAGGTGGCCCAATATGGTGGAAATTGTGGCGAGATGAGATGTGGGAGTTGTGATGTTGGAGCTAAATATATCAGTGAAGACGTTACCTAAACTACCTGGGTTGAAGTGGGATACACTATTAAAGGTAAGCTTAGAGCTGACCTGTAATCTACTTCTGAGTTTTCCAATGTAGCTGAGGAAGGTCTTATGGTTGTCTTTAGCACTGGAAGCAGATCTAAGTTCATAACTTCTTTACACTTTCATATTGTATACCTGTGGGTCTTGCATAATACTTTTAAGTTGATTTATACTGTGGGGGGAGGGATTGTTTTACAGTCACAAGCATTTTCTTTTACATATGAAATTGATTTATAAGGGCATGCAACCATATTGGCTTATTTTTGAATTTATTACTACTTGTTTGGCAGATAGGAATGGTCTTTTTTAAACATCTGCTCATAAGAGACTAGAACTGTGAGGAATATGTCAAGGGTAAGGACAGTACATTAATACGCCTGTATAGGCAGAATATGTCAGCTGTACTTGTCCAAAGTATCTATAAGTAATAATACGTTGGTTTTAGAATAATCCAGAAATACTGTGAGTTTTTTTATAGGTTTGAAGTCTTATAGTGATGGTGAAAGAAGCAGCTATGTGATCAGATTTTACCAGGGAGGTAGAGAAAACTGAGGTGAAACAATAAGAGGAGAAGTTTATAATGACAGGGTTGAGGAAGTTACCTATCCTGTTTTTTTTTGGGGGGGGGGTCATTAGGCTAGATATGTAGCTTTTCTAGTTGATTTAGTTAATCACTCTGTTTTGCAGGGGATATGGAAGGAGACCTATAGTTGATACTTATGTGGTATTCAGTTTTGTTGTGATACACTAGGACCTGTAAAAGTTCTACATTAGTATCGTGCCCAATAAAAATGGATCCTTCCATGCAGTTTCTAATTGTCCTGAGGACATGACAGGCATGATATCTAGTTGGGGCGGGGGTGCTATCTTTGTTCTGAAATCAAGTCTCAGGTCTCTGCAATTACTCAAACATGGGTATTTTCAAGGGTGAAGTAAGACTGAAACTCTGACATTTTCTTGTTTAAACTTTTAGCAGTGAGTATAGCAATCCTGATATTGCTCAAATTGCAGTTTTCTGCTTATAGAACTACATCTTCCATTGTCTGGAGACTTTATACATGGAAATTTTTACATAGATCTTTTTATACACCTTTGATGATGAATAAAATAAATAATAAAGATAATCTATGTAAGAGATGTAATGTAGAAATTAATGCTGACTGGGCTCATATGTTTTATGACTGTATGAAGTTGAAAGAATACTGGAAGTCAATTAATGAATTTTTGCAGGCTCTTTTTACAGATAATTTCATTATTTCTAAGTCTCTTATATTATTCAACACACCTGTACCTCAATGTGTTAAAAAGATTAAGCTTCCCTTGTTATGGTCTATCCTAGCAGTGGCCAGGAAAATAATAACTAGAAATTGGATTTCAGATACACCTCCTTCGTTCAATGAATTTAAAAATGTTATGAATATAATGTGCCATATGGAAATAAGCACAATTAGAATGAGAACAACTAGAAAAACATCATATTATATTGTATGGGATAATTTACAAAATTTGTTAAAAAAATTCTAATTTCAATAGCACGGTATTTTAGTTTAATTAATTGATCTGATTGTAGTGGATGTCTTTGTAAATACTTTAGTTGTTTTGTTGAATATTATAATAATACCTATTTTTAATTACTTGTATAAAATTGTTATGATATTTCTCTTATATGTTAAAACAATAAACCTGTTTTGAAAAAAGAAAAAAATTGCAGTTTTCTGTGTGAATATACTCATAAGTCGAATATTGCTTAGAAAAGGCATTGAGGGAAACAAGGGTTCTAGGGATTATGTAAAAACCAAGGGCAAGAGGAGCTGGTCATCCTGGCAAAGTAGTAGGGTCTGTTGATTATCTGGTCCTGGACACACACTCACTGGGCTCTCCCCCATAATGACACCATTTAAAAGCCAGTTATTGTAGCCAATTATTTTCCTTTGAATTTAGGCATCATTCTTGGAGAGAGGTGAATACTTTTCAATGCTAGTGATTTACTCTCCTTAGAAATACAGGTAGCAAGATCCAGAGGCATAGCTGGGATGGGACCAAATGGGGCAATCCACCCAAGTACAAGCTGTTAGGACTGCAATTGGCAGATGCCACTCAGTTTTTAGTGCAGTATTGGCATTCCAATGGATGCAGATGCAACATTTGTGGTCAGGGCTGAAGCGCTTCAGTGCTTCATGTGTAGTATAAGGTGTAGCAGAACACTTGTTACATTTTGTGTTGTAATAATTTATATCTCAAGTATGGGAGAACTGTATTTTTTGGTCATCAGGTATTCAAGGGACGTTTTTTATCTTGTTGCATCTTACTTATGGTAGGATGACAAAATCCTAGCGAGAGAGAGAGAGAGAGAGAGAGAGAGAGAGAGAGAGAGAGAGAGAGAGAGAGAGAGAGAGAGAGAGAGAGAGAGAGAGAGAGAGAGAGAAGTAACAGTAACTTGCTACTTATCCTATGTGTTTAGTGCTTTATAACCAGGACTTTACGGTTAGAAGCAAGTTTATGTTACCTGATGGGTTCCGGCTTGCAGTCACGCTGTTTCCTTGTAATAGTATGTAAAGGTATAAGTATTCTACCTGAGTGATTTGGAAGCTTCAGCCATCAGCATGGATTTCTTCATTACATCAGTGTAGACAGTTAAAGTGAAGTGAGACTTTACACATAGCTCTAAAATAAGCCATATTAGGTATTGGCAACAGCAAGTTCAGGAGTCCACACACTATATGAACAGTGTTTCCCGAACAGTGCAACATCTTTAAACAATGACTAAAAGAAAAGCGCTGAAGAACAAATTCCACATTTCTGAAACTTACATCACCACATGCAAACGTCGATTACAAAGACTCTGGTACCAGAATAATTTTCCAATGTAAAAACCTGTAACAGCAACCTGTAACAAACTGCAATAAGCTGAAAAATGCCAGCCAGCCCTCACAGGCATCTTAAATTCCAACCACCTCATACAGCCAGCATAACCAAAATCATATATATTACTTTTAAATTCCAAATTAGTGAAACAGTCAAACAGAAGCACTCAAGAACAGCTTTGACGTTATCAGCTCCCTCACCATTCTTAAAAATCTACATACACGATCGCGCGTGTGTGCACACACATAGATTTTGTCAGCAAAGCTCTTCTCGAGGGGGGTCTCCACAGAAAATAGATATTACCCAGACAGACTTTCCCAGTGATCAAATATAAACAAACTAAATAAATACGCACGTAAGAAAGAAAGAATGATTGGCTATTATCAATACAGCTGTAAAAGATCTAAAAAGATGATCTAATCACAGTTGATCTAATGATATTCTTTTCAATATATTTTACCAATTTTAATTTTGCTAATAAGGAAAGCTTATGATTTCTTGATAAATGGTAATAATTTTCTTATAGATTTGTAATTAAATATTGCAATTTGCTTCATCACAGTGTATTAGGTTATGTGAGATGGTGATGGTGAACTGCCAGTGTTTTTTTTTACTTTTCCCACTGTAGCTTGACTGTGGAGTGCTTGTATATCCTCACTACGTAGGGATAAAAGCATTGTGTTCTACTTTTTAATGTTTTTTGTATTATATAAAGTTAGATGAAGTATGTTTTATCAGTTGTGTTAAATCATTTGTGTTTAAATATTCTGATTTCAGATCAAATTACATATATGAGTGTGTATGCATATATTTATACAATAAAAGGTAATTAGCATTCCAAAGCATGCATGCTGACTGGACACCCCAGACCCTCATTATAAATCAAGCATATTACATCAGAAAGAAGTCCGGCAGCTAAACTATCATTTAGCAGCTGGTCCTCCTATTAGGATATGTTAAAAAAAGCTATCTTTGAACATTTTATAAGGATCAGCACAAAATGTAAAAAAAAAAAATCAGTAGATTCTGCAAAGGTCTGGACAGTTAAAAGGTGTAGTTACTGTCAATATGAGCTCTCGTAATACTGTTACCTCTCAACTATCCAGACTTTAGCAGAACATTCCTCATATTCCTTATATGTTTGACCTGTCCTTGCAGCTTTTAAGCTTTCTGCCAAATCAGTCATGATTCTGGTAATACCAGCTGTTAAAGTTTTACAAAAAAAACAAAAAGAGAAGGAAGACACACACAGAGAGAGAGAGAGAGAGAGAGAGAGAGAGAGAGAGAGAGAGAGAGAGAGAGAGAGAGAGAGGCAAACTGCTTCAGGAATACTCTTTTCTCCTACAGTTCCCAGCACTGTCCTGATGTGCTGTGGAAGCAAGGGGACGTATGCACCATACACAAGCATAGTACATCAGCAAAAGGAAAGACTGTGGAAGAACACTAAAATGCATCTATACAAAGACATTATTTAAGAAAGGTAAACAATTTTTTTCTTAAATAATGTCGTTTTACAATAGCAGTAAGCTATGACTGGATATGGGTATCACAGGATTTACCCAGGGCTGGGATTGTTTGATCACTTGGGCTTCTGTTACACCAGCTGGTGTTGTTGATGTAATAGTGTAGGTTTAAGTCTCTAGAAGAGGTGTTTGCTTTACTACTTGGTCTATTTAGACAAATGAGACCAAAGAGTGCTAGGTCATTCATAGCATGGAAAACTAAGTAGAGATTACTCCTCAGGTTCATAGGTAGGTACTAGGCTATCTGCCCGAGGGCATTTATAAGCCTAGCCAGAGTGTGTCGGCTATCGCCGCCCCATTGATTAATTAACTGATCCTCTGTCAAGCAGAGCCAGTGAAGTGATCCCAGGGGTGTATTTTCTGTTAAACATCCACCCATCAAGGTTTCTCTTGAAGAGTGTTAGTGAGGGGCTCTGCCTAATGTAGTTTGGAATTTTGTTCCAAAGCATGGGGAGTCTCTGTGACAGGAATCTATCCCACCAGCATGTTCTATTTATTGTTGTGATGAGGTTTAGCTCACTAGAGCTCGTGGCTCGCAGTGACTTGGATTTCTTTAGGTGGAGCATGTCCATCAGTTCTGAGTTGGACATGGCTTTGTAAGTCAGGCAGAGATCACCTCTGAGTAAGCGATATGCCACTGAGTACAGTCAGAGTTTTTTCAGTCAGGCTGCATAGGACATATGTTTGAGGCCAGTAATCCTCTTGGTGAGGTACTCTTGCGGTCTCTCCAGCTGTTGGAAGTGTCTTGTGAGGTACATCCCAAATGGGGCATTGTACTCTATGATGGGTCTGATGAGTGACAAGTAGAGGGGCACTATAACTTCTTTATTTCTAGATGTGAACCCTTTAGTAATTAGATGGGCCACATAGAAGGATTTCCTAACTACTTTGGCAATATGATTGTCAAAGGAGAGATTACTATCTACCTGGGTCCCCAGATCTCTTATTACCTCTTCTGTATTAAGGGGGCTGCCACCTATGTGGTAATTCATGGGTGTTTTGTTTTTCCCAAACGGGATGACTATGGATTTTTTGGCATTTAGCTTGAGGCCATGACTTTGACACCAGGTGTCTGTCTCAGTAAGGCCCTTTTGGAGGATGTCCGTGTCAGCCGGAGAGTCATTTATGGCTCCCAGTTTGCAGTCATTGGCGAACTTGGTTAGCCATAGTCCTCCTGTGTTTGCCTGTACTTGTGAGAAGTATATGCCAAACAGTAGGGGTCCCAGGACCGAGCCTTGCGGGACACCACTTGTGACTGGTTTAGTGTCGGACCTGGAGCCCGCTATTCTTACCGTGTGAGTTCTGTCTGTAAGCCAGTTGGTAACCCATCTCGTGGCGTTGTGGTTTATGTTCAGGCTGGTGACTTTTTCTGTAATACCTGAGTGGGGAATGGTGTTGAAAGCCTTGGCATGGCCAAGGTAGGCTGTGTGAATAACCTTTCCCTCATCTATGGCCTTTGTGACTGTCTCGAAGAAGTCAACCAGGTTTAGTAGGCATGATCTGCGCTTAACAAAGCCAAACTGGGTCGGGTCAAGTGTTTGGAGGTTCCCAATGTCTTTGTTAATGAGCTCCATTATGATGCGCTCCATAGCCTTGCAGATCAGGCTAGTCAGGCATATGGGATGATAGTGACCAGGGTCAGTTGTGGCCCCTCCTTTCTGGAGTGGAATAACCGTTGCTGTGCGCCATTCTATGGGCACATAGCCTGTGGAGAAGCTAAGGATGAACAGCGTGGTTAGGTGGGGGGGGTTAGTTCTTTCTGTAGTTCATGCAAGACGCAGCCTGGGACACCATCTGGCCCCATTGATGCTGTGTTTTTGTCTTTTGAAAGGGCTATTTTCACTTGTGTGTCTGTGATTTCCAGGACACTACACTTTTCCGCTATTGTTGTGGGCCCTTTTAGGGGTGACGTTTGCACTAAATCTATCTGCCAGGATGTTGGCAATATCAGTAGGTTCAGTATATTTTGTGCTATTTTGCACTAGTTCAGTGCATATCTTCGAGTTGCCACTTAGATGCTTAACATAGCTAAAGAAGGCTTTGCGGTTATCTTTTGAATCCTTGGCTATTTGTCTTTCGAAGTTAGCCTTGGATGATTTTATGAGGGACCTTAGTTTCTTACTGATACTGATCAGGGATGTTTTTCTTTCTTGCAATTTGCTTTTTTTCTGAACTAGTTTCCTCCTTCTATTGTATAGCCTGTTTATGGCAGGGGTCCACCAGAATGGTTTCCTTCTCTTAGAGGAGTGAGTCTTGGTTTTGCTAGGGATGGCGTGATCCATGCGTCCTTGTAGGTGCTCATAGAGTGCATTTGTAAAGGTTTCTGAATCTTGGGCAGCATTATCCTTTAGCGTGGGGGCTGTGAAACTTACCGCCTCTGTCTTAAGTAAGGTGAAGTTTGCTTTAGAGAAGTTTTTTACTGTGGTTTCCTTAGTTGGGGGTGGTGGTGAGGTGTGGACATCCAGAGTGATTAGTTTATGGTATGATCTAACCAGTGGCGGATTGACTTCCAGTGTGGAACACCTGTCGCCCATATTTGTGATGACCAGGTCCAATATGTTTTCACCTGTGGTAGGGGAGTTTACCAGTTGATAAAGGGCATTTGAGTTGATGAATTCCAGGAAGCGCTGGGCCTGGGAGTTTGTACTCGAGTAGTTTTCCCAGTTAATGGTAGGGTAATTGAAATTGCCCAATATCAGGGTGTTCGGTAGGGCCTTCATGTTTTCCAGTGTCTCCAGAAAGGTGGAGTGGTGGTCCTGGGTCATGGAGGATGATCTGTAGCAGGCCACAATTTGCATTGCAGATTTGCCTGATGTTAGTTGCACATGGATGATCTTAGAGGTATCATGCTGCGCTACTAACCTGGAGGTGTAGGTATCCTTGATGAATATGGATATACCCCCTCCTTTTGTGTTTCGGTCCGTGTTCTGTGGCCAAAACGTGTAGTACGAGTTGTAGCCCAATAATGCTGGGGTGCTCTCTGGAGCCTTGAACCAGGTTTCAGTTACTGCACAGATGTCAACGTTCTCCATACTAAGGAGTGCTTCGAGAGCATGCATTTTGAGATTTAAACTCCTGGCATTGAGTAGCATAACCCTCTGATTTTTGTTAATTGTGCTGTTTACAGAGGTGGGTTTGACTTTTGAGCCTTGCCTAAAACAGGCACTATGGGAGCAGCAAGAGCCTTGGCCAGTATTCGAAAGTCTAGGGGTGACAGGTGCAAGCCGTCTCTTGCAAAGCAACGTGGCTTGTCCAGCATGTCATTCCAGGCTGAGAGACACTGGATCCCCTTTGAATGACACCAGAAGCTTAGCCAGTTGTTGAAATTGATAATTTTTTCTTTATACTGAGGTATCATTCTTGGTGAGGGCAGGATGCTACTCAGCGTCAGGGTCATACCAGCCTGGGCTGCATGAGCAGAGTGCTCTACCATGTCTCTTTTCATGTAGTCCAGGGAGGTACATCTCAGGTCATTCACACTAAATTGAACAATGACAGAGTCATATTTGTACTTGTTCTGGAGTGACCCGAGTGCTTGTGTTATATGGCGAATTCTGGCTCCCGACAGGCAGCTAACAGTAACCTTCTGTTTGTCCAGCCTAGTGAGTGGGATGTCAGTGTGCCTGACTATAGAGTCACCTATTACTAGTGTGTTAGGTATGTTATTTTGCCTTAAGGGCTGTGATTGCACGGCACACTGATTTTGTGTTTTATGTGTTGTCTGGTTTGTGACGGGAGGTGCAGGTTGTTTGGGTGTCTGCTTTGGAGGTCTCTGATGCTTTTGCAGGTTTTTATTTAGAGCCTCCAAGTATGACTTTGTGTATTTATGTGTATTTTTTGCCAGTGCTGGTTTAGTAGGTCTATTTGTGGCTGGAGGTGTGGTGCAAGTGTTAACCTTCTCCTCTTGACTGTCTGTTCCAGTCTTGGGTGGAGACAGCTTAGCCTCCAGTTTGGCTGTATAATTGCATCTCTCACATATGTTAGTGTTTTGTGGTAGGAGGAGAGGGTTGTCTGTGTACATGAGGCAGTTGTAACATTGCCTCAGGATACCCAGATTCACCAACTGGACTGGAGAGTACATCTGAAATTGCCCTTTGGTCATGTCTGTATAGTAGGGTGAGCTGCTTAGTCACTTGGTTGGTGAGGGGTGAATAAAGAGCCTTGCCCTGCTGGGAAATCAAGTGTCAGGGTATATTAGTGCTTGCTCTTAGGTCTGAGCAAGTGCTGGGCTGTAGGATGCTCTTTGAGTGCTTAGGTTGAGAGTTAGACTAATTTCAAGGGAAAAACTGAAGAGAAGACTTAGTGGAGCCGGGAATAATTTAACCCTAGCTAATCAGCACTGCCTGGCGCACAACACCGTGCAAACGCGGTTTTTATAGCAGGGAAATGAAAGAGATAGAAATTTGCCCAAAATGTCCAATAAACTACTAACTTCTGGGCTGGAACCACTCCTCCAGGGACATATAGACTGCTCAAAGCTCCCCTCTCTCACAGGTGAACAGAGAAACTTCCTTCTATCCAAGTAAGGTATGGGAAACTCAGAAACTTGTAACACAGCCCTGAATTCAGCACTAGCCTGAAAACTGGAATATACTAGCTTAGAAAGTCGGGAAACAAGGAATTTTTTTTGTTTTGTTTTTTGAAAAGATAAGGCAAAAACAGTAAAAAAATACACTTAAAACAGCTTTAAACGACTGCAAACGATCAGAAAAGGCTATCACACGTTAGTGTGTAGCCTACAACAGATAAACAAATTACTTAAACAAAAAATTACTTTTTAAAAGTGCAGGCAGTCAAATAAGTACAATATGTGAAAAAACAAGCTTTTGAATCACAATAAACCCTGGAAAATCTGCGTTTGGGTGGAAAACAGTTAAGTACAGTAAGAAAGTACAGAAAACTGATACTTAATCACTCCAAAGTCTCTCTTCTAAGCTAGAAGGCTTGTATCAGTTTAAGGCTTTCTAGTGCTTCCTAGTAGGTTAGTTACAGGAAAGATGGGAAACAAGTGCAGATGTGGTCTTTTAAACCAGAAAGTTGAAAGAGATGGACAGACTGTCCAAATGGTCAATAAACTACAATTTCTTGACCAAGAACCACTCCTCTTGTGGTAGATAGGCTACCTAATGCTTACCACTGCCACTGATAAGCTAGAAGGCTTCCCTCCAACACAGAAAGGCTTGGGGGGCTCAGAAGCTTACTAACAATCCTGGATACAGCAACTCTGTAACCGGACTAGGCTAGTTATGGGAAAGGTGGGAAACAGGCGCAAGTGCGGCTTTCAAACCAGAAAGTTGAAATACATGGAAAAAAAAACTGCTCAAACAGCCAATAGCTACAATTTCTGGGCCAGGGACCACTCCTCTTGTGGTAGATAGGCTACCTAATGCTTACCATTCCCACAGATAAGCTAGAAGGCTTCCCTCCAACACGGAAAGGCTTGGGGGCTCAGAAGCTTACAAAGAGTCCTGGATACAGCAAATCTGTGCCTGGACTAGACTAGTAACAGAAAAGGCAGGAAACAAGCGCAAACACAGGCTTTTAAATCAGAAGGTTGAAAGAGATGGAAAAGCTTCCCAAATGTCCAATAAACTATAATTTCTGGGCCAGAAACCACTCCTCCTGTGGTAGATAGGCTACCTAGTGCTTAGCACTCCCACTGATAAGCTAGAAGGCTTCTCTCCAACACAGAAGGGCTTGGGGGGCTCAGAAGCTTACCAACAGTCCTGGATACAGCAAATCTGTACCTGGACTACAGTACTTACAGGAAAGGCGGGGACCAAACGCAAATGTGGGTTTTTAAACCAGAAAGTATAAAGAGTTGGAAAAACTGCACAAACGACCAATGAACTACAATTTCTGAGCCAAAACCCACTCTTCCCATGTTAGATAGGCTACCTAGTGCTTACCACTCCCACTGATAAGCTTGAAGGCTTCCCTCCAACACAGAAAGGCTTGGGGGGCTCTGAAGCTTACCAACAGTCCTGGATACAGCAAGTCTGTACCTGGACTAGACTAGTTACAGGAAAGGCAGGAAACAAGCTTAGAATTTTTATTTTTTTGTTTACAGAAAAGCAGCTAAAACAGCAGTAAATACAATTCAAATTGCAGTGCAGGCTAGCACATTTGAGTGTGTAGCAATATTATGGCAAATACAGTTTAAATAAATGCAATTAAATTAACAAATGACTAAAAATAAGTGCAGAAGGCAATAAATTAGAAGGCTACTAACAAGCAATAATAAGTGCAGAGTAAGAGCGACTGAACAGATAACAGTACACAGAACAGCAACTAAGACAGTTACAGTAAGAGCAGCTGAATAAAATAGGTATATATTTTATTTATTTATTTATTTATTTATTTATTTATTTTTGAGGGAGGGAACAGAGCAGGATTAAGAGGCTACAGGGGTTGTTCTTCCCAAATGCTCTCTTTGTACACAGTAGGAGTGCCTGAAATCAGAATACAATCTCACTGCACTTAATTGAGTGAGCAAATGAGACAGGCCCAGAAAGAGTATCCAAATACAAATTTACAAGAGAGGCGGGCAATTTCAAAGCCACCAACATTAACACCAGAACAAGAACAGGGAGGGTGTGTGGGGAACTAACTGTAGAGACAAAGCCACAACTTTCAGTTGAGTTAATATTCAGTGAGAAACATAAATAAATAAATTAAATGCAGAACTATATAAACAAGAGGAGATAAAAGTGTACTTAAATTCACTTATACGTCCAGTTGATTTCAGGTAAAGCTTAGCCGGAGCAAAGCTCAGATAATAAGCAGAAATAACACATAAAGTACCACACTGTCTGTGTGACAATGAGTAGATGGACAGAGCTGTTACTCTATCAGAATAGATAGGAGGTACTGAAACCTGAGAAATTTTTGGTGAGGAAATGTTAAGATATCTCAGGCTAGTTTAGGTGGTTGGTAAGGTAAAGGGTGTATTGTATTTAATGATGTGCTTAATAAGGGATGAATGAAGTGGGACTATAGATAAGCTGTGCATGGTAGAAGGAATTTCTACTTGCCACATAGACATGATAGTCAAAGGAGGCTCTGTTATCAATATATGAACTCAGGTTCCCCATGACTCTGTCATATTTAAGTGGAATGTTATCTGTATGGTCAGGGCCAGCCTTAGCAATTCCAAAAAGTAATTTGGACTATTTTTGGTGGGAACCTCATCCACCATCACACATCTCACCCCACTTTGGCCTTTTGAACCTAAGGCTATTTCAGATTAGGTGTCAGAAATGTAAGCTATTACTGTATATTAAAATATAACAATATGTTAATTGATTAGCTCGTGTTTTGTCATGAGACATGTTAAAACAGAAGTAAATTTCAGGATTTTGGATTACCCCCAGTCCAACAGGTCATGTCATTCCTCTCAGCCACACTGTAATGGGTCTGTTTGATGGTCAACTGAGATCCTCTGTCTATATGGTGTATCACCAGAAGGGCACAGCCTGGCTTACCAGTAAACAAGGACAAACTCTGTAGTACCACCTTGACCTCTTGAACCTGGGTAGAAAATAGTTGTACACCTCCCCCTTTTCCCTCACATTTTTTTTTATTTTATTGTAGTTTATGACTCATGCCTTATTCTACTTCACATCCCATGCTGAACAATTGGACATGATGAAATACTTTTTGTATATTATTTTCTCCACTGAAACGTTATACTATATCATATTATGATAGTGTGCAGGTACTTTTCTTACCTATTTTACTACTTATTCTAGATGAATTCCTATATCAAGTCTACTTATGATAGGCTCACATATGCTGCATACTATCCTGACTTACACATTTCTGCATGTTTGCTCTTATTTCTTTGGTTGTTTTCTACTGTATTACTTTTTTTAACACATTCAGCAAAGTGAATATTTTTTCTGTTCCCCACTGCCTCCCAGCACTCAGCACATATACCTCATGCTTCACTTTTCTGGGATTATTTTGGACCCATCGCTGACTGCAAAACGTGTTTCTCTGCCATACTGCACAATTGGTAACATTCTGTCTCAAGTCTTAATGATCAGAACTTAGCCCTCATCACATTATCTGCATTTTTTATGTTTATTATTGTTTCTTTTCATACTGTCTGAGACTATTTCACAGGTATTTCTTCATTAACCCCACACCAGAAAGAGAAGCAAAAGAAAATAGTACCTTTCTATCAGTCTTCAAAATAAACGTGGTCTTATTCTCTGATGTGGTACACAAACCAGATGGTTAATCGAATCAGTTTTGGGTTGAAAACCCTGTTGACCACTCAGCAGCAGCAAGTGACTACTATTGGAGAGTGAGTAGCTAACACTGTGAACTATACAAGAGGCATGATGCTGCAGTTACTAATATTACTGGACATGTAAGTACTGTGAGAGTAAGACTGTAGTAGGAAATTGCCTTGCACTTTGCTGTAGTGTCTCTTAGGCAAATCTCTGGGTCATGTAAGGCATAATGATCCTGTCATAGCCTAGTGCAGGGCCCCCTAAGGGAAAGGGGGCACTAATGGGCTAAACTGGTCCAACTGGCCTAAGATTGGGCCTATATATGGTAAGTAATAGTGATGCAAAATTTAACCAAGGAAACTATGCCACATTTCTTGGTGTTGTGCATATGAGCATCTGTATGGTCGAGCCCTTGCTGGAGAATTTGAATATCAGAAAGGGATTTGATAACTGCCTCCAGTTTGCAATCATCAGCAAACCTGGTTAGCCATAGTCCCTTAATAGCAGCATTTATGTCACAGAAATGCATACTAAAGATAAGAGAAGCCAGGACTGGGCCTTGTGGGACATCACTAGTGACATTTCTCTGTCTCGAGCAACTATCCCTGACCTTAATGGCGTAACTTTTGTCAGACAGTTAATTACTAATCCAAGGAATTATGTATGGTTTAATGCTGAGTTGGTTGAGTTTGTCAATAATCCCAGCATTGGGAATATTGGGAATCGTGTCAAAGGCCTTGGGAAGTCTAGATAAGCAGTGTCAGGTATATGGCACTTATCCATGGCCTCAGTAACCCCTTCAAAGAACTCAAACAGGTTGACTAGGCGTGATTTTCCTTTTCCAAATCTGAACTGCTGTGTAACCAAGGATATAATGTCATCTATGTAATTGTTTACTAGTTCATTTATAATATAATCCAAAGACTTGCCAATAATACTAATGAGATTAATAGGCCTACAATTCCTAAGGTCAGCAGAGAGAACACTTTTATGAAAGGGCACCACAACTGCCATTTATTTATTGGTTGACTGGCTGATTAATTGACTAACAGATTGTATTGATTTATTTAATAAGTTTGTTGGTCCACAGCCCCTTTCAACAAGAACCTGGGCCACATAGACAAAAGTACAATAAACAATACAAGAAGTACAACAAAATAGAGAAGTAATAGAATAACAGATACAATAAATTATAATAATCCTTCTCTGATTTTTGTCAGTTGTCTGAACAAAATGAACACTCCCAAAATACAAAGTTATACTTTTTTCCTTCCCTCACTGAGTGTCTCAACTTCCTGTCCTTTGTATCTCAGACAATCACGATCATATTATTTCTTTTGCAGCTGAAATATTTGGGCCTAACACTTTACTCAGTGTTAAGCTTTATAACCCACACTGACAATACCATTAACAAAGTCCTCTTACAACCAAAAATCTGCTATAGGATATCACATCCACTATCTCCTACACCTGCCAAGCACTATCCAAAAATGCCCTTTATTTCTAGACTAGAATAATGTCTTCCTGTACTCTATTTATACTCTGCTTATAACACTCAAAGATTGCAAGTCACTGAGAATAAAATTACCATGTTTGCCATATTTGCTGACACCTGCATACATCACTGCAGCTGTCTAAATGACCTAAACTGGCTACTCATTACTCAAAGGTCCACTTATCTTTTCTGCACCTTACTATATAAAATTCTACTGCCCCATCTGAAACGAAAACTCCCAATCATGGAACAATTCTACTCCCTAAGGAATTTCTAGGAGAACTTACTATCACTCAACAGTGTCCTATTTAAAACAGTCATAGTTGAAAGACCCTTCTCACAAACAGGCCTAGCTCAGGAACAAACTGCCAGCTGAAGCAAGACAACCAGATACTCCTACCGAGTTTAAAAAGTACCTTTCTAAGCACCTCTTTAAGGACATTGCTTGTAAATGTTTTAGGAGTAATGGATAATCTCTAAAAAGCTTAACATTGTAAAAATGACAACAGTCTCTCAACTGTTTCCTTTGTTATCTAACTCTTCTGACTCCTGTGCTCTCTTTTTAGATTCCAGGCCCATCTCTATCATCTCTTATTTTTCTTTTACTCACTTCCACTTATTTGTTTAAGGAAATTAAATTTTAAAACTTTAAGAATCAGTTTCTTGTAGCTAAACTGCATTGCAGCCCAACTAAACTGATAAAATCTAAATTAAAGCTGATACTTTATTAAATGTGTATAAGAACTGTATAACATTCTATTTTGCAAAAAAAAAAAAAAAAAAAACTGAAGAATAACTGTATATGAACTTTCTAAAGTTTTGCAGGTATGTAAACCTAACAAACTATCATACTTGAAGTGTATAATTTATGTTGACTTGCATTGCGTATGGCTTCTGATACTGGGTTGTAGTTGAAAAGGGTCTCTAAACCAGTCCACCTACCTAGTTACCAATAATAAATAAATTAATTAATAAAGTAAACATGAATGAAATACAGAAAGAATGACAGTAATAGGTAGTTTTCTATATTGTATTGAAGGAGAAGACAGTATTTACAGTTTATAGAATTTGTCAGTAGTAACCGCTGGTGTCATTTTACTAGAGAAAGATTCTGTCAATACAGGATCTGGAGCAAAGCTGTGTGATAGTGTCAATATCTAGTCTAAATTATATTACCATTTATTTTCTTTCTCAAGATGGACCTTTAGTTGTAACTTAAATGTGAGTAATTTTTCAGTCCCTGGGACTCAGAAAGGTTTACCACAAGCTGCAAGTTCTAACATAAGTGACCAACCACTAGTGGTCACCCTTTCTGATTCAGAGAAAGGCACATCCCAGTGATTTTATACAATCGGTAGAATTATTGTAGTGGGCTGTCCCAACGGCTATGCTAAATGATAATGAAGGATTCTGGAGGACCTGCTAATACTACTTAGACATGTGCTAGCTCTCCCCCAGAAATGCCTGCATAAATTAGCATGGCTTGCTGTGACAATTAACACAGCTAAAATGCTGTGTTCTCTTATTATATTCAGTGGGAGAGACCGCATTGCAGGTAAGTTTATGGAAAATCAGCAGAGATGTAGTGGTGTGTGTGTGTGTGTGTGTGTGTATGTGGCATTGTGCTTTTGTGTTTGATGGAGTGCGACTGGTGTTAGATGACTGTGTGTGTCTGTGTGTGTGTGTGTGTGTGTGTGTGTGTGTGTGTGTGTGTGTGTGTGTGTGTGTGTGTGTGTCTGCCTATAGCTAGCTAGGATATGACTAGCTATAGGTCACCATCTTTGCCCCAAGAGTCTCACAACTCTTACCTAGACATATTAGAGGCACTCACCATCCAACCAAATACCCTATTTATGGGCAACTTTAATTACTATTCTATAGAATGGGAAACATACACAGCCTCAAATTCACAGGCACAATGCTTCCTGGACTTTATTAACATGAACACCCTGGAACAGATAGTGCATGCTCCAACCAGAGGATCAAATACATGATCTAGTTCCCACCAACCTGGGACAGCTTTGCATCTCCTGTCCCCATGTCACATTCTCACTTGTGAGGTGGAATAAAAATTAATTTAGAAAACCCATCTAAACCTGAAACAGTTAGGAACTATTCTAAGGCAAATTATGCCCCATTAAGTGACTGTTTGTCAAAATTCAAGGTTCCCCTTAACCCCAAGACTGCAGCTACCTATACAGAATTATTCACAGAAACCTTGAACAAACATGTAAATGGCTGCATAGAGGTTGTCATACATACCATACGTAAGCCCAAAACAAACTCCAGTGGTGGAATCCTTACCTCAACAGGGTATATAACAAAAGAAAAAAGTTGGGACCAAAATCAGAAAGAGCAACTTCCATAAAGAAAAGATTCAACTAAACAAGAAACTAAGAAGACTAATTAGGTCTAGTAAGGCCAACTATGAGGTCAGGATAACCTATCAGGCTAAGGAAAATCACAAGACCTTCAGCTACATCTGGAACCTTAAAGGTAACACACAACAGTGTGCTAAACTGTTGGTTAACTGCACCACCTTCACTGATCAGGGCGACATAGTGAATCTACTGGCCAGAAAATTCAGCTCAAACTTCAGCCCCCACTCCCCCCAACCTACCTCCTGTGAAATCTCTACTAACATACTCCCCCTAGCTATTAGCAGGGATCAGGTTCTGGAGGAGCTCACTAAGGCCAAAAAACACTGTCTCAATGGGCTCAGACAATATCTCTTGTTGCCTCCTGAACAGTCTAAAACATGACCTATCAGAAACACTTGAGGCACTCTTCAACTACAGCCTCAAACCTGGTTATGTACCAACTGGATGGAGGGCCACAACAGTCATTCCTCTTCATAAGGGTGGACCATCAACTGACCCCGGGAACTACAGACCCATCAGTCTGACATGTCTAATATGCAAACCCATAGAACGAATTATCATGGAAATGATCAACAAGGACATTGGCAACCTGCAGACAATGGACCCATTCCAATTTGGCTTTGAAGGGAAGGTAATGCTTACTTAACCTAGTGGATTTCTTTGAGAAGGTCACCAAGGCATTGGATGAGGGTAAAACAGTGCATACCACATGCCTTAGCCTGCCCAAGGCATTCAATACAATACCCCATTCAGGCATTGTTGACAAACTCTCCAAACCAGGCATAAATCCCTACATAACTCACTGAACTACTGGCTGGGTCACTGATAGGACCCATGAAATCAGGATTGGTGAGACCACCTCCACTGAGAGACTGGTCACTAGTGAAGTACCTCAGGGATCCTTGTTGGGCCCTCTCCTGGATAGCATCTACTTCTCAGAAGTCAAGGCTAATGTCAAAGGCCTTTGGATCACCAAGTTCGCAGATAACTGTAAATTAGTAGCTGTCATGAATAGCTATCATGACCATCTTGCAAGAGGGTCTAACACAAACAAATGACTGGTGCTAAAGCCCCAGTTCAAAACTCAGTGCCAAGAAATGCATTATAATTCCCTTTGGGAAACTGTACACCCAGGTTAATTTCTCCATTGATAAAACACCCCTAAGAGTCGATGCAGTAGTCAGGGATCTGGAACATGCTTAAACAGTAATCTGGTTTTTGATCAACATTCAGCAAATATAGTAAGAAAATATTTCCATGTCACCCAACATACATGTAAGGGTATGGAATCCAGTTCTATGGAAGGTTTAGTACCATTCTAATCAGGCCTTATCAGACCCATCATTGAGTATAATACCCACTTTGGCATGTACCTAACCAGACACTTACAACAATTGGAATACCCACAAAGGTTCCTCAACAGGAGAATCCAGAGCATGAATATCGTGTCCTATAGAGATCACCTAAAGGCTCTATCTCTGTACTCAGTATCCTATAAGCTCCTGAGAGGCAATCTATGCCAGGCTTATAAGGCATTCTCAGCTCTAGCTCTGATGGATCTTTTGCACGGCCACAAAAAAAGATAGCACTAGAAACACTAGATCCAAGGATTTGAACTTCACTTTTTTATTTATTTATTTATTTTTTATTTTACATTTGTTAACCGGGCTAGTCTGACTGGATATATTTCCATTTTCAGCAGAGGCCCGAGGAGAAAAGCTCCACATAGACATGAGTGACATAAATAGAACGTGCTAAAGGAACAGATGTGTGACTCAAAGGATCCTCATGTTATGGAATAGGTTCTTCATCCATGTGAAGCAGAGTTCATCCCTGACCCTATTCAAACAAAACCTTGACTATTGGATGGGAAATTGCAAATTCATAGTCTGGCTCCCATGTCTGTGATGGACAGAGGTGATCAGTGAGTATAATGTTCTCCAATTAACATCTCTTCCACAAGTCCCTTAGCTACCTACTTATTAACGTACTCCCTCCTAATAAATGCCCATGGTACTAAGGGACAAAATTGGTTTGGGGTGCACAGCTAGGCTTATAAAGGCCCTAGTGGTTATTAGCCTACTAATAACCTATGACCCTATGAATGGGTGAAAGGCAGTGACAGCTGGTGACTTCAAATCAAAGGGGGGCTGCAGGAGACAGCTAAATGGGTGGGGTCAATGGGAAGGGGTGTGGTCAACTAGAAAGGGGAGGAGCTATGCTCAAAACCACAAAAATTAATATACTGCCCTGGGTGCCATACCGTGATTATGAGAGTCCAATCAAGACAAAATGAAGTGCAGAAGAATAAAAATATTTCAATGCATTGCATGACAGCTTAATATCTAGATGGAAACAAAAAAGTTTGTGAAGCAGTCACAATCAACTATAAGAAAAACAAGCAGCACTCACCTCAAACCACTTCTTGCACTGCAGTTCTAATTATAATTTATATTCAGCTTTATTAAAGTACCAAGTAACATGCTGAAAGTAGAAATCTCTGATGCCCCCACTTGTAAAAATGTTCCTTATCCAAAAAAGACCTGCTGCTTGACATCTACTTGTTTCATGGGGAAAACATGATCAAAGTAAAAAATGAAAAGCAAACAAGAAATAAGCTCAAGATACATTGCTTAAAAGGATTACTGTAGAGGTTATGGACCACACGTCTGGCATTCTGTTTATGGGTAAAGCCTGCAGAGATGACTGGAAGTCTCCAAGTGTAATGAGACTCTTTAAATAATGTAATCTTGTTCTTTATTACAAATACTGGCATATGCATTTCAATACCCAAGGCTTATACATTATCCAGTTAAGTATTCTCTACATGGCAACAGAAAGGCTTTCAATGTTGGCAATTCTTTAACAGTATGCTTATTAAAGCCTACTTGCATCTTGCAATCTCAGCCAAGCATACCTGATGGTCATTAAAGTATTGCTACTTAAACACAGAGCAACAGGCACTTTGAGTAATAAGCATAAATCAACAGTACAAAAAATATGACAGAAACCAGACCATTCTGTAAAAATCAAGGACGGATGAAAAGCCACTCTAGTACTTGTGTCTACCTTGGATGGGGGGGATACTCTGCACATTTACACTGCATAACTACTCTTTGCCTTGCTTTGACACATCCAGAGTCACTACATGGGGGAGTGGGGTGCAACAAGTATGTCACAGTTTGAAATGTCTCTGGCTGACTTGTGATGGCCCTGACACATTTGTCATACCTCTCAACCTCAGAGCAAGAAATCTGGACAAAGTCATACAAAGAAATGGGACAAAGGCCCAAAAATAAGGACAATTTTTAAAATATTGCTCTTATAAACTTAGAAAGATAATAGAGGTCTTGCATTAGTATGACTTTTCTGAATGGTATGAAATTTGAAACTCAAATGTCTATCATTATTTTCTAACTTCAGTCTTTAATGATTTGTCACTAATTTGCCAAAAAAACACAATTTTATGAAAAATGGACCAAAAATGTGATGTAAAAAATATAAAATAGCAAGACAATACAGCTGGGAACCTGTCAAAGAAGGGACACTTTAATATTAGTACCGCTAACTTGAGCAGCTGACAAAATAAAATAATCTACATGCATTTCTGAAATAAAAGTAATCTAACGGATTATTACAGTTATTTCTTAATTATAAACCCTCCATGTTTTCTTCCAAAATTGCTATTTTGCGGAGGGATCATTAGGAGAAGAGCAACATTTTGAGCCAAAATCAGGGACAGTTGAGAGGTTTGGCTATGCCTAATTCTATAAAGCAATTTATTTGCATGTACCTCTCAACCTGTTAATGCAATAAATCAGGACAAGGCCAAATATATTGGTGGAACATATAAACAGTACTAAAAATTGCTCTTGTATAAACTGAGACAGTTGATAGAACAGGTCTTACTTTAGCATGCATTTTTCTGAAGGTTATGAAGTCTGAAACTCAGTGTGTCATTAGTGACTTAATTCCTAACTGATTTGCCAGAAAACCACAAATTTTATGAGGAACAAACCAAAAATAAGAAGCAAAAAATCTATTCATTCTTTGAAAATCTGGACAGTTGGGAGGTATGGTTCAGCTGGGGCTGCCTAAGTTTGCCGCCCTTCCCCCTCACAAAACCATGGTCGAATGGAGCCTCCCCCTGCTGCCATTCCAATGATCCATTACTTGGCTGTTTCACTCCATTTACCATAAACACTAATGTGCATACTGATTTACTTCTATGATGATTTGAACTTCATTTTGAAAGTTTTATTTTGCATTTTACAGCACAAATTCTAAGACATCTGCTAAACAAACTTGGCATTAAAACTTCTCTGCCATTGAAACTCACATTCATTGAAACAACATTGAAACCCACATTCAAAGAAAATACATTTTACCTGTGGCAGATAAAGATTAATTCTGGGCTGTTTTCAAATCAAAGTCCCCTTGCATATGAAACATACATGTGCTCTTTGATACACCTTCCTATTGCTTTGAACATTTTTCCAGTAAACAATGAAACAAAGCGCATACAGCAATGACAAAACTGTCCAATTCAGAACATTTCCATCATAAAAGTCTACTCCAACTTCTACAGTCCACTATTATCAGTAAATATGCACAATTCTACAGTCCACCATTATCAGTAAATATGCACAATCTCTAAAGTAGTAAAAAAGTCATCTAAATAATTCCACGTTAAATAAATCTGTAATGAAGAGGTTGCTGCTAGCAATCACCTTTATATTTCATGATTTCATCGAAAAATAAAGTGTCTGATGCCCCTGAGGAATAAATTGCCTAAATTATATTAAAAATAAGCTAGTAATATTGCAATAGGAAATGATGGCAAACTGATAACAGGCTCATAGTATCTTAACTTTCAGTTCGGCAGCATTCACCCCTTATGGGAGTAGAACCAACAACCTTCTGCATCAAAAGCAAGTGCACAACCTGTTGTGCTATTAGCAATGCGAGCTGGCTTAGCATAATCAGCACTAAACTTCTCTTCCCCTGCAGCTCTCAGCTCCTTGTAACTACATCTCAACTTCGCAGCACAAGAAATCTGGAAAAAGACAAATTTATTGGGGTGGGTCAAAAGGGCAAAAACCAGGGGCACATTAAACATTGCTTGTATAATCTTGGAAAGCTGCTAGAATAAAATGCTGTGTTACCACCATACATTTTACTGCCAAGGTCCCTGTGCAAAAGAGTCAGAACAACATACCACTATGCCAAATCACCTGCTTTGTGAAAGGAAAATGCTGTGTTACCACCGTACATTTTACTGCCAAGGTCCCTGTGCAAAACAGTCAAGAGCAACATACCACTACGCCAAATCAGCTGCTTTGTGAAAGAGAGGAAGACTGAAACTTAAATGGCTGTCATTTAATGAATTCAGTTCTCACCATAGCTGTCAACCTCTTAGCACAAAACACCTGGACAACCCCAGTAATGAGGGAATACAGCCCTCAAACATATTCAGTGAATTCAGTTCTTGCCATAGCCGACAACCTTAGCACAAAAAACCTGGACAAAGCCAATAACAGGGTATTACAGTCCCAAAAATAAAGACAAATTTCAAATAGTCATCTTATAAACTTAAAAAATTGCTATAATAAAAGGTTGTGTTACTATATATTTATTGCTAGAATAAAAAGTTGTTTTACTATGTATTTTCTGAAGAACATGAAGTCTGAAATTCAAATGCCTGTCAATTTTACTTCTGATGGAACAAAAACAATTTTCAGCAGAGGCCCAGGGAGAAATACTGTAGACACATGTCTTTGTAAAATGGCAGGACACTAGAGCAAATCCACACAAACACAGGGATAAGATGCAGACTCCACACAGAAGGCACCCCAGCCAAGAATCAAACCAGAAAACCTATAGCTGTGAGGCAACAATACTGCCACTGCACCATCAAACATGTAAAGAATTAAACATTCAGAAACCTGAAGTCTGAAATTCAAATGCCTGTCAATTTTTTTAACATTTGTTAATCAGGACAGTCTGACTTGGAACAAAAAATCTATTTTCAGCAGAGGCCCAGGAAGAAATAATGCAGACATGTCTTTGTAACATGGGAGGACACAAAAGCAAACCCACACAAACACAGGGAGAAGATACAGACCCCCACAAAGAAGGCACCCCAGCCAAGAATCAAACCTGAAAACCTGCAGCTGTGAGGCAACAATGCTACCACTGCACCATCAAACATCAAGCATTGCAATATTTACAAACCACAGATATTATAAGGAACAGATCAGATTAAATATGAGGCAAAAATCTGCAATTTCTTTACAAATGGTGGTGGGTAGGGAATTCAGATCTTTAATACCTCCATACAAGGTACAGGGTTCAAGCCTGAGGTATTCCCTACCACACCACCATGAGTCTAACCACCAGTATATTGCACCTGGGGCATTTTCACACACACACACACACACACACAACTCCAATCCAGACCCTGCCCGTCGTGAGATCCTTCCCCTGATGAGACTGCAGTAAACCCCGATGCATTTTCCCATTCCAGGACAGTCTATGCAGTTTAAAACTGCATAGACTTCTGGGAGCTCTGTTCTTCATGTTTCCCAGTCAGGACTGCTGCTGAGACAATCTACCCATGCTCCAAACTGTCTCAGCAGCAGTCCGGATTAGTACGCATGCTCGAAGTCCGTGATTTTTAAAATTTTTTTTTTCTTTTTATTTCTTTTTCTTTCTTTATTTTTCTTTATTTTATAGTTGAGGGGGCTGCAGTCCGGCAGTCCAATAGCACGGGCCGCCCCTGGTGAAAGGGTGAGTATGTCTGCAAGTGTGCTCAGATGAGGCAGGGTGCCATGTTGATTGAATGTCTGTGAGTGTGTGTGTGTGTGTGTGTGTGTGTGTGTGTGTGTGTGTGTGTGTGTGTGTGTGTGTGTGTGTGTATGTGTGGGTGTGTGTGCATGCATGTGAGTGTGGGAATGTTTGCATATGTGTGGGTTCCTGTCTCAACATGATGCATGGCCACCAGTGGTAATTATCACCAAAGAATACTATTTAGCACTGGTGATAATTATCAGAGATGTGCAAATTTGTTGATAATGAGGCCCTTCTCACTGCGGCTAAACATGTCTCTTAACTGCAAGCACTGCAATAGACAGTTTATGTGGCTACAGCCCTTGTCTCTGAATCCCAAGGAATATCTCTTATTTTAAAGCACTTTAAGCTGATTTTGATAGTAGTGTTTCTTGTGATGTTTTTTATGTTTGATACAGGTTATGTAGGCATACCTCTCAAGTGTACCTCATTATGAGGGATGTTCCTCGTTCTGAATCTTAAAAAGGCTATGTTACTCACTGTTCTACACTGAAAAGGTCTGTCACTCATTCACTGTAGATTTGTTTTAACTAATATTCATAGCAGATATTTAATCATATTAATTGATCAAAAGAGTCTTATATAAATATAAAATAACACATTTCAACCATGCGGTAAGCTTCCTTATTGAAGGTATTGAAGGTGCTAGCAAGCTTTTGGTAACTGTTTCATATTTTGTCCATTTTTTCCACATTAGGAAAGATAGTCTTCCATATTTTGGTGATGGAAGGCTGAGATATATGTTTGCACATTACTCCTTTGACAGAAAGTGAATTTGCAGTGTTCTGAGTGCTTATTTGCTATAGGTTTGTTGACACTCCCATGTTTCAATTGACTGCTTGTTGCTTTCTGTTGTCTTTATTTCTGTTGTATTGTATTGTATTATTTCTGTTGTATTGCATGTAGGGTTGCCACCTTTTGAAATGTCCAAAGTGGGATATTTTTGGTACAAACGTCAGATTTTGCAGGCCAAAACATACCCACGGTCAGTACAAAGGGCAGAGCTTCACATTTTTGCCTAAGTAAAATATTATTCTTGTAGCATTTTAGTTGCTTATTCTGTTTCTTATAACATTTAGGTGTTTCAGATTCAGAATAACTGTTTTATGCAACCATTACATAAAATATAGGAAATAATTTTGCCCTAAAATCTCAGGACATTTGCCATTTTTACAGTTTTTTTGCAGGACACAACTGGCCGAAGAGGGACTGTCCCTCGCAAAGTGGGAGAGGTGGTAACCCTAACTGCATGTCTTTGAGGTGTATCGTGCTGAGCTACTTGCAGCAGCATGCACACACCTATACTATATAGTAGCCAGTGACTGCCTCTTCTGTTCGCATTAATTCAGGCAATTTGAAATCTACCCTTCAAACAACTGCACTTTAGCAACCTATATCCCCGTGTCCCATACTTACTGCTGTGTTGTGTACCTGATAACTATTTGTTGTACTTAGAACAGCAGCTTACAACTCCACACAACACATGTGGCACCTATGTTTGTATGTTTTATAACATCAACACAACTTTAAATGGACACACCGAATTTCTAAGTTTTTGGCAGAACCCATGCCTGAAACCTAAGCCATATCTGCAGTATAATATTTGCTAAGCTTTGTTACACTGATTTGCCAAGTTTCACTGGTTCCCATGTCTGTAACCTGAGCTGCATCTGTCATATACTTGCTAAGTTTTGAAGCACCTACACCTATAACTTGTGTCATTTTCTTATCATGTTATACTGAAAACACTGCTACTGACTGACCATTTCTGTCTTGACTGTGCTATGATTTCACATTATACCAAACTACCATTGCTTTACCTCATAACACTGACAGCAAAGCATCTAAACTGCTATTACTAGATTTTTGCTGTACCCAGAACACATTGCACATATCCTCCCATGTGAACACAGTACTCAGAGCTTACTTTACTTACTCCTGTTACTGAACTGTACATATCCTAGGACCACAGTCTGCCTGTAAGCCTTCTGTTGCCAGCCTATTTGCATTAGGCCTTCTGTGTGGACTCTGCATGTCCTCTCTGCGATCGAGTGGCATTAGAAATACATGCGTAGGGCAAGTCTTCATTGTAGGTTGGGCGTCGAGCTGGCACCTTGGCACTGTAAAAATCTACTGCCAATCATTAGCGGACCGGAGTTCCACTGTGGCCACCCCTAACTGGGAAAAGCTGAAAGAAGAACAAATCACTGATGCAATACAAGAACTTCCTTGTGCTCATTAACAATATTTCATTATTACCAGAACAATGAAAGCAAACCTCTCATATCTCCATGTATCCAGGATGTAAGTACTCACTCTCATTCTAGATTTGTTCTCTTCATTCAGACTTCCCTTCTCCTCAACTACCCCTCCCAGATACCCGAAGGTGGTAACTTGTTCCATTATTTTCCCATCAATGTCATTTCTCGGCTTTTTCTGATTTCCCTATTTGCTGCCATTACAATTGTCTTACCTCTCCTCAGTTTCATCCCATGTAATAAACACAAGAACACTATGAGACTACTTAAATAAACAGACGTTTAATGACTCCAAATTAATGTTAGCGCTTTCGGCTAAATCAAATATTTAGCCTTCCTCAGACAAACAGCAGAACAGGAAATGAAACTAATCAGTATTTTTAATGTTTAAATGTGGAAATAATGTTCCAAATTGTGGAAATATTTTTGGTAACAATTTAAAATATACATAAATATTTTTTAGTTTATCATTCACTGTTTTTATAACATTTTTAATATATCACATAAGTATGAAGCAAGTTGTATGATTAAATAACCCAGTAATTATAGAGTTTAACATCTGTGTAAATATTTTGATGAATGGAGTTACTTGCAACAAAGTATTACTTGCTGTTCCGTTGCAATGCCTATAGAGGCACTCTATCTTTACCTTTATTCAAGGCTTATGTTTGCAATGGATTATACTACTTTAAGGTAACCTTAGTTACAACTAATTACTAAATGCACTTTATTCCAATTGGTTCTATACATATATTTTAAGAAATGTCATTTCCTGTTCTGCTGTTTGTCTGAGGAAGGCTAAATATTTGATTTAGCCGAAAGCGCTAACATTAATTTGGAGTCATTAAACGTCTGTTTATTTTACGAAGTAGTCTCTCATAGTGTTCTTGTTCGTTGTTACGCTCTTTTGGTTCAACAGTTTTTTCGTTTGTGGTTTCATCCCATGTGTCTTCTGCTTTACATTCCGTATCTTTTGCTGAACTTCTTGCTCAGTCTGCCTGTAATGCCACATTGTCTGCATACAGCAGCTTTGCTGATTAGACCCTTCCAACCTGTTTGCTAATGTAGTGCATTACTAGTATGAACAGCAATGGGCTCAGAGATGAACCCCGATGAGCACCAAATGTCACTGGGAATCCCTCTGTGAGTGCAGACGCTGTTTGTACTTGTGCCATTGGGTCCTTGTACACAGCCTGCATTAATTCTACCAGTGTTTATGAGACTTTGACCCATCACAGGACTACCCAAATCAGCCTTCTTGTGACCTTATCATATACTTTCTCCAAGTCTAAGAATGCGCAGTTGGACTCTTTTCTCAACACTAGTGTTTTCTATTTTATTTGTCTCACTGCAAACATTGGATCAGTTGTGCTGCATCCTGATCTGATTCAGGATTGCTCATCTCCTATCTTTCTTTCTGCTATTCTGACTATGCATTTATCAATCTCCTTCCCCAGAACTTTCATGCAGTGCGACAGGAGTTTAATAGCTCTATGCTGCCCACAGTTGTGCATGCCCCTTTATTCTTGTACACTGGTTTTAGAATACTTATTCTCCTGTAATCTGGGATAGACACAACTTTTTCTACATACTGTTATGAGTACCTCTTGGAGCCATATCTCCCCTAAGTCACTCAACATCTTGATCATACCTACCATCACCTCATCTGAGCCTGCTGCTTTCCCTGACTTCATTTTTCTTAGAGCTGCTTTTATTTTTTCTAGGGTGAGCTCTTCCTTTCCTTTCATTATAGGGTGTTTCTGGGATGTATAGCTTCTGTGGGGTTTTCTTCATTCAGAAGCTGCTGGAAGTGCTCCTTCTATCTGCCTTTGATGTCCTGTGGTCTGAACAGGTTATTACTGGCATACCTTATGAAAGGTGTCTGATTATTTCCTATATCTTTTTGTCTCTGCCTTGCAACCTCATAGAGTTTCTTTGTGCCATCTGCTGACTTACTTTCCAGAAATTGGTACAGTGCCTCTGATGTCTTGTAACTGCTCTCTTAGCCTCTTTGTTAGGCAACCAGTATTCCTTCTTAGCCATCCTGGTCCATCTTTTCTAGCTCACACTTTTTCCTGCCCTCCTTCTTTCTTTTAATTGCTTCCTGGACTTTTGAATTCCACCAGCAGGTTTCTTTGTGAACTCTGTTTCTATATCTGGCTTAGCTGCATACTTGTTCTACAGGCCTCACAAATGCTGTTGTAGGCATTGCCATTCTTGTCTAATTCCACCAATTTCTTCTTCTTGAGGTGCAGGATTCTTGAACAATTCCTTGAACTCTTGAGTTTTCTCTCCAGTCAAGTTCCAGGTCTTCAGTCTGGTCTCTTTTGGCTTTAGAACTTTCTCTAACAGCTGCTTCCAGCTGATTGTGGCAACCAATGGTTTATGCTGTGGGCCAGCTGTTTCACTGGGGATGACTTTGCAATTGCTAATTATACTCCAACTCCCTTTCTTTACTAGGAGGAAGTCTACCTGAGTTGCACACTGCTCAGTCTTGTATGTGATCTTGTGACTGTATCTCTTGCTGAACAATGTGTTAGCCACCATCAAGCCATTTGCCAGACATAGGTTTAGAATGGTGTCTCCTTCTTTATTCCTGTTGCCCCACCCATATGGACCCAGGCAGTTCTTATATTTTGTTCCATCTTTTTTGAAATGTGCATTGAGGTCCCTCATTATCAACACCAACTCTTTTTGTCCTGTTATCTAGCAGGTCCTGGAAGTGCTGTCAGAATGTACTATTTTCCTGACTATTAAAACCCTGCTGTGAGGCATAGGCTGACATTATGGAGTCTGATTGCCATGAGTCTGTCACTAATTCTGACGATATCCCTCGATGTCTTCTGAAGCCTCACCCACACCCCAATTCCAACACCATTTCTAACCTGTCCTCCCCCTGAGTAATAGACTCTGGATTCAAAGCAGAGCGGCTTTGTTACACTAACCTTTAAACTTATCTCCTGGATACGTAGGATGTCCAGCCTCCTCTTTACTGTCATGTCATCTACTTCTAAGCTGCATCCTTTCAGTGAACCTATATTGAATGTAGCAATCCTTAGTTAATATTTGGCAGGTTAATTGCTTTTACATCCATGTTTTGTTCAACAGAACTATCCTAGGTAACCCAGGCAAGGCAATTGGACACCAGCTTATTGACCCTCAGCTGTCAGGCTTTATTTTTAGCACACTGGCCAATAGGGGCACATAGACCCCTTCTACTGTTATCATGGGTCCCTGGCATAGGTTGGAGTAGGCCAGGTACTCAAGCTACTTAACACTGGCAAATTCCCAAGACCATTTTTAGCAACATTAGTCAATGCAACCAAATTACCTACACCCAATTTTTACACAGCCCTGACGTGGCACTCAGTCTGTGATCCATGTTCTCCTATCTACAGAATACTGCATGTTGCAGTCAATGCTGAAAGTGGTTGGCCTGTACAACTCTTCCTCCAATAGGCACCATTTAGAGTCTATGCTGCTGCCCATAAAATTAATTCTTGGGTGAGTTTGAGGTGGAAACACTCAGCATGTTCTGAAGAGGTGGGAGGAACCCTGCAGAGACACATGGAGAACATGTAAACTCCAAAGTGATATTGACTGGAGTCAGTATTGAAACTTCTACCTTGTACAAAACTGCCAACTGTGCTGTAGTATTCTCCATAATATTCCAATTCCACTGTCTTCAAAAACTTATCCTAAAATAACTTCCTAATACTAGCTGACCTAATTTAATTTAAAAGTTCCCCATCCCATTAGGATTCCATAGTTAAAATGGCCAGTTATATCTCTTGATTTCGATTCCCTTGTAAGCCTCTACACTGAAGCTTTTGTTCCTATTTATTACAAATACAATGCCATGTTTAGAAACAAACTTCCTTTGGTGGAACCCCTGCATCAAAAAACTCTACCACAAGAAAAACTATTCCTAGCCGTATGACATAAACCCAAATTTGCTCACTTCAAAAGTGGCATTAACAGCATAAAGAGCAAAGCCAAAAGGTCAAGCTGTGCAAAGCTACATATAAATTAAATGTTACTGCCAGATCAAAAGATAACCATAACACTTTCTTTAACTATGTCAGGAACCTTAGAAAAAATATCCAGCACTCCAATGAGTTGACAACAAATAGTACCACCTACTCAGACCACAAGGATATCACAACATATTAGCAGATAAATTTATCTCTAACCTCTCCCTTTTGTCCCCTCCATGGTTTCTCCCCACAGCATCCAGTCAGCACCTCCTCCTGCGATTACCTTTGAACAAGTACTGAAAGCCCGCTCCCAAGCCAAAACCCTAAGTCTATAGGCTCAGAAAACATAGCAACCTACTTTCTTCTTAGTATGAAACACTGCCTTGCAGATGCCCTTGTAAATCTTTATTCAACCTCAGGGTTTCCACTGGTTATGTACCTGACACTTGTCTTCCCCATCTACAAGAATGGCCCAGCTGCTGACCATGGGCACTATACACCCATTACCCTTACCAGTCTTAATTTTGTAACAGAACAGATAATGGAATGCAAAAAATAAATAAAGACTTTAGAAGCTTGAAATATCCATACATAAAACAGCTTGGGTTTGTGAAGGGCAGATCCTGTCTACTTAACGCATATGTCATCTTCAAAAGAGTCACAGAGGCATTGGATGAAGGCAAATTAATACACCCTTCTTTCCTAAACCTAACCAAGGCTTTCAACAGTATTTGATTCTCTGGCATTATAGATAAACTTACCAAGCTAAATATAAAACCTTATGTAACTTGCTGAGCAGCAAAGTGGTGGAAATACAGAACCCACTGAATGGGCATTGGTAAAAGCAAAAGGCTCATCAGCAGTGGTGCCCCAAAGAATTCTATTCTGGGACCATTACTTTTCAGCATATGCTTCACTGATGTCAAAGGTCTCTGGCTGACCAAATGTGCAGATGACTGCAAAACCAGGGTTGTTACCAGCACTCTAGATGACACCCATGTTCTTCAAAGGTACCTTACCTACACAAATTCATGACAACAGATCCACTGATAAAGTTTAATGCACGAAATGTAATATTGTACTCACTGAGAAATAACACCACTTGTGCACCAATCACATAAATGATACTCCCTCAGAACTGATACTGTCATTAGAGATCAAGGCATGTCCACGAACAATGAATTCCCCTTCAAATACCACGTATCAGTTTTTAAGCAAATACATCTCTCTAACCCTACTAATTTCTAAAGGCATATCCTCCATTTCCAAGGAACTTATTGTTCTGATCTAGTCCTCCCTTAGTAGGCCTAAAATAGAACATGTTGCCCCCTTTGGTATGCATCTATCCAATTGTATGGTCCAACTAAAAAAAAAAACACTGTTTCGTCACAAAACGTTTAATGCATGAGATGCTCTAAGCTATGCAGAGTCTAAAATCTCTGTCACTGTATCAGTCTCTTATAGACTCCTATGTGATGATCTCTGTCTGCAAACGGGCTGTCCTGCTTGACCTCCTGCATTCTTGTAAAACTGAAAATACATCAAAAGTACCTGCTCAGGTGACCAAAACCTGCAATGTAAGATAAGCAAGACCATATGAAGGATATATATTTCAACTGAAGGATACCCTACCTTTGGAATAACTTATTACTCCATGACAAGGAAAGTAGCTCCCTCACACTCTTCAAATGTCATTTAGACAAATGAATGGGTAACTATAACTTTACCTCAGTCTGACTCCTAAGTCCCTTATGGACAAGGGAAATAAACCACTATGGCTAGGTTCCTAATGGTCCTCTACAATGATTATCAAGTATGATTTCAAGAACCTCTGAACCTATAATGTTTACTAATATCATTTCTTCACTAGAGTGCATGCATAATTTATCTCTCTCTCTATGCATGTATGTATATATACATATCTGTGTGTGTGTGTTCATAGGTTCATAGGTTCATACTAGGCTATCTGCCCTAGGGCATTTATAAGCCTAGCCAGAGTGTGTGTGGCTTTCACCACCCCTTAGGATGAGAATACTATACCCATTAGTTTGCTGTGCCTCTGTCCAGCAGTGATACATAGATGATTCCCGGGGTAAACCTACGATCTCCCATCCACTCGTCAAGATTTCTCTTGAACAGAGTCAGTGAGGGGCTCTGCCTCACATGGACTGGGATTCTGTTCCATAGTGTAGGGAGTCTCTGGGTGATGAATCTGTCCCTCCAGCACGTCCTATTTATATCCATGTTGAGGTTTAAGTCTCTTGCTCTCGTGGCTCTGGTGGATTTGGATTTTTTGAGGTGGAGCATGTCCATTAATTCCGGGTTGGACATGGCCTTGTATGTCAGGCACAGATCACCTCTGAGCAGACGGTATGCGACTGAATAGAGCTGGAGTTTCTTCAGTCGGGCATCGTATGACATATGTTTGAGCCCCTTTATCCTTTTGGTGAGGAACTTTTGGGGTCTTTCCAACTGCTGCAGGTGTCGGGTAAGGTACATTCCGAATGGGGCGTTGTACTCATAGTTAGGTTTTTTTTTTTATTGATTTATTTATTTTTTTACGTTATTCGATATTTTACTACTTCGATCAATAAAGTTCGACCTTTATTGATTCGATGTAGTAAGATTTCGATAATGTGATATAGATGTGTGCTATGAGATATGTATACTAAGTACATTATAATAAACAAAAAATATTTAACTATCAGGCAGAATCATACTGATCCTGAATCATTCAATTGTAAAGGCCACTTGTCTCATGTATACAGTCTCCTTAATAATATCTAATGTTTGTAATTAATGTGCAAGTATGTTTCATCAAATATATGTGAAAATTATGTGCTACCCATGATTGTATATTCTTTCTTGTATGTGAAAATGTTCATTGTTGCACTGTAATAAGCTAGAGTAAGCTAATGTAATATGCTAATTGTCTCTCGAGGTTTTCTCCTCGGGCCTCCGCTTAAAATGGGCACCCATCCAGTCAGACTCTCCCAGTAAACAAATGTCAAATAAACACATAAATAAATAATAAATAATTTTGAATTTCTGCAGGATCTGAGCCCCATTTATTACATTTTTACTGCATTTTTTCTTCTTGCATTTTACTTTGTCTGGCAACTTTAGTCTTGCAGAAATAAAATTGGGAATTGTTGCAGGATCTGATTTATATATATATATATATATATATATAGATAGATATGGATCTAGGACAGTTGATCGAAAGACCAACTGTCTGACTCCAACCCTACTGAACACCGTTTACCGAAACTGCTTTCACCAAAAAAGCAGTTTCGGTAAATGAAAGGTAACACACACACACACACACACACACACACACACACACACACACACACACACACACACACACACACACACACACACACAGACACCCACACACAAACACAAAAACAAAAAAAACACACACACCATGTTTACAAAGGGGGGCTTCACCGCCCCTTCACCCCACACCCCCTACTTTTATATTCTTACTCCGCGATCGCACTACAGTGGGGAAAAGGGAATATTCCCTTATCCCCACTGTAGTCTGATCATGCCCACTACCACTTCCCCCCGATTCCCTGTACTTTTACGAAAGTTTTGCGAAAGCACTTTTTCCGATAAAAAGTGCTTTCGCGAAACTGTGACAGCCCGTTTCACTTTCGGTAGACTGTCCTAGACCCATATATATATATATATATATATATATATATATATATATATATATACATATATATATATATATATATATATATATATATATATATATATATATATATATATATATATATATATATATATATATATATATATATATAGTTATAGGTTTACTATTGGCATGTCAAAACCACATCGGTTGACCATTTAAAATGTTGTTTCTTAAGGTGGAATTTTTATGCTAAAAAGTAAAATCCGAAAATGAATACATTGACAACCATTGTTTGATGTATTCGACATAGCAGGAGGTGACGTCATGCACCTCCTGCTATGAACATTAGCGTACCATTAGACTTTACAGCCAATGGTACATTGATTCTACTATATTGCAGGGGGCTACACCCTCTGCACCCTCCATGTGGGGATGGGGCTGCACCCCCCACCCCCTGCACATTAAGTATACCAACTCCGAGATCGCACTTCAGTGAGAAAATGGGATAATTCCCTGTCACCCACTGAACTGCAATCCCCCTGCACAATGTTAAACCAAATGCTCGACTGACACAACCCGTTAGGTGTAATGTAGTCGATCGATTTGGGTTCGACATTCTGCCCACTTGGAAACTGCAAGTCGACCATATGCTGGTTGACCAAAGCAGTTTCCAAGTTTTAATAGTAAACCATATATATGCACACTGCATTCTTTCTGTTTTACTGATTGGATTCCTCTCTAGCTCATCTACTATAACCTTTGCAGAGCTGTGCAGCAGTGGTTTGCAGTGCCATGTATAGAAACAGGCACCTAGACTTCTTCCTGTGCTATTTTCTCAAGTATCTAGCAGATACTTTGCCTGCTGAGAAGCATTACCCCAATAGTTTTGTGTTAGAGCAATCCTAGGCCTCTTCCTCCCAGCTCAACAACTCCAAATTTAGTTAGTTACACCCCATCCCTTGCACTGCCCCTCATAGATCACAAAAAAAGAGAATCCACACCAGAGATGGGCACTTTCCTACTGTCTCTGTAGCCAGTCTGGTAAAAATGGGCATCCAGAGACAATGTAGCAATTGTCTCATGTTTACTGACAGCCACCTTATTCTTAAGCAGCTTGATATAGCATGTGAGAGATGTAATTGCACTATGTCTTTGGAGGCAACACTCTCACATACAGAGACTGAGATCTCCAAACAGGTTGCCAGTAACACACGCACTTCATCTACTATGTATCAGACACATAAACTCTCATATGCTGAGGCTCTTAAATGCAATCTGCCCAAACCTCAAAAGCCTCATATACTCTGCCCTCATCAACCTCCCAAATATGCTACAAAGACAACACTTTCCAGAACACATAACAGCCTGTTGGGTGCCAGGATCCACCACATAACACAAGCACTCAGGTCACTCCAAAGCAAGTACAAATATGACTCCATCATTGTCCATGCTGGTGTGAATGACCTGAGACGTTCCTCCCTGGACTACATGAAAAAAGGCATAGAGGAGCTCTCTGATCATGTAGCCCAGGCCGGTATGACCCTGACCTTGAGTAGCATCTTACCCTCACCAAGAATGATACCACAGTATAAAAGACAAAATGATCAATTTTAACAATTGGCTAAAGTATTGGTGTCATTCAAAGGGGATCCAGTGTCTGTCAGCCTGGGATGACATGCTCGACAAGCCACGTTGCTTTGCTAGGGACGTCACCTGTCACCCCTGGGTTTTCGAATACTGGCAAAGGCTCTTGCCTCCCCCATAGTGCCTTTTTTAGGCAAGGCTCAAAAGACAAACCCACCTCCATTGACAACACAAAGAAAAAAAAACTAAGGGTAATGCTGCTCAATGCCAGAAGTCTAAACCTCAAGATGCATGCACTCGAGACTCTCCTCAGGTATGGAGAATATCGATATCTGTGCAGTAACAGAAACCTGGTTCAAGGCTCCCGAGAGCACCCCAGCACTAACAGGTTATACTGCATACTATGCTTTCCGGCCCCAAAACTCGGACCGAACCACAAAAGGAGGGGGAGTATCCATATTTATCAAAGATACCCACACCTCCAGGTTAGTGGCACTGCACGAAACATCGGAGACCATCCATGTGCAACTAACAGTGAGCAAAACTGCCTTTCAGTTTGTAGCCTGCTACAGACCACCCTCCCAAACACAGGAACCTCACTCGGCTTTAATGAGAACACTGGAGAATATGAAGGTCTCTCCAAACATCATTATATTGGGTGACTTCAACTACCCAAACATTGATTGGCAAAACTACTCAAGCCCAAACACCCTCACCCAATGGTTCCTAGAATTTGTAAACTCAAATGCTATGGAACAACTGGTCACCACTCCCACAAGAGGGGAAAACATATTGGATCTGGTCATCACCAACATGGGGTCTGTATGTTCCACACCAGAGGTATACCCCTCATTGGTAAGATCAGACCATAAACTAATCTCACTGGACATCCATATTCCATCCCCACCCCTAGCCAAGGAAACCATGGTGAAGAACTTCTCAAAAGCAAACTTCACACTTCTCAAAACTGAGGTGGAATCCTTCAAAGCCCCCGGGCCAGTGGAAAATATGGCCCAAAATGTAGAATCCTTTACAAAAGCATTCTATGGACACCTACAGGAATGCATGGAGCATGCTATCCCAAATAAATCCAAGACTCACTCCTCCAAATGCAGGAGACCTGTCTGGTGGACCCCAGCCATAAATAAGCTACACAACAGAAGGAGAAAGCTACTACATGATAGAGCAAAATCCCAAAAAGGGAAGGCGTCTCTGATCAGTACTAGCAAGAAACTACGATCCCTCATAAAATCATCTAAGGCCAGTTTCGAAAGAAAAATTGCACAAGACACTAAAGATAATCACAAGGCCTTCTTTAGTTATGTCAGAAACCTGGGAGGCAACTCCCAGATATGCTCTGAGTTAGTGCAAACTGACAAAAAATACACTGAACCCACAGACATTGCCAACATCCTGGCAGAAAGGGTCAGTGCAAACTTCTCACCCCTTCCCTCCCAAAAGAGCAAATGTCTATCCCAACAGAGTGTAGCCTTCCTGAGATCACAGATGCACAGGTGAGAGCTGCCCTCTCCAAAGCAAAAAACACATCATCAATGGGACCAGACAGTGTCCCGGGCTGCATCTTACACGAGCTCCACAAAGAACTAAACCCTCATATAAAGTCACTGTTCAATCTCAGCCTTACTACAGGATATGTACCCAAGGAATGGCGTACAGCAACAGTGGTCCCACTCCACAAAGGTGGTGCCACAACAGACCCTGGAAACTATCCCCCTATAAGCCTGACTAGCCTGGTCTGCAAAGCTATGGAGCGTATCATCATGGAAATCATAAACAAAGACATTGGGAACCTCCAGACACTGGATCCTACCCAATTCGGCTTTGTTAAGGGCAGATCTTGCCTCTTGAACCTGGTCAACTTCTTTGAAACAGTTACCAAAGCCATAGATGAAGGGAAGGTAGTCCACACAGCCTACCTGGACCTCGCAAAAGCCTTCGACACAATACCCCACTCGGGCATCATAAATAAGCTCACCAGCTTAAATATCAACCCCTATGTCACAAGATGGGTTGCAAACTGGCTCAGGGATAGAACCCACATGGTCAGAATAGCAGGTGCCATGTCAGACTCTAAACCAGTTACAAGTGCCATCCCACAAGGCTCAGTCCTGGGACCTCTCTTGTTCTGTATATATTTCTCAGAGGTACAGGCTAACACGGGTGGACTATGGCTGACCAAGTTCGCAGATGACTGCAAACTGGGTGCCGTAATCGACTCTCCGGCTGACACAAGCATCCTCCAAAAGGGTCTCACAGAGACAGATAACTGGTGGCAGGGCCATGGCCTAAAGCTAAATGCCAAAAACTACATAGTCATCCCCTTTGGGAAAAACAAAGTGCCCACAAATTATCCTAGGTGGTAATCCATTAAGCATGGAAGAAGTAATTAGGGACTTGGGGACCCAAGTAGATAGCAATCTCTCCTTTGACAATCACATTGCCAAAGTGGTTAGAAAGGCCTTCTATATAGCCCACCTTATCAAGAAAGGATTCACATCTAGATCAAGAGAGGTCATTGTGCCCCTCTACTCATCACTTATCAGGCCCATAATTGAATACAATGCCCCATTTGGGATGTACCTTACCCAACACCTGCAGCAACTGGAAAGACCCCAAAAGTACCTCACCAAGAGGATCAAGGGGCTCAAACAGATGCCCTATGCAGCTCGGCTAAAGAAACTCCAGCTCTACTCAGTTGCATACCGCCTACTCAGAGGCGATCTGTGTCTGACGTATAAAGCCATGTCCAACCCAGAATTAATGGACATGCTTCACCTCAGGAAATCCAAATCCTTTAGAGCTACATGCTCCAGGGACTTGAACCTCAGCACAGAAATAAATAGGACATGCTGGAGGGACAGATTCATATCCCAGAGGCTCCCCTCACTCTGGAACAAAATCCCAATCTATGTTAGGCAGAGCCCCTCACTGACCCTCTTCAAGAGAAATCTTGACGAGTGGATGAGAGATCGTAAGTTTACCCCTGGGATCTCTTCTGTGTCCCTGCTTCACAGAGGTACAGTAAACTAACCTTAAAAGGGCTACCTTCTGTGACCTACTATACAGAGGCACAGTCTTCTTCTTCTTCTTTCGGCTTTTCCCAGTTAGGGGTCGCTACAGCGGATCATCTATCCGCTCAAGATTGGCCGTGAAGTTTTACGGTGTCGAGTTGTCAGACCGGCACCTAACCTTCCACAGAAGGCACACACACACACACACACACACACACACACACACACACACACACACACTCAGGGCCAATGTAGAGTGTCCAATCCACCTACAGCATGTCTTTAGGATGTGGGAGGAAACTGGAGCACCTGGAGGAAACCCACGCGACCACAGGGAGGACATGCAGACTCCACACAGAAGGCACCCCAGCTGAGAATCGAACCGGAGAACCTCTTGCTGTGAGGCAGCAATGCTAGCCACTGCACCACCGTGGCCACCCATACAGAGGCACAGTCAACTAATCTAAAAGGGTGGCAAAAGCCAAACACACTCTGGCTAGGCTTATAAATGCCCTAGGGCAGATAGCCTAGTATCAACCTACAAACCTATGAACCTATATCTCAATGCCTCAGCCTCTAAGCCCTTAAGGCAAACTACAACACAACACAACACAATAAAATGTATTGGCCGTTGGAGACCCCATTTGTTTGATACATTGATGCTTCACTCATCAGGAGACAGTCACAGTCAATTGCCTATCAGGAGCAAGGATCCACCAGAACACACATGCACTCAGGACATTAAACCACAAGAACCAGTATGACTTTGTCATAGTTCATGTGGATGTTAATGACCTGAGATGTTACCTCTCTGGTCTATATGAAGAAAGTGAGAGATACATGATAGAGCTTTCATATTATATGTCCCAGGCAGGTATGAGCCTAGCACTGAGCAGGATTCTACCTTCTCAAGGGATAATACCAAAATATAAACAGAACATGACTGACTTTAACAATTGACTTAGTTACTGGTGTCATTCCAGTGGGGTCAAATATTTTTCTTCTTGGGAGAACATGATCAACAGTTCATGCTACTTTGCCAGGGGTGGTCTGTACCTGTCCCAACTAGGCTTTTGGATATTGGCCAAAACATGATCTGTCCCACAGTGCCTTTTTTAGGCAATGCAAATCCAATAAACCTTCCAACATAGTAAATTCTACTCAAGATAAGCTAAAGGTACTACTGCTCAATGTTAGGAGTTAGAGTGTTGACATCGGTGCAGTTACTGATACATGGTTTAATGCTGTGTAAGACACCCTGGCAGTACAAGGCTATAACGCCTTCCATGCATTTTTGACCATTTACCACACAAGACTGGACAAGAGGTGGAGGTGTATCAATCTACATAAAAAGTAAGCATACCTCAAGATTGGTCAAACAATATGACACACTAGAACTACGCCATGTCCAACTAACCTTAGGCAAAGTCCCATACCATATCCTTGCTAGCTACAGGTCCTCATCTATGACCCAAGATAACCATACCATGTATGCCAATGTACTGAAGTCACTCACCATTGAGCCCAACACCATATTCATGGGTGATTTCAACTATCCTATCAGAAACTGAGATAAATACATAATCACTAACATGCAGGCTCAAAGATTCCTGGATTTTATCAATGAAAGCATCCTGGAATAGTTAGTCTGCATACCTACTAGGGGTGCAAATATCCTGGATCTAGTACTTATAAATATGAGGAAATGTTGCATACTCCCTTCTATAATGTCCTCACTGGTCAGATCAGATCACAAAGTAGTCACTCTTGAAACAAATATAAATCTTGAACTCACAGCAAACCTCAGAATCTTTAAAAACTTTTCTAAGGCTAACTTATCTTCAGTTAAGTGATGGCATAGCTAAATTCCAAGCCCCCCAAACTTTAAAGAAGTTTATGACCTGTGCAGAAGTGTATACGGAAACCCTGTACAAGCATGTAAATAACTTCATATAAACAGCAGTGACAAACCAAAATAAACTTAGGACAAACTCCAAAAATACCCCCCTTGGTAGACCCACTCTTGTTCAAATATAGGAAGGGTTCTGCCAACAGACAAAAAACTCCATCATCGGTCTCAACAAGCAATTCAAGGGACTAATCTTGTCTACCAAAGCCAACATCATAGCAAAAAATAGCCTACCAGGGGCTATGGATAACCATAAAGCATTTTCAGTCATGTATGCAACTTTAAGGGGAGCACCCAACAGTTTGCTGAACTAATAGTAAATGGAACACCCTATACTGAACCAGAGGCTATAGCAAATTAACTGGATGCTAAACTTAGCTCCAGTTTCACTCCCATTACCCCCAGTTACCCCATGAAATACCCTCTACCATTTCTCCCCCAACTTTCACTACATAACAAGTTTTCACTGCATTCTCCTAAGCTAAAAACACTTCATCAATGGGTACTGATAACAACCCAGGATGCATCCTAAATAGCTTGAAACATGCAACCACAGCTTCTAGACAGGTTTACTCCCAAGGGAATGGAGGACAGCAAAGCTAATCAGTCTACACAAAGGGGACCATCAACAGACCCAGGGAACTACAGACCCATAAGCTTAACTAGTGTTATATGCAAGGCTATGTAAAGAGTTATTATGAACCTGATAAACAAAGACTTAGGAAATCTTCAAACACTGGACCTACCCCAATTTGTTTTTGTCAAGAGGAGGTCATGTCTACTAAACCTGGTGAACTTCTTTGAGAAGGTCACTACAGCCATAGATGAGGGAAAAATGGTGCATACTCCCGACCTTGACCTGCCAAAGGCATTGGACAGAATACCTCACTTGGGTATTATAGACAAACTCACAAATTTAGGCATAAGTCCCTATGTCACCCAATGGATAGCCAAATGGCTCATGGATAGAACACATGAAGTTAGGGCGGGGAAATCCACCTCCATCAATAGGCTTGTTACTAGTGGTATCCCAATGGGCTTGGTACTGGGATCTCTCATGTTTGGAACGTACTTCTCTGAAGCCAAGGCAAATGTAGAGGGAGTTTGGCTGACCAAATTTTCTGACAACTGCAAGCTGGGTGCAATCATTGAATCCCTGAAAGGTATAGATATCCTCCAGGAGGGTCTGACACAGACAATTAACTGATGCCAGAGTCATGGCCTAAAAGTGAATGTAAAAAAATGCATAATTATACCCTTTGGGAAGATGGCCACCTCTGCAAATTACAACATCGGTAACACTCGCCTAAAAGTAGACCCAGTGGCAAGGGACTTGGGAAGTTAGGTTGACAGAAATATTACAACATAAAGGCAGCAGAAACTCATTGGAAACATGAACCACAAAAGACAGTTGAAAATGATGAAGTAATGATTATGTGTGATTATCCCATACCAGCAGCTAAGAAGGTAGAAGCAAACAGACCAGATATTGTTGTTCAAGAAAAAAAGACAGAAATAAAACTGACTACTGAAATTGCTACATTAAGATTGGGTCTGTTTATTGCCCCCCTTCATGTAGAGTGATGACCTTTGCTTCTCCTCCATTCCCTAGGGACTAAGCCTTTCTGGAGGCTGTAGTTGACAGAAAATCCTTCTACATGGTTCAGCTTATAAGTAAGGGCATGGCATCCAGATTGAAAGACTTAATAGTACCGCTATTTTCAGCCCTAATTAGATCAATAATCGAGTACAATGCACTCATTGGCATTTACCTGACCAGTCATTTGTAACAGCTGGAGTGGTCATAGTGGTGCCTCACTAAAAAAATAGAGTGTAAGTAACAAATCCTATATGGACCACCCCCAAAGCCCTGTCCTTGTACTCAGTTTCCTACAAACTACTAAGGGAGCAATCTATGCCTAACCTACAAAGAATTCTCTGATCCAGCCCTGATGTATCTGCCACACAGTTGCAAAACAAACAGCACTAGAATTACCCAATCAAAGGATCTAAACCTCATCTCTGACATAAACAAAACACGTTTGAGGGACAGGTATGTCGCTCAGACATTACCCTTTCTGTGGAATAGACTCTCTATTCAGAGAGCTCTTCCCTAAGCCTGTTCAAATGCAATTTGGACCAATTAATGTGAAATTGTAAACTCACCCGTGGCTTGTCACCTGTGTCTCTTATGTACAGTAGTAGCTTGTAGATGCCCTAATGCACAGGCACATACCAAAACTGTTCTAGTCTATGGGTATTGATAAGTGTGAAAATTGGAACATTAATGGCCAGGCTTAAAAAGGGTCTGGGGTCATTAGCCTAGTAACCTCCTATGATCCTATGAAAGCCATAATGGAAACCTGTAAAAAGAACAGGAATCTCAGTATGGCATGGATAGATTACAAAAAAATCATTTAACAGTATTCTTTACTTCTATATTGTAGAATGCTTACAAATGTACAAGATTCATCACATATTGGTAAATTTTATTGCAGTTATTATGATGAAATCTTGTGGATTTTTTCGAAAATGTAACCAGGGCCATTGATGAGGGCAAATCTATGCACACACCATACCTCGACTTGGCAAAGGCTTCTGACACAATCCTACACTCAATGTAAACCCCTTCATTGTAAGATGGGTTACTAACTGGCTGACAAACTGGACACACTATCAAAGTGAGTGATTCCACATCAACCAGCTGACCTGTTACCAGGGGGGTGCCACAGGGGTTGGTACTGTGCCCCTTTTGCTTGGTATATGCTTCTCAGAAGTTCATGTCAAAACTAAGGGGTTGTGGCTGACCAAGTTTGCAGATGACTGCAAACTGGGTGCAGTCACTGAATCCCCAAATGATGTCAGTATACTCCAGGATGGTCTTACGCAGACCAACAAATGGTGTCTTAGTCATGGTCTCAAACTGAATGAAAAGAAATGCATCAGCATTCCCTTTGGCACAAACAATGTCCCCTCACACTGTGAAATCAACAACAATACCAAAAATACCCATGAAGTAGTAAGGGACTTGTGTTCACAACCTTAAGTTCAACCACTATGTATCTATTGAAGTAAGGAAAGATTTCTACTTAGCACACTTGATTAGTAAAGGCATCATCTGGAGAGCAAAATAGGTTACAATCCCTCTAAACTTGGCACTAACCTGGCCCATAATTGAGTATAACCCCATGCTCGATATGTACTGCACAAAGTACCTGCAGCAATTGAAGAGACCTCAGATGTTTCTAACAAAGAAGATCAATAGACTCCAGCATGTGCCGTACACCGATCAACTAAAGTCCTTCTTACTTTACTCTGTATAATATAGACTTCTTTGGGGAGACTTATGCCTCACTTACAGAGCAATCTCAGACCCATACCTAATCAACTTCTGCATATCCATAAATCAAACGGGAATAGGGTCACCTGTTCCAGGGACCTAAATATGGCCTTCAACTTAAATATGTCATGCTGGAGGGACAAATTTATCTTCCAGTAACTGCTGAATCTTTGTAATATGCTACCTATTCATGTGAAACAGAGCACCTCTATGACACTGTTCAAAAGAAACCTGGACGAGTGGATGGGGTACCATAAATTCTTACTGAGAATAGCACCCACAACCCTCCTGGACATGGCCAGTCATTACTAAATGCAATCTTTGGTATTAACTAACATTTCTATGGTATTACATTGGGATGAAATGGCTAGGCTTGAAATAACCTTTGGATCGATAGCCTAGTAATTTCCTATGAGCCTATGATGCTATGATCCTAAATGGCAAACCACTCTGCAGTTGAACCAGAACAAAACAACAAATTGTTATCCAGGGAGAGAAAATCCAGTGTAGAATATTTCAGGGTGGTTCTTTCTCTTCATTACTGTTTTGTCTTTCTCTCAATCAGTTAAGCTGATTACTCAACAGCCTAGGTCGTGGATTCAATTTGACTCTTAAGAAAATCATGAGGTGAAGGGATATCTAATCTAAATTTTGTGGATGACCTAAAATTGCAGAGGTCATTGGATAAACACCTGGAACAGCAGCTACAAGTCTTTAAAACCTTTTCAGATGACATAGGAATGTCATTTGATCTTGACAAATGTGCAAAAGCAACATTTGAAAGAATTGAAGAATTGAGAAAAAATAAAACTTGGGAAGGAATGTGATACAAAAGATTTAGAACAAGAAGGAGTGTACAAATATCTTGGAATAGATGTTGGGACAGTGATACAGCATGAAAAAAAATGAGAACAAAGCTCAGTAAAGAATATTTTAGAAGACTATAATTAATACAGAAAACTGTTTTGACATCTACAAAATTCAAGCTATAAATCAACTTGTACCTCCAATTTTAACTTACAGCTTTGAGGTGATTGATTGACCACAAAAAGAGCTGGATAAGCTTGATAGAAAAACATGAAAATTGCTTCATGCCCATCAATTGATGCATAAGAACCAGTGTTTGCCAATATTATATATCTTTCAGTCTGAAGGAGGCATGGACCTCCTTGAAATTGACAATACATGTAGGTCGGTGTTTGCCAGGTTGTATACGTATTTACTGTTATTTATTTATATCATCAAATCCAAACATATCAAAAGTTCTAAAACATGAACAAAATAAGTCTAAAATGACCTCTTTGCTTAGGTTAGCAGATGCCTTTAAAAAACAAGCAGGCATGGAAAACCAACCAAATGTGCATAAAAATCAGGTGGCAACAGAAAGTGCAAAAAAAAGTAAAAGAAAGAATACAAAGAACTGGATCAGGAAAAAAAAAAAGAAAAGATAAACGGAAAGATAACGATAGCAAACAACCACATGTTGACCAAGAGCTGACGCATGAATGGCTTAGGCAAGGTACATTTAAACCAAACGATGAAAGATTCATATTGGCAGCCCAAGACAGTGGACTGCATGCTAGATGGTTTGCAAACTCCATAGATGGTGTAGGAAATACAGGTAAGTGTAGGTTTTGCAGTACAGAGCTAGAAACAGTTATGCATCTTGCTGCAGGCTGTGATATACTCATGGCTGAAGGATTGTGTACTGAAAGACATAACAATGCAACGAGGTTGTCACACTGGAGACTTTGTAAACATTACAATGTAAAGGGAGCTGAAATTCATTGGAAACAAACTGCAAAGGATTGTTGGAAATGATGAAGTGATGATTACTTGGGATCATCCAATGCCAGCAGCTAAGAAGGTAGAAGCAAACAGACTGGATATTGTTGTTCAAGATAAAAGACAGAAATAGCATTTACTATTGAAATTGCTACATAAAGGCTTCAAGCAGAAACTAGAGCGATCCGGAATAATGATACACAGATAGTTCCAACTGGGTTAATAAAAAAGAATCTTCAAGCATATTTAAATATGCTACTGATAAAAGTAACCCCTTAAGAACTACAAAAAGAGGCAATTCTGGGTACATTGCAGGTGCTGAGAAGAGCACTGGTATCAAATGTCACAGACTGAAGCAAAACTCATTTGATGAACTTTAATTAAGCCATGTGTGTGTGTGTGTGTGTGTGTGTGTGTGTATGTGTGTGTGTGTGTGTGTGTGTGTGCATCATACTTTTGCATATATATTTTATATACTTATTTTATGTTTTTCCCCCGGGCTGATGTCATCTACCATCAGGCAAATTAGCTGTTATCATAGCCTCCTGCCATTACATATTTACAATGGTTGCAGTAATCCTAAACATATTGTTACGGTATATATATTGTCTGGACACTGGCATATGGCCGAGTTCAAATATAAGGCAAGTGCAGCTTCACTGCATAGAATTTAAACATTTTTTGAATTACTCTGCCATCTTGTTTTCCCTCATTATCATATGTGGTGCTTCATTATAATGTCATTAGCATATAACATGGATGAAGGCATTATTTAGCCTAACCACGTCATCTAGCTGGGTTTTCTGAATTTCATCCTCCCTGAGTGTGGCCTCTTATCATGCAAACTCGCTTTGCATGATGTGGCAAAGTTTTCTGAATATGGTCCTTTGTGGTCCTATGTCTGGTAGTTACAGCATGAAAATGAAGCTATGACATGTTGACAAGTTGCTTTCTGTAGTCCTGAGTTTGATTCCCTTACTCTCTATTTGTTTACATTGTGCTCTGTACAAGTCATTTACCCTGGCTGTCTATCCAGGTCGCTTTTGCAAAAGGGATTAATTTAAAAAAATAAATCAGTTCTTTTCTTTTTATTCCTTTATTACATAATGGCATATATGTCCCAAATTAAATGCAAAGTGTTCAAAATAAAATATGAAAGTAGTCATGAAAAAAGCTCGTCATGGCTAATCATGATCTGTTAGTCAAGTACAGATACAAGGGGTAATAACGCAATAAAAACTTAAAAAAATAACTTGAAAAACAGCATCTTCAGTTTTATTCTGTTCTGAGTTTCTGAATAGTATCAGCGTCTCTGATGGTACAAACTAAAATTCTTCTTCCATGTAATAGCTCCTGTCCTTTAATGCATATCAGTTCTCTATCTCCTGGCCCTGTGTCTTTCAAAATTCATAGTTAAATAGACAAGCTACTTTTTATTCACATTTTCTTTTGGCTTAGATTGCCACCTGTCTGGATCTGAATATGTTAACCTCTAATTAGGAGACTGACTCCTATAACTGAAAAGGGAAATATTTCAGGAGAAAAAAAAATATTTCCTAACTGTTCTAAATATTGCAGGAAAATACGATACTGTAAGTGAAGACTGTAATATCATAAAAGCAATGGAAGCAGCCAAGATTTTAAAGTAGTTACTCTTGCCATTTGATAAACAAAAACCTTTGCACTGGATAAGGGGGGTGAGCAGTCTTCCAGAATATCTTATTTCAGTAAACTGCTTCACCTTCTGTGTTTGAAAAGATCACAATCCTACAGTTCTTTTGCTGATTAATTTTTTTATCACTACTATTAGTTTTGTGTAGTTTGTGAGTTGAACCACTGTGCTTTGGCGGTCTTTTGTTTTAGTTAAAAAACAAAATACAATATGAGCAATCGGCAACTAGTGCATATGGGGGAGTGGACAATAACAGCATACTCTAATGTGAATGCAACACAAAACAGAAAAGGCAACAAAAGCACGATTGCAGAAAAAGGAACCTGATATTAAATATTTTTTTCTGGGATTGATATAGTGTTTTGGTGACATTTTGTTGGCATTTGTTATTGAAGTATTCTTCTTGATTTATTGCATTTTACCAAATAAAAAATGGAAGAAGGTGCTAGTAGTCTAAACATATAGAAAATTAGTTTTTTTTATGAAATAAGTGCAAACCTAAGCATTGCAGCAGAGCAGAAATGTCATATGGGGAAGTTCTGTGGGAACCAGTTCTGGCAGAGTGCCTCCTGCCCTACAGCAGAAGCCTTCCTCTTTCCTAACAGCTTCAGTTCCACTTGCAGCACTATTCTATGCACAGCACATCTGAAACTATTTGCTTTTTCCACAATTTCATTGGCACCCTCAAATGTCTAGAACTCCTGCAAAGTAGTAATGTTTTCCAGTGCTCTTTGAAAGTAACACGCCTATCTGTGCACCATCCATAAATCTGATGACAGAAGAGGGAAAGATGAAGAGTCTCATGACACAGGTGTGTGCCTGGTAGCCCTAAATGAGGTATACTAACATGGGGTGGAACACAGGTTGCAACTTACAGCCAGTAAACACAAAAGTAATGCTGTGGCTGCAACAGGAACTACAAAGTGGTAACCAATGGCAACAGGAACTACAAATTGGTAACCAGCAGCAATAGCTGTGGACACAAGTGTGGTACAGGAAATGTAAGGGGACAAGAGAGTGTGTTTCCCAGAGAAATACACACACATACACACACACATACACACACACACACACACACACACACACACACACACACACACACACACACACACATTTTTGTGGTAAATAACCCCACGGTGAGTGAAATCAAGTAAAGAAATAATACACCTGCATAATGTAAAAGAAATAACAACAGTGGTATGTGCATTTCTTTTAAATTTACTATTTGTTAAATGGTAAGAGCACTGATCCCCACAGACCATTTTCAGTCAAAGCCTGGGAATAAATAGGATACAAATTAACAATGTACAGTACAGAGTTTAAGAAAAAATTACATTAGCATTTCAAACACTATGTTTATATGTAATGCTGACACAGCACAGCAAAAGAACAGAGTCAGCAGAGCATAACACAGGATAAGCATATATTATGGCATGTAAACAAAACAGTGCCATGTGTACATCAACTCAAACTTAAAGAAAACAATATGCATTAGCACCCATAGCACAAATTATGGGAAGAAACATCTGCTTTTCTTATGATCTGTCTTTTTTCTAAATGACAAACTACAAAACATAAAGACATTCTGCTGCAGCTGGCAGCTGGTGTAAAAGATTAAAGCTGGGAGCTGTGAACTGCTTCAGGAAGTCCATTGTTTGATTCCTTCATAGGCTCATTGGTTCATAGGTTAGTACTAGGCTATCGGCCCTAGGGCTTATACAAGCCTAGCCATAACAATTCCCTGGCTATTTCTTCCCACAGTATTTACTTCCCTGGACCCCTGTCTAGCAGGGCGACTAACGTGTACTCACAAATATGGGAGAATGCTGCACCCTCCCCATGTTTCTTCCTCCCTGGTAAGGTCCGACCACAATGATGTCTCCTTCAAAATCAATATGAACTCTGTAATCCCAGTAAAACCAGCATTAGGGCCTTTAGTAAGGCAAATTACCTTTTATTAATTGTTGTTTTGTCACAATGCCACTCCAGACCCTGAGAATACAGTAGCCTTTGCTGAATTGCTCTTAGAAATTTTGTACAACCACGCCAATGCCTTCATAGAGGCTGCTGTACCTACCAGAAGTAAGTCCAAAACTAGCCCAAGAAACAAACTACCCTGGTGGCATTCCAAATTAAATAGGATATACAATAAAAGGTAAAAATATGGCAATAATGAGAAAGGGTAATTCCAGTAAAGATAAAAAATTCATCAACTAAATAGGCAACGAAGAGGGCTTATTAGGTCAAACAAAGTCAACACTGAAGTTAAGGTAGCCTCCCAGGTGAAAGATTACCATAAGGTCTTCAACTGTATCAGGAACCTCAAGAGCAGCATACAGCAATGTGGTGAACTGGTAGTTAATGGTGCCACATTCACTAAGCCTGGTGATACAGTGAACCTGTTAGAGGACGAATTCAGTTCCAGCTTTATCCCTCTATCACACCCAACCCCCCCCCGCCAAAAATACCCTCAAACATAACCCCTCCAACTATAAGTGGGAAGCATATACTGGCTGCACTCATTAAAGCCTAGAACACAGCTTCAATGAGCCCCAATAACATCCTGGGATGCTTTCTGAATAATCTAAAATATGGCTTATCAGGACCCCTGGATTCACTATTTAACTATGGTCATAAAGCAGGCTTTGTGCCACAATAATGGAGAACTGCAAAGCTCACCCCCTTCATAAGAAAGGACTTTCAACAGATCCTAGAAACTAAAGACTCATTAGTGTGACTAGTCTTATTTGCAAAGTCATGGAAAGACTTATCATGGAAATTATCAGTAAGTATATAGGAGACCTCCAGACATTGGATCCATCCCTGTCTGGCTTTGTCAAACGAAAATCATACTTACTGAACTTGGCAGACTTCTTTGATAAGTTGTCTAAGGCAATGGATGAGGGGAAGCAGTACATACTACCCACCTAGATCTGGGTAAGGAATCTGATAAAATACCCCACTTGGACATTGTCAACGAACATATGGAACTAGGTATAAACCTGTTTATAATATGTTGGCTAGCAAGCCAGCTCAAGGAAAGGACACAAGAGGTTAGGATCAATGAGACCACCTCCAGAAAGAGGCCAGTCTTCAGTGGAGTCCTTAAGGGTTCTGTGCTGGGCCCACTCTTCTTTGGCATCTACCTCTCGGATGTCAAAGCCAATGGCAAAGGCCTCTGACTAACCAAGTTCACAGATGATTGCAAATTGGGAAAAGTCACTGAATCTCCCCAAGACAAGAACACCCTTCAGGAAGGTCTAACACAGACAGATGTTTGGTGCCAAAGTCATGGGATATCCACAAAGGTTCCTTATAAAAAGAATACAAGAAGTAAATACAATGTCCTACTCTGATTGCCTCAAAGTCCTGTCTCTTTACTCAGTATCATACATACTTCTGAGAGGTGATCTTTGCCTGGAGTTCAAAGCACCCCTGGACTATGTTTTGATAAACCTTTTGCACATCACCAAAACAAGCAGCATCAGAACTACTAGATTAAAAAGATCTAAATTTTCCTTGCAACATAAGTAGAACATGTTGGAGAGATAGATATGTTTCTCAGAGAATTGCCATTCTTTGCAACAGGCTCCTCCCGCATGCGAAGCAGAGTTCCTCCCTGACCTATTTAAATGCAACTTGGATCAGTGGATGTGTAATCAGAAGTTCACCCCTGGTCTGGCACCTGTATCTCTGATGGACAGAGGTAGCCAGTAAGTCATCTCCGATATAAATCATATTTGTGGGTTACGTTTGGGTTGTAGCGATAGGCTTATAAGGGCTCTAGTGGTTGTTAGCCTAGTATACACCTATGAATCTATAAACATATCACCTTTTCCTCTGCTGTTCATGTAATATTATTTTATTATTTATTTTATTTTATTTTATTTTACATTTGATTACCGGGTAAGTGTCCAGCTGGGCTGGAAGCCCATTTTCAGTGGAGACACGGGGAGAAAAGCTCCAATAAACATAAATTTTACATTTATACAGAATAATTCAAAAACAAAAACTTAAAAGCAAACAGCAAAAATTAGACAGCGGTAACACAAAACAACTAGTTGGGAATTGGAATTACAAAAGTGCAGTAAAAATACAGAACTGAATGGAGTTAGGCATAAGTTATTTTACAGCAGAATTAGGTTAGCGTATACATAAGTCTGATAGACTGAACTAGTAGGAATGTAATAATGGTAGGCCCAGCATCTGAGGCAAGCAAAATAATATAGAAAGCTAGTCGGGGCTTGGAGCAAGGACAGAGCCAGTGATTGGAAAAAATGTTCTCTGAGGCTTTGTTTGAATTTGGAGGTCATATTTAGATTGAGGCTGTGCTGAGGTAATAGGTTCCAAGACTTGGATATTTTGCTGGAGTACAGTGAGTCTCCAAAACTGTTTAGAGATTTGGTAACTTTTAGCAGGAGTTTGTCAGAGGATTGAATGTTATTTGATTTGAAGGATTTGATGTTATTGTTAGCTTGAACTAGGTTTTCTTTAGGTCAGGGCAGTTATCTGGTTTGCTTAGAGTAGTATGGGTAATAGTGAATTGGTTGAATTGAAGTAGAACTGTTCCCAGTTAAATATCCCAGATTACTAATAAAAAACAGAAAATGTATTTTGTTTTTAAAGTCAAGATGCTTAGAACACAGAGAGAGTTCCATTCCAAATGAAGTAAGGCAGCTAAGCAGCTTCTGACAGACAGCAATGTGTACGTGTCTGAAAACAGCTCCATTCAAGCAGACATAATTGTGTCATTACTAAAAGCAATAATCATAAATTTCACATACTTAATAAAATATGTAATTTACCTCTCTCTATCTCTCTCACACACACACACACACACACACACACACACACACACACACACACACACACACACACACACACACACACAAAATCTATCATTCCTATAAACAGATTAGATATAGATATAGCAATATACATCCACACAGTCATAAATAAATAAATATATATATATATATATATATATATATATATATATATATATATATATATATGTGTGTGTGTACTAGCTGTACCCGCCCACGCGTTGCTGTGGCTCAGTCTGGTTAAATGGAAAAGAAAGAAAAGAGAAAGCGCACGTTTCTAATATGTTTAATTTCACAATGCTTGTGGGTATACAATATTTTTTGTTGTTCCATTGTCTGTGCAGATATAGAGATTGTCTGGTTTGCCGACTCTAGAACATGCAACATATAACTGTCCACGTGAGAAGCAATCTGTGTGTAGATCTAAACCGCACAATTCTAAAGATTGGCCCTGAGCTTTGTTGATGGTGATTGCAAACGCCAATCGAATTGGGAAATGCAATCTCTTAAATTGAAATGGCATATCCGTTGGAATCATATGAATGCGAGGAATGAGGACATCTTCACCTTTGAAATGTCCTGTCAAGATTGTTGCTTCTATGACGTTGCTCATTAATTTTTTTACTGCAAGCCGCATGCCGTTGCAAAGCTTTGGCTGGCTGATATTTCGCAACATGATAATTGGCACGCTGATTGTCAATTGCAGTAAGTGCGGTGGCATCCCTGGTAGATCGAGTGAATTCAAAAATTCTGTTGGATAATTAACCGCTTCATCTGCTTCCACAACAGTGTCGACGGACTTGTATGTGACTGCCTCGCTTTGAATGTTAGACTGAATAATATTGTTAAGTTCGTAGACGTCTTTGTACTTGGCCGCAAGAATAGCTCATTCAGTCAGCCAATCGTGATTCTTATAATTGGTTAGAATATTGGGAAATACTTTTTCAACCAATTCTTCTTTTGACGTCACTAAATTGCAGAAGTTATGAGGCAATGAAATTCGTCCTGAGGTCAGATCAACCGGCACCTTTCCGTTTCCAATTTCCAGCAATTGATGTGAGAATATCTCAGCTGATTGATCTTTTTGCAGCTGGACACGCATATTTGTAATTAATTTTAACGTCTTTATGTGTCGCCACAAAGTAGAGTATTTATTTCATCTGCTGGTGTCGATCGAGGAGAACGAAGCAGATCTGAAGCTGCAGAACACGATCGCCGTGCTCGCAACCATGCATCCTCAAGTCTGGCTGCATGTCACTCTGCTGCTTCCTCGGCACATATTTCAGCCATTCTTTGTCTGTTTCACTCGTTCGCTGATGCCCGTTCTTCCTCAGTTTGATTTGCAATTACTTGTTGCACTGCTTCTGCTCCGCGAGTACGATGACCTAAGTTTGATCTTCTGTGAGGCATTATTTGGATGAACTAAAGCAGATCGATTGCACTGAAAAAGAAATAAGAAAGTAGTAACAAAAACATATAAAATTGCATATTTGTATACAAATATATAGAATCCATAGTAGGTATATAAAAAACATGTGTATTCGAATGCAACGTGTGACATCTATATAATAGCAAGTATATAAAAACATGCGCGTATTCGAATGCAACATTGTGTAAAAATTTCAAAGCAATCGGTGAAGAACTTTCGGAGATTTAAGATTTTGAACAAACGAAGATTTACATTTTTATTTATATAGATATGGGATCCATACTGATGCACGAACGGCAGTTTCACCGAAAGTGAAACTGCCAAGCAGGCATTTGCAAAAGTGGTTTTCACCGAAGAAGCACTTTCGCGAAAGTAAGATAAGATATAGGGAAAATCAGGGGTAATGGCTGTGGGTGAGATCGTAGTACAGTGGGGATGAGGGAATATTCCCTTTTCCCCACTGTAGTGCGATCTCAGAGTGAGAATATAAAAGTGGGGGGGGGTGCAGCGGGGCTTGTCCCCTGTGTAAACGTTAGGTATGTGTTTTTTGTTTTTTTTTTTTTATTTTCTTTTTTGGTGTTTATTTTGGGGACTTCAGCGAAAGCGCTTTTTCGGTTAAAAGCGCATTCGCTAAAGTGTGTTCGCTGAATGTGGATTCGAACTATTGAACTTTCGTTCAATAGTCCTAGATCCATATATCTATCTATATATATATATATATTTATATATATATATATATATATATATATATATATATATATATATATATATATATATATATATACATGAATATGTATGTATGTATGCATGTATGTAGATGCATACATGCATATCTGTCTATCTTGTTGTGTGAGTGTGTGTATTTAGGTATATGCATATAGACATTTTTCTTCACCTGTTTGCTTTTAGACTAAAAGCTAACATCTGATTGTACTCGGATACATATCCCTGAGCTCTACATATATTTTCTGTGTGGTGATATGATCTCAAAATTAGCATTAACAGACATTGTGAGTGTGGGATAGGGTAGAGACCTCCATGTCATGGGTTACAAGGGGTTTGACATCTTCTGTTTGGATCATAAACAATAACAGGTAATTTACAAGAAGTCAGGCAAACGTGCATGTGCACATCTCTCTCTTCAGTCTTCATTTGCCTATTGTGTGATATTAAGCAAGCCACTGCTTTTGGGAAACTGGGCTAGGCTCTTCAATGTTTTCTTGAATTGCAAGCTTAGTAACTACCCATGAACCTTTGAAAATTAGAAGATGCTTAATGATACGTCCTCTTGAAATTACTCTGACAAGGAGATACAAAAAATGTATTTTTATAAGGAGACAAGCCCTCACCTGCATAGGTTCATAGGTTGTTCCTGGGCTATCTGCCTGAAGGCATATATTAGCCCAGCCACGTTGTGCGGTATTCACCACCCCTTTAGTAGTTCCTTAGACCCTTGTACTAGCAACTAGTACCCTTGGCCCCTATCTAGTAGTGCTGTTGGTGTGATCTCCAGTGTGAACTTTCTGTTACCCATCCACTCATGAAGGTTCCTCTGGAAGAGTGATAGTGAGGGGCTCTGTCTTATGTAGATTGGGACCCTGTTCCATAGTAAGGGAAGTCTCTGCAAAGGGAATCTATCCCTCCAGCATGTTCTATTCATTGTTGTGTTGAGGTTTATATCCCTAGAGCGTGTAGCTTGAGTAGATTTGGTTTTGCTAAGATGGAGCATGTTCAACAATTCTGGGTTGGACATGGCTCTGTACATTAGACAGAGATCGCCTCTGAGAAAGCGGTATGCAACAGAGAACAGACTTAGCTTTTTCAATCGTGCTGCATAGGGCAACTGTTTGAGGCCAGTAATCCTCTTGGTTTGGTACCTCTGTGGTCTCTCCAGCTGCTGGAGATGTCTAGCCAGGTACATTCCAATTGGTGCATTGTACTCAATAATGGGTCATCATCCACTCATTTATATTCTAAATCTGACTTTGTACTACCTCAGGAATAGGGATACTTTTCTGCATTGCAGAGCAATAGAACAAAGAATTTTTAGTTTGTTTGGGTAATCCATGAGAAAAATGGGTATATCCTCATCTGAAATAAAGTCATGTAGTTATGTTAGCTGTTTCTATTGTTTTTCTGTTATTTCCCTTCCTTAGAACTTTGGGCATTTGAATTTTAGCATGTTGTGCATTTGGTAACCTGTTTTTAGTCTTCCATGTCACAGACAGTTCTGACTGTCCTGAGTGGTAGAACACATACATACAGACGTGTGCGTGCACACACACACACACACACACACACACACACACACACACACACACACACACACACACACACACACACACACACACACACACACACACACACACAATCAAACAATGAAACATTGAAGGCTGCAACAAAATAGTATTAGTATTTACAAACATTCATAAATCTGACCTAAATAATCTGGAATCGTGCTACAACAAAATCTCCAAGTTTGCCACAGGCCACCCTTACAGAACCCACCACTGCTCTGTACTTTACCAACTTAAATGGTTAGAATTACCAAACCTTCTAACATTTAACCAAATGTCCATAGCCCACAATATAATTCACAAACCTAAGAATTGCCCAGCATTCACCAATCTAGTCCAACCCAATAGCAATCCTAAAGTGCTAAGATTCTCAAATAAACTATTGTTAAAGATTACCCAAGCCCACAACACACAGGGCACTGCCCTCTTTTCCCATAAAATTGCCAAACTGTGGAACACTCTTCCTCAGCCTATGGCTAAAAACCCCAGCATTCATGAGTTTAAAAACCACCTTAAGGAACATCTAGTAAAGCACTGGATCTGCTCCTGGCATACTCCTGGTTAAGCTACGTATTACTCCCTTACATTACTCTAAACTAGCTCACTCTCACAGCTACAACTATTAACTGCTGAAGGCTATCTTGATTCTACACTTGGTTTCAGTTATCAATTTATGTAGACTGCATTTCTCTGTCTTGCAATTATTTTATCACACTGTTCTCACTATTAACTCATGCAGCCAGTTTTTATCGCTGTGCCATTTTTGTTAAATTTGTTAATTATTTGCTAATTATTGCTATATAACTAATTTCTTTACTGACTTTAGTACTTGTTCTATTTGATTGTTTAATACTGTCTATTTTATGTATGGAGATTTTCTCCCCAGGTAAACAAACAAAATAAATAAAATAAAAATAAATAAAAATGGTACCTGTGTTGTCAGGGATCATGGCACACCAAGTATTGGGGTATTGCTCCTTTCCCCAATGTGGTGTGATCAAAGAGCTGGTATATATATTTATCAGGAGAAGGGGTTCAAGAGACTTGCCCTTGCAGAAAACTGATATTTTGTTTGTTTTACTTTTGGAATGTTTCAGTGTTCAAGGTTTTACACTCAATAAAGTGGGTTTCAGTCATGTGAGTGTTCAGCTTTGTGATAGGGATACACACACACACACACACACACACAATATATATATATATATATATATATATATATATATATATATATATATATATATATATATATATATGTATATATGTATTTTGGGGTTTTGAACTTTTATCCATTTGAGATCACTATAATACAGGTGTTGGGAAATATGCCCTTTCCCTGGAATTGTGCAATCACGTATATATATATATCTATATATATATATATATATATCTATATATATATATATATATATATATATATATATATATATATATATGTAGACACACACTTTAAAAAAAATATATATATATATATATATATATATATATATATATATGAGTCTACTTCTAAATTTTGAAGTTTAAAAACTTCAAATTTCTTACAGTCGAGACCATGACATCAAAGTTTTGAAACTTTGAGCCATTTAAATGGAGATCACCATACAGTGTGGAACTGCATATTTACCATTTTTATCACTGTAGTATGATCTCAAAGTTGGTATATTTAATTAGCAGGGGGGTATGGGGTGCAGGGGTGCTTGCCCTCCCCCCTGCAAAAATGTAAAAAAAAAAAAAAAAAGATTTTTATTTTTTTTATTTACATTTTGAAGTTTCAAAACTTCGATCTTATGGTCTCGACCATAAGAAATTCAAAGTTTTGAAACTTCAAAATTTAGAAGCAGACCCATGTATATAATAATTTGTGCTCAGTAGCAGAGCTGTTGTCTGGCTGTGACTGATCTACAACTATCTGGACATACAAGCTGATTTAAGTATACTTTTTTGCACTTGCATTGTTTCAGAGATAGTTAACAAAACTGTACTGCATTTATTTTTTTTTCATTGAATATTAATTGAATATTATGTTCTCGCTCTCTCTGCAATTTGTTTGTCCGGGCTAGTACAGCACTAGAATTGTAAGACAGCCAGTTTCAGTGGGGGTTCTTTTACTTCTGTGAAGTTTAGTTTTTATTTGATAGCCTGGGGGGTCTATCCTTTGTCTTATAGTACTGGTTTAGTTACATTTCTGTGTATTTGTGCTCAGCAGCAGAGCTGTCGGCTAGCTATGACTGATCTACAATCATCTGAACATACAAGCTGATTTAAGTATACTCTTGCACTTGTATTGTTTCAGTGATAGTTAACAAAACTGTACTGCATTTATTTATTTGTTTCACTGAATATTAATTGAATAGTGTGGTCTCTCTCTCTCTCTCTCTCTCTCTCTGCGGTTTGTTTACCACCCTCCCCTAGTGTTATTGCAGTCTTAAACTTGTTGTCTTTGGAATTGCCTACCAGTCCCATCTTATCAGCTCTATCTACTCTGTACAGAGTGAGCATTTGGGAAGGACAACCCCCATAGTCTCGTAGTCTTGTTCTGTTTCCTCCCTCTCCATTTGACAAAAATAAATTTACACTTTATTCAACTGCTCTTACTATAACTGTGTTCTACCTACTTTATTACCTTATTTTTGCTGTTCTGTGTTGAAGTTCTCTTATTCTGCATTTATTACTGCTTTTTAGTAGTCTGATTAAATTTATTTGCTGTTCTAAGCATCTTAGTGTTGGTTTTAGCACTTGTGCTTCAGGCCAGCTATTTTACATTTAAGGTTTTTGTGGTCTACACTCGTGGGCAAACCCTTATCAAAGCCTGCTCTCCATAAATCCGCCAAGTATTCAGAACACTATGTCTGGACAACTCCCACCAATTTCTCTTGCCAGCCTGGTCAACATGGGCATACTGAGACAGTGCAGCGACTGCCTCATGTTCATGGACAGTCCTCTTCTCCTAGCACATAATTCTTCTACTTGTGAGAAATGCATCTACATCACTAACTTTGAATCTATGCTCTCTCATGCCACAGTCAGTACTCCTGACAAAGAGGAGATTGCCAAGCACAGCATGCACACCTACCTATGCAGTGGTCCTCAGTAAAAACTTACCAAACAACAGAGACCCCCAAAACACAATCACAAACATTACACACACAACACCAAACACGTCACACACAGTAGACAACATACCATTGTTTCTCAAACACAGCCCATAAGGCATAACAATAAACCAAACATACTAGTTATTGGTGACTCAATGGTGAGACACAATGATGCCCCCCTCACCAGGCTTAACAAGGAGAAGGTCACGGTCAGTTGTGTGCCAGAATCCACCACATCAAGCACACACTTAAATCTCTTCACAACAGGTACAAGTATGACTCTGTCACTGTCCATGTTGGTGTGAATGATTTGAGACATACCTCCCTGGACTATATGAAGAGACATGATTGAGCTCTCAGAGTATGTGTCCCAGGCAGGTATGACCCTAGCCCAAAGCAGCATCTTACCTTCACCAAGAATGATACCACAATACCAACAAAAAATAATTGACTTCAACAATTGGCTTAGTTTCTGGTGTCTTGCCAAGGGGGTCCAGTATCTGTCTGCCTGGAATGACATGGTTGACAGGACTCGATGCTTTGCCAGAGATGGCCTCCACTTGTCATCCCTAGGGTTCAAGATCTTGGCCAAGGCTCTTGCTTCCCCATTGTGCCTTTTTAGGCTATGTCCCAAAGATAAATCTTCCAATATAAAAGATCTGTCAAAAAGCAAACTAAAGGGCATACTGCTTAACACTCGGAGCCTTAACCTGGAAATGCACTCACTGGAGGCTCCCCTCACACTGGAAGATGCTGATGTCTCTGCAGTCACAGAAACTTAGTTCAGGGCTGTGGAGAGCACCCCTGCCTCACCAGGCTATACCTCATTCCACACTTTCCAACCCCAAAACGAGGTAGGAAAGACTAAGGGTGGTGGAGTCTCTATCTTCATTAAGGACAGGCACACCTCCAGACTGGTTTGCCAGCATGATGCACTGGAATTACTCCAGGTGCAACTGACAGTTGGCAAGACATATATATACATATCTATCTACAGTATATTATATGTGTGTGTGTGTGTGTGTGTGTATACTTGCATTTTATACATACAATCCAACCAACATATCCACCAACATAACCCCCAACTAACATACCCCATAACCCTTAGCTACTTCTTTACTAATGCACCATATAGGCATCCATGGCACTCAGAGACAAAACTTGGTTGGATTGTATGGCTAGGCTTGTAAAGACCCTGGTGGTCAATTGCCTAGTATAAACCTATGAACCTATGATAAGAAATAAAATAAATATATTTTTTCTGAAACTGAGTTGTCACATTTGCATTGCTTTTTGAAATATACCCAATTTATTTTTCACTTGTTAGTTATTATTTCTTCTTATTTTCTGAAACTAACACAATCTAGTATATTAATACTTATTATCACATTATTATTTATTATCACATATACTAGCATTGGTTAAGTATTATTTAAGCATCCTTTTTTTCTGTTTGTTAGTGGTCCAGTGAGACGCTATCATTATTTGCTTAGTTTTTCTTATTTTATTGTGTTTTGTGCTGTTCCGGTATTTCTTCCCCCCCCCAATGTTGTGAAAAAAAAGTTATGTACTCGCCACAATGTTCCATCTGTGTTATCCATTTTCATTCTTCCTCAACTGATGGATTCAGATATGACTCTGAGATCTGACTCAGCTGCTTCTACCAGATCATCAGATCCAAGAAATCTGAAGTTCCTCCATTTATCCATAATGCCCTGCCAACGTAATGTACCTCAGATCAGGTTTGTGCCAATAGATATAAAAGGACAACCTATTACAGAAATTACCAAATGCAGAAAAAAAAAGGAAGCTGGAGCTCAAACAAGGAACAGAGGTTCATGTACTACTTTTAAATCTGTCCAGAAGCAAAGGATGGGGGTAGGTGGGTGGGAAGTTGAAGAAGAATGAAAACAGACAATATACATAGAATGTTATGGTGAGTACATAACTTTTTTATCTCATGTTGTCCTTTTCATTCATTCCTCAGCTGATGGGACAGTCTCCAACTACTGTGACCTTGGGTGGACCTTATGGAAGCATATGTAGAAGCATTGCTCAATGGCCACTTTCTTTCTAGAAATTAAATATAACTTGTAATGAGCAATGAAAGTGTGAGGATTAGCCTAAGCTGCAGCTGCACAAATATCATCTAAAGAGGCCCTTGACCAAAAAGTTGAAGAAACTGCCATAGACCTAGTGGAATGGGTTCTAGGAGGTTTAGGTAAAGATAATCCTAATTTACCATAGACAAAAGTTATACAATCAGTTCAACCATTTGGCCAGCGTAACTTTAGCTGCTGGTTTGCCTAATCTAGTAGGAGAAAAGGAAACAAATAACTGGTCAGATTTCTTAAAATCTTTGGTTCTATGAAGGTAAAAACAAAGTTGTCTATGTACACCCAAAAGGTGTAATATATTCCAGTTTGTTTGAAAAGTTGGGAAAAAAAACTGAGAGATTAATGACCTGGTTTATATTTGACTCAGAAGCTACCTTGGGTAAAAAGGATGGATTTGTTCACAATGACACCCTCTCTTTGTGAAAAATCAGGTAAGGAAGCTTTGATGATAGAGCCTAAAGTTCAGATACTCTTCTAGCTGATGTAATAGCAGCCAGAAAAATGGTGTTCCAAGAAACATTTAAGATCTGCTTTGGCTGAAGGCTCAAAGGAAGACTGAGTTAAGGCCTGAAACATTATATTTGAATCCCATGGTGGACTAGGCTCTTTTAATGGAGGTCTAAGCAAAGAGGATATCTTGAGAAAGGCCTTGCATAGTTTAGAAGATGCTAAGGTAGAGGTATTTTTGTCCAGGTGGAAATTAGAAATGGCAGCCAGCTGAACATTAATAGTTTCCTTCATTGAAGATTGAAGCTAAAAATTCAAGGATTGCTGGCACAAGCACTGCAATAGGATCCAGATCTTTTGTAAAGGCCCAAAAGACAAGTCTTTTCTCTTTACTGTTGTAAGTCTTTCTAGTAGAAGCCTTATGGGAAGGTAACAAAATATGACAGACTGGGGGAGAACAGCCTGGGCTGTCTAGCAACCAATGGAACTGGAGAAACCATGCAGTCAACTTGAGGCCTGTTATGTCTGGATGAGTCATGCCTGTTGGGTGGGATAGGAGGTCTGGAGTTGGATCCAGAATCCAGGGTGGATGTTGAAGTGAGGCCAGAGGAATGGGAACCAAATCTGACAAGGCCAAAAGGGAGCAGTGAGGATAACTGTGCTGCTCTTCAACCAGATTGCTTTCTGAAGTAACATGGGAATTAGTGGTAAGGGTGGAAAGGCATAAAGGAAATTGAAGCCAATTGTGAAATAGAGCATCTCTTTGGTGACTTCTTTGATGGAGGGATCAGGGCAAAGAACCTGCTGCACTTGTTGTTGAGGGGACTGGCAAGTAGATTGCAGATGGTTGGCCTCAATGACAGAAAATTCTCTTTGCCACATTGACATTGAGAGACTACTCATGAGGCATCAGAATGGACCTGCTTAGTTTGTCTGCAATCATGCCGGATTTCACCTGAATGTGCATTGCTATTAGAAAGTTATTGGAAGAGACTGCCTATTGCCATACTCTTATAGCTTCTCAACAAAGAGGGTAAGATCTGGTTCCCCCTTGTTTTTTGATGTACCAGACTACTGACATATTACCCACCTATATTGCAGTTGTCGTGGGTGGGAGAATGTCTTGAAAGACCTGGAATGGTAGGTGGACAGCTCTCATCTCCAGGTCACTGATATGTGTCTTGGCCTCTTTGGGTGATGACTTACCTTGGACTGTCCTTCCCAAGTAGTGCCCCCACCCACCCAAACTGGGAGGCATCTGTGGTCACTTTGGTCTCGGGCAGGGGAAGAACTAAAGGACTGCCATCTCAGAGCTAATTTGAATGAATCCACCATAGAAGATATCCTTTGCATGCTTGCATGATCTTGAGTGGAGTGGATAATGAATGTTCGAGAATGGATCATTGAGTCAATAGAGTCCATTAAAGGATTCTCATATGAAATATGGCCAGAGGGACAAGGATGATAGCTGCTGCCATGAACCAAAAGCCTGAAGTATTAGTCAGGCTGGAAGAAATGAACTTTGAATCACTTTAATGACTTGGGACTGCAGTGTGTTTATTTGAGTAGAGGGAAGAGAGGCTATCTGACTGACTATGTCCACGTGAGCACCTATGAACTCCAGACTCTGTGTTGGGGTAAGTTGAGACTTATGGTAATTGACTGTTATTCCTGGATGACATCACAATTAAAGCAAGTAGTCCCTTGCCTGTACAAGTTGATGCATGGTTGGGGCAGTAAGAAGCCAGTCGTCTAGATATGGAAACACCCGGAATCCCAGCAGTCTCAAGTGAGCTGCTATCACTGACGTGCATTTGATCAGCACCCTGGGGAATGTGGGGAGTCCAAAGGGTAGTGCTCTGAATAGGAATGACTGGCTCCCAGCCAGAAATGCAGGTATCCCCTTGAGTGCCTGTTCATTTTGATATGATAGTATGCATCCTGAAGATCTATTGAGCACATCCAATTGTCTTTTTGCAGCAGAGGCAAAATGGACTGAAGTGTGACCATCTGAAACTTTGTATACTGAACAAACTGGTTTAACTTGCTGAGATCCAGAAATGGTCTCAAGTCCCCGATCTTTTTTGGCACTAAGAAGAATCTTGAAAAAGTTCTGGACCCTCTTTGGTCTAGGGGGACCTCTTGGATGACTCTTTTTTCTAGCAGTTTCTTTATTTCTACAGATGCTGATTCCCTCTGACAATATGGAGCATTGTGGATTTTCTTTACAGCTGTGGGTGGGGTTAGGGAAAATGGTATGGTATAACATTTGGATATGCTCCTCTGGACCCACAAATCTTTTGTGATATATAGCCAGTCTCTCTGGTGTAGAGATAAATGATCCTTGAATGCCTCCACAGGGGAACAGTTGGGTCCCATTTTAGGAGTGCTGATAGGGCTTATCTGAGAAACAATCCCTAAATCCCTGGTTCTGTGGACTACCTCTGCCATGAGGTGGTGTCTTCCATTTGACTTCTCCCCTCTGCCCTGGGGAAAATATCTCTGCATGAATCCTGGAAAGAACCCTGGGATTTCTTAAACCGCATCTTTCTACCACCTTGGTGGTTCCTTCAGAAGGGACTTTGAGGGGTAGAAAAATGTACACCCATGGCAGATAGAGTCTTCCGCTCTTATTCACACCTAGACAGTGTGTTCTTAACCTTGAGGCCAAACAGAGAAGACCCATGAAAAGGCACATTGACAAAGGAAGACTTGAATGGTTCTGCAAAATTACATAAGTGCATTCAGGCATGTCTTCTGACAGCTATGCCCGAACTAGAAACCAGTGATGTACCTTCTGTAGGGGAGATTAACCTCATGGACACATTTGAGATGGATTGGAGCATGGCCAGTTGCAAGGAGATTCTGTTTCCATCCTCAGATGGCATGGACCCAGAAAGGGATTTGGTAAGCTTCTTGATCAAATCTGTTTGCAGTCTCATAAAATGAGCCAAGTAATTCAGCGACCTGAGAGCAAAGGTCACTGAAGCATATACATGCTTCCCAAATCTGTCCAATGCCCTAGACCCTGTATTAGGGAGATGGCTAGAAGAACTCTGTTCCTCCACTTCTTTCTTTGTGGCTGCAGCCACAACCATGGCTTCAATTGATACTCCCTTGCTCCAGTGTGTATGGTCTTTAGGAGGGCTAGAATTTTATCTGGTCTTTTCAGTATTGTCTCAATAGTGTCCAGCTCCTTCCACTCCCACTGCTGAAAGACTAGGTCAATGAGCTCATCAGCTGGGGGGGGGGGGGTGTAAAACAAGATCTAGATGGGCCAGACCCAAGAGCCTCCAGGATCACTGATTCCTCCTGGGAGGGGGTGTCGGAAGACCAAACACCTTTTTGTTTCAGGATATCTCCAAAGGAGAAGTAATCAGGTGGTGATCTGAGGGACCCCCTTCTTCTAATCAAAATCAATGTCCTCTGTGACAGATTCCTGGGGGAATCTAAGTGTCTCCTCTTACATGTTCTCTTCCAAGGGACTTCCTTAGTGAGATGTTCTGGGGAAATGTCAGAAGAGATAACAATGTCCTGATGGACTGACTGGAGACTTGTTTGGTTTGGCTGTCCCAGTGGAAGGGATGGTTGAGGCTCAGAGCAAAGAACCGTTTGAGGCAGGGTTGTCTTATCTGAGGGGGGCAGGGATGTCTCTCCTCCAAGGAGAAAACCCTCTCCACAACCTCAGAGGCAGAATGCCTAGGGGAAACAGAAGTCAACAGCTTTAAAGGTGGAACATCTTGGGATCATCGTCTCCTGCAGCACTCTGCCTGAGGAGGGAGTCAGATTCAAACCCTCCGGTGCCAAGGCTGTCATGGGGAGAGACAGCTCCAAAGGTTTTGGAGTTGATTCCAAAACTCTTGATCCAGCACCAATGCTTCAGCTCTGAAAATCTGCCAGCTCTGAGATATTTTGTGTTGGTTGACTCAGGGGAACCATCAGAGTTGAAGAGCAAATAGTCTTTGGATTCGAAGACTCCAAAACAGAAGGCTGGATTAGAGAAGGAGATATTAGAGGGGAGGTGGACAAATGTCTGCTCATGGTCCTGGTTGGGGTTGGAGCCTGGAGAACCCCCATCTGTATCTGTGCTCTGAGAAACTTCCCCATCATCCTGTTCTCAACTGCTTCTGAATGACTTCTGGAGGATCTAAGAGAAGATGCAGTGGAAGGAGACCTAGCGTGTTTTTGAGGCGACCCCTCTAGGAAGGGCAGATGAACCCTAGATGGAATCGGATCTGATAGAAGCATCAGAGATCAGATCTGAGTGGACCTTGTTTTTTGAAATGTTGGATCCAAGACAGATGAATCAGACTTTTTATAAAGTTTAACTTGAGGTCTAGAGCCCTTTTTCAAGACTCCTTTTCTTTAGGCAAAATATCAGTGTTACTTTTGTATGGCTTTTTTGAGAGAGTTTGAGCCCCAGCAACCAAAGGAGTAGAAGTAGAAGGCAAAAGGCCTGACAGAACTAATTTATTCCTGCGATCTGTTAAGGCTCTGGTGTTAGATTGCACCATCCATTTCAAGTTGTGTGGAACCCAGACAGTATACGCATTCCCTGTGGGCATCTGAGTTGGGAAACTTGTGCCCACAGGAATCACATTTCTTGAAACCAGAGGGTTTGTCCAACATATTATCAAAAACAACTCCATACACAACAAAGTGCAGAGAAGCAACACAGCAACCAATTTTGTTGGGCTGGAGAAAAGCAAAACTACTGTAAAAGGCTATAAAGACTTTTTTTTTTTTACTGAATAAAGAAAGAAAGAAAAAGAGAGAAAAACTACCGACAATGGTAGAAGAAGTACTCAGAAGAGTACAGAGAGATACCATCAATGGTACTGAAAGAAGTACCAAACAACAGCAGCTAAAAACAGTAAAGAATAAACTAATTTGCTAGATTATGGGTGGGAGGAAGAAAAGCACAAGGAAACTTAAAGTAGTTTACAACACAGGAGGAAGAGAAGAAATAATATCCAACAACCATCGACAGCTAAGGAATCCATGTCTGACACCTAACAGTGGCAAATGGGATCTGAGGTATGTTAGGTTGGTGAGCCATTATGGGTAAAGGGAAGAGCTTGAGAGTCTAGGATCCAATGATCTGGTAAAAGCAGCCGAGTCAGATATGAATGTCAGATCCAAACCATCAGTTGAAGAATGAATGAAAAGGACAACATCAGATTTAAAAATTTTTATTTTTTTGTATACTGGATTTTGATGTTCTGTCAAATCTGTACTGGGACTCTATGTTTGAAACCTGAAACAGCCTTCCCTAAAATGTTTTTGTTTGGGAGGGGAGATATGTATGTTGCTAATTTGACTGAACTGCTGCTTTCTTGGAAATGCTCTGCATTTGTTCCTTCTGCTGTAGTATTTCAGCTAAGTCATTCTTTTTATTTACCTGTTGTTTGGTAAATGGGTGAACAATCTGATCCAAAGTGAGCCCATTTCTGCCACAACCTGAGTGTAATGCAAAGTATCATCTGACAAATGACCAAATGACATTGTACAAGCACTGTTAATCTGGGGAATCTTAACTGTCCAAAACCTTACATTGAAACAAGAGTTAATGTAGTAACACTCAAATATCACTCAGCGGCATAAGCAGTGTAAGGTAGCAAGTAATTTAAAACTTCAAGTTAGCAAGCTGGCCTTGCTTACTTTACTTTGGTATCTGTTTTTCTCTATTATTTTAATTTAAACAGCAGCAAAGAGGACACTACCACTGGTCACAAAACAAAAGAAAATGACAACCAGTAAAATAGAGTCATACAAAATGTTGTAAGTTCCGAACATGATGTATGTGCTCTTTGTAATCTCTGTCATCTTATCTAAATAGAACACCCATCACTTCAACTTTGTTAGGAGAGTTTCACTTGAAAGTATCATATGACATGATGATCAACTGCTCAGCTTATTTGTTGCATGAGTGCATTTGAAAGGTTTGCTGTTGTACTTTTAATGATTTCAGCCTACTAGCATTTCAAACCAGCTAGTCAAGTTAAACAACATTGCAGTCAGCTGAAACAGTTCACCAGAAACAAGTAGGTTCGACAGTAGGGTAGAGGTACAATTCTCTTAAATCTGTATTAGCTAATGTGAAAAGAATGAAGAAGTACAAATGGCATGAGTGCATGCTTGACACGTTGGTGTTCCTGGAGAGCTGTTCTCTAAAAAGGACATGACTTGAGGGAGGTAAACTGTATGACCCCCTTAAAAACTGAATTTGCTTATACTGCACACGTGTGTGTGTGTGTGTGTGTGTGTGTGTGTGTGTGTGTGTGTGTGTGTAGGAATATTAAAGCCATACATATCCCTTATGCCATCACTACTGTATCACCCTCAGTGACTTGGAATATTGCACACTGACAACAAAGCATGAAAATTATGTTAAAAATATATTGTTATAACATTTATCAACTTTTAAATAACTTTCAGATAGAATTGACTGTGCCATTTTTCCCATTATGTGCACCTTTTCTTTCATTTGTTCATTTCCCGGTCAACAAATGTTAAATAAATAAATAAATAAATAAATTTGTTTGAGAGCATAAGGAAACTATTGACCTGTCTAGTCTGCTCTAATACTACATTTAATATTTTAACTTCCCTTTATCTTCCTGCCTCTGTTCTCTGTTTTTCCACTTGTCTAGAGTTCTTTTGAGTGACTCCATGGTTTCTGTCCTTACCAGCTAACCCATCTGATGTGTCTGTAGATCTTTGAGTGAAGAAGTTATTTTGCAGATACAGGTTGTAACTAACTAGCTACTACAGTCTGTTACTTTAGTCTCCTATTCACCCATACTTCTTGTTCAAGGTGACACTTCCATAACTCCATGACAGTGCCTCGTCAGACCTTTTCATCTTCTTCCCATACATCACTTTAGTCACTTCCTTCACAGCAGTATTTCTTTTATTTATTGCTGTTGTTAGTGGTAAAGTCTGACTGGGCAATGCAAAACCCATTTTCAGCAGAGACCTGGGAAGAAAAACTCCACATGCATACATTAACAAAAATACTTAGATTAAAAACAAGTAAAATGAAAAGATATTCATATGTATGTGCATAAATCAGAGCAGCACTCTTTAAGGAGGTAACAGACAGACATATATTACAAGTTCTGAAAGCTGGTGTTTCATGTTAAGTAGGCTAAATAATAATAGTATATTTGGTGCATAAAGAGTAAAGATATTTTATATGGGTCTATGTCATATAATTAAACGGCCACATTGTCGAACGTCATCTCATCGACAATGCAGTCTGTCGACACCCCCCCCCCTGCTAATTATATATACCAACTCCGAGATCATACTACAGTGGGAAAAAGGGCAAATTTCCTGATCACTACTGTAACGCGATCTCACTCATAACAGTTTGATGGCCTGCACTGTCGATGAGATGACGTTCAACAATGCAGCCATTTGATACTTTAACATAGACCCATTTATATAGCCAGTATTGGATATTTGGTGATCAGAAGTATATAATTAGGAGTTGTTGAGTGATAAGAAAGGTAAAACAAATCAGGAGTAGTTTGAGGATGAAGAGGAGACAGTAAAAAATTAGTTGTACTTTGGACCCTGGGTGGTTTTCAAACCATGGCCCAATCCCCATGCACATGCTTGTTTTTTGAAATGTGCATAAATGCACATGCTCTTTTGAATTCACCTTCCAAATTGTTGTAAATCATAAAAGACCATTAGAATTATTGTCCTTGTAATCCACCAGTGTCCATAGTCATCAATTACAGCCACTTTATTGTGTGTACACCTTAAAAATAGTGCATAGAACACAACAACTGCACTTCAAAAATGGGAAAAGTAAGCTTGTTAACCATCTTGTTGATGACAGAAGTGTGCTGAACAAGCTTTTATCAAGAACCCCTATTAAGATTGGGTCTCATGCTAAATATTAGCAGTTGCCAGTGCTGGCCAGCAAAATGTAGCAGACAAAGCTGAAAACACTTCTGAAAGCTGTTAGATATTTCACCCTAATCCACTTATAAAGAAAAAATGTGATGGAATGAAATCTTGACTGCTTATAAAGTTGTTTGCTCTTTAAAGGGACACTTTGTTTCTGCCTGCTGTCTCTGTTTAACTTGCTTTCAAAGCCTTTCAAAAACTGTACAACACTTCATGCTTTAATTAATACTTGTTTTTCCCAGAGCTGGTGGTAAATGGAGCAGATGAAGCTCCATGCACTACAAAGAACCATTATCTGGTCTCACTGATTATAAATAACTCTTATTATGTGGTCTCAACATGGATGCCAAGTTTCACTTCCTGAACATTATCTCAAGGTGAATTTCTTGACATCAATGTTTTGAACACAGAAGTTATGATGGTAGACCTGATTACAATCTTTGTGTTTGATTGTGATGACAAATTGCCACTATAACGTATTCTGAGTTCCTTTACACAAATGTACACTAGTCATGCAAAGCCAGATCAGCAACTGTTTCACTTGACTATGACGGCAGGATTAGCCATCAGTAATAGCCTTATTGTGGACTATGTACACCTTTGATGTCCAGTTTTGGTAAAAATAAATTCAGTTATGAACATAATAATTAATGTATTTCAAGGTATTGCCATACAAACTCACAGTACCCCATATATTTCAACTTATTTCAGACAAATGCACACTAGTCCTGCAAAGACAGACTGTTTTAACTGGGACTATGACAGGGGTAATTGCTTTCATCCACAGGTGGACCCCTCCCCCACTCAGCAGTTATAGGCATTTTGTTACATGTACACCTCATACAATTATGACGAAAATAATACCTCTTAATATCTTTGCACAATTTTCAGGAACAAAGCAGAAATAACAAAGGACAAAGCTGTAAAATCAGGGTCAAATTTTAAATATTGTTCTTACATATTTAGAAAGTTGCTAGAATGGCAGTTTTTGCATTAGCATGCATTTTCTGAAGAAAATGAAGTTCAAAACTCACATTTCTGTGACATTTAATGACTACAGTTCTGTGACACTTAATGACTACGGTTATCAACGATTTGCTAGAAAACCACACATTTTAATAGCAACAAGCAAAAATTATGAGGCAAAATCAGAACATTCTACAAAATCAGGAAAAGTTGAGAGCTGCATAATTTCAGCTTTGTTTAGAATGGCAACCACAGTTATTCCAACTTGTTTCACATAAATGCACACTAATACTACAAAGCCAGGCAGATAACTGAGCAAATGACCACAGGGAACATTAACTATCATTCACAAGCAGCCCTTGCCCTCACCACTTAGCAGTTAAAGCCACTTTACTGTGTAGACCTCATCAGAGTGAAATTAAAAACATCTAAACCTGTTAACACAAGAAACACAATGGCATTATCACATGTGAATTCTTTTCCTTCAGTCATAATATCTTTATTATTATTTCTTTGTGGTCCTCTTGAACTATAATTTAGTTCACTCCAACTTCACAATAGTGACTGCAATCCACAGTGATTTGCAATACAAAAACAAAATCTTTATGAGGAATTGATCAAACCCATAAGTTAAATCAGGGACATTCTGTGAAATCAGGAACAACCTGCTGCCATAACTCTCAACCTCTTATCACAAGAAATCTAGATGAAGGCAAAAATAATGGAGGGACAAAGGCCCCAAATTTTAAATGTTGCTCTTATAAACTTATAAAGCTGCTAGAATAACAGGTCTTGCATTGGCATGCATGTTTTGCTGGATATGAAGTCTGAAACTCAAATGACTGTCATTATTTACTGACTTCAGCCCTCAATAATTTGCCAGAAAAACACAATTTTTATGATGAACATAACAAAAGTATGAAGCAAAAATCTGGACATTCTGTGAAAATCTGCACATTTGAGAGGTATGCCTACTGCCCATTTGATCTAACATTGCCCATTTGTTGCCACTCTCACTCAAAGCTCACAATAATACATACTGCTCCCATCTTCTCCCAGTGTCTCAGGGTGACAGACACATACTATCTGGATAAATAACAGATTCAGCCACCAGAGTATAAACAAATACTCAAGGAAACATTTAAACAGTTTGTGTGTGTATATACACACATATATATATATATATATATATATATATATATATATATATATATATATAGGTTCACTTCTAAATTTTGATTTCCCAAAATGTCGAATTTCAGAACATCGAGTTCAGAATCTCGTGATCTTGGAATCTCAAAACTGTGAACCCTCCTCCAAAACACCATTAAACACATTAATAATAAGTGTATGCAGGGGGGCAAGCCTCCCTGCACCCCCCAAACCCCCCACAACTTAAATATACCAACTCCGAGATCGCACTACAGCGAGGACAAGGGAAATCTCCCAGTCCGCGCTGTATGCCGATCTCCATTCAGGATTTCGATGTTTTAAAACTTATTTATTTTATTTATTATTTATTTATTTACATTTGTTGACTGGGAGTGTCCGACTGGACATAGGTCCATTTTCAGCAGAGGCCAGGGGAGAAAAGCTCCACAGTTAAAATAAACAGACAGTAGTTACACTGGATTACATAGCGATTAACAATTTAACATAGCAATCACTTACAACATATTTACAGATGAAGAACATAGTACATCAGTAGACAACTAGAATCTTTATCTGTGAAGTACATAACAGACATTAACAAATGTTACAATAAGAATTTCCTGCTGTATAATAAGTACTAGGCTTATGAGCATCTGAGCTTGCAGGTAGTTAGTGGAGTGGAAAGAAAGGTAGTAGTTGGATGGGGTGGGTGATATTAGAGTGGGAGTTGCAAGGGCATAGCCAGCATGTTTTTAGGTGCGCTTTTAGTAAAGTTTTTAAGTGGGTGCATGATGGTACAGAGGTAATTGTGGGTGGAAGGGAGTTCCATAATTTGGCTATGGTGCAAGAGAATAGTGCTTCACCAGCAGAGTTATTGGCTTTAGTGATCTGCAAGTGATTTTTGTTGCTGGATCTTAGTGGTCTGGTGGTGCGATAGGGTTGGAGTAGATTCTGGAGGGATGGGACATTTAGTGGATGGTTTGCTAGTTTGTGGGCAAGTGAGAGTTGATACCACTGAAGGAGGTGAGGGAGTTCAAGCCAGCCCAGTTCAGCAAGTGAGAGACAGTAGTGACTACGGTAGGATGCCCCTGTGGCTGTTGTAGCAGGTCTCTAGCTTGTTTAGATCGCATTGCCTTAGGTTGGTATATACTGGAGAAGCATAAAGTAGGGTGGAGATAAGGTGGGAATTTTCTATTGAAATCTTTGCTGCTTTGGTGAGAAGTTGCTTATTTCTGTATAACGCTCCTAGTTTTTTGTGGACTTTTTTTATGGCCATGATTATGTGAATGTCAAATTTTAGTTTATTGTCTATTTCCACTCCTAGCAATTTGGTGTGTTCAGTTGGGTATATAGTGGTGTCTTTTGCTGTGATGTTAAAGTGAGAGTTGTTTTGAGTATGTTTGGTGGGTTGGAAGATGAGTAGTTTAGTTTTGTTTGGGTTGAGTATTAATTGATCTTAAATTAAATTAAATGATCTTCGATCCTATGAGATTCGAAGTTTTAGACTTTGAAATTCTGAAGTGCACCCATATATTATATATATCTATATTGAGAGAGAGAGGGGGAGAGCTTATTGAGGTGGTGACTCTTACTCTCAATACATAAGCTAACTAAAATGAGTTAGCACTAAATGTAACAAAATTATTTAAAATGACCAAAAGCCTTATTCAGTTGCATGGTGTTCACTGGTGAAAAGACCCCCCCCCCCGATTCATTGAACATGGGCAGCCAATTTAATTACCCCTTTTAAAATCAACCATTGCTTTTCTGAACGTATTACCTCCCGAAGTGCATGTAGTACTCAATAGGTGACTACTCTGTACCCTACAGAGTGGGAGGAGCATTGCTTCATTAATTCTTTTGAAGTTGCAGCTCTGGTTCTGCCTGCTGCTGCCACATTCCTTTCACTCTGGTCCTGATGGCTCGTTTTTCATGTGACAAACAACCACAAATTATTTTTTTCTGATCTACTGCCATCATCTTTACATCCTCATTGGAACCTTTCCACCACTGCTGCTGTAGCCCAAGTGCAGTATGTTGTAGCTATTTCTAATGAATCAACCGCCATCGTTCTGCAAATTTAATCAGCCTTTCTAGTCTTTCTTCAGACATTTTCACCTGTTTTCCACTGATCTGTATCATCTATAAAGAAAATAATTCTGTTTTCAGTGCCCACAGATATTTCTAAAATAAATTCACACTAAAGAGTACAGGACACAAGATTGACCCCTATGGCACAGCTGTAGTAATTTCTCTTATATTTGACAGGACTCTATGTCTTACCTTCCAACCTTTCTGTAATCTGGTACATCAGTTTTGGTCTTACCTTTACTCCTTGAATTTTTTTCTAGGTGACACCTGCGTGGAGCAGAATCAAAAGCTTTGTTGAAGTTCACGTGGACCAAACCTACAGAAACATCCCTGGCAAGTTATCCTATATCCAGATGTACCTGTGAATGTGGAGGGGGCAGAACACCTCTCAACCTCTTAGAGCAAGAAATCTGGACAAAGTCATACACAAAAGTGGGACAAAGGCCCACAAATAGGGAAAATGTTTAAATATTGCTCTTACTAACTTAGAAATTTGGTAGAATAACAGGTTTTACATTAACATGACTTTTATGAAGGGTATAAAGTCTGAAACTCAAATCTCTGCCATTATTTTCTAAATTCAGTCTTTAATGATTTGCCACTAATTTGCCAGAAATCCACATTTTTTTTGAAAAACAGACCAAACATATGAGGCAAAAATCTGGACATTCTGCAAAAATCTGTACAGTTGAGAGGTATGGGCAGAAGTCATTGTAGTTCAGTAAGTTTAGTTTATAACAGCAGGCCTACAGGTAACAGCAATATATAATGGGAGTTTAACTGTAATGGAAGTTTATGGTGCATGCAGTGGGTTACAGTACAGATATGTAATACTTTTTATACATATACAAACAAAAACTACAAGCTGGGAGAGATTATTCAGTGCAGACTCCCCTTTAATGAGTTAGCAGCTAAAATGGTTAATTTGTAAGGCAAGCCATTCAAAAAGCAACAAAGGAAGAGATCTTTCAAGAGTATCTTCTTCTGAACTTCAGTTTAGATTCCTAAAGGTAAACATACAAGCATTTACAGGCCAACAAGAACAGCTTCCTAAATTTGATTCATGCATACTTTATCAACTTTCACTTCCTGGATTTTCTTTTGTGATTCATTTTGAATCTGTGACTTTCTCAAGCTTGCATTCAGGAGCAGTCGTGAACCACTGATGTTAGCTATGAAGAAAAAAAAAATACCATAGCCTTAGCTTTTTTACTTTATTCAGCAAATGCAAGCAGGTGCAAGTCTGCTAGATCTTATCTTATGAAAATAACAGTCATTAATGTTTGATATAGCTTGCCAGAAAATGTCTACAACTATTTTTAATTTTAATTTTATTGTTGAGGCTATATATTTCTGGGCTATTGTAAACCAACAGAGAGGCAGAGAAGTATTATTTATTATGCTATATCAGTGCTTTTTATAGAAGATTATAATTTAACTCCCACTGTGATGACACAGGTGCACCAATATGTGATGAAACACCTGGGGTATATGGTCTCACAATTCATACCACTGGCTCCAATAAGTGAGGGATAAGGGCTACAGTCCTTCAGTCTGCTCCACTGCCCAACAGATTTTGAAAAAAAAACAGGACATAGAATCACAGGCCTAAAGCAGATGCCCTATGCTGACCATCTAAAAAACTCCAGCTATACTTTATGGCATATCGTCTACTCAGAGGCGATCTCTGCTTAACTTACAAGGCCATGTCAAACCCAGAGCTGTTGGACATGCTCCACTTAAAGAAATCCCAATCCCCTCAGAGCCACACGCTCCAGGGATCTAAACTTTGTCATCACAATGAACAAAACATGCTGGAGGGATAGGTTCCTGACCCAGAGACTCTCCATACTCTGGAATAGACTGCCCATACATGTCAAGCAGAGCGCCTTTTTGGCCCTCTTCAAAAGGAACCTTGACGATTGAACAGGAGATAGCAAATTCACCCCGGGGATCATGTCAGTCGCCCTGCTAGACAGGGGTCCAGGGAAGTAAATATTGTGGGAAGAAATATCCAGGGAATTGTTATGGCTAGGCTTGTATAGGCCCTAGGGCTGATAACCTAGTACCAACCTATGAACCTATGAATATAAATATAACTGAATATGAATCAGTATAAATAACTTAATAAGTGAAGTTCTGTCCTTAAGAATATGTAGAAAATGTGCACTGCTGACTTGGGCTATGGCCTTATGCAAACTACACAAAAATAAAGTCCACACTGAAGTACCACTGCATAGAGTTATAAGGCCTGACTTCCCACAACCTTCTCTTAATTCCCTGTGAATTCATTGCTTAACATTGCTAGATTATCCACAATAAAAGTAATGAATTCACAAAAACACAATAATTTCCAGGAGAATAAACTTCAAGAGTGGAAGTATTGTTGCCATTTCTTTTTGTTATTTAGTTTTTGTGGTTGATTTATTTAATTTCCAGGAGAAGTTAGTAATACTTTCATTGCTAAAACTCTCTTCTACTTTATGAAGGAACTGCTGCTATCCAGACCAAGCCTGTCAAACTCCATTTACTTTCTCAGCAACCAACCAACCAACCAACCAACCATCAGTAACCGCAATCTTATAAAATTATCCTTTGCTAAAAGAAAATTCAATAATACAATTTGAGAAATTAAGTATAGAGACAATGCATTTTCACATAAAAGGATATACAAAATAAAGTGTTTCAGCAAACGGGCTGGTAGCAAAATACTAACTGGGAAGATAAATACTTCCTAGCTACACCCTGGCAGAAAGTTTTACATGTCTTGCCTATCACTGTCTAAAAACTGTAAACTAAACAGGCACAAACTAAATGCAAGTAAATCTCGACTCCCAGAAGGGACTACTCTCCACCCTCTAAATATACCCCCTTAACTTTTCTTTGCTGTTGAGTCTTAGTTACATTTAATTGCCTAACAGACCTAGTAAACTTACTTGCACAACTCTGCAACAGTGGTTATTTGCACAGACTGCAGTAGCTGATTGTTTTTCTTCCTTGACGTCCTTTTGGCCAGTGAGATTCCATTTAGGCATTTCTCCTATTACCACAAACCCAAACCCAACCAGCTATGTCAGCTGTACAAGTTTACTTAGCCACCTGACTAATCAGGTGCCATTTTTCAAACTCAGTACGCTCAGTCTTCTTCTACTAGCGACCACTGTTTTGGTGTGCCAGCCATGTAAATCTATTGTAATTTGTGCATTTTCAATGTTTAATATCCACTTTCAAATACCTACAGTAACGCATCACTTATATCTGTGCTACTTAATTATTTTTTGCTGATCTGCACACTATTTTTATATTATTTAGACACGTGCACTGTTTTGCATGTACTTAGCGCATGTTGAGCGTTTACAAATGCTACTGCAATATTTTGGCAATTGCATATGCCTTTAAAAATGCCTAGTATGCTTCAATAGAACTAGTTTCAGCTTTTATTTTTTATAGAGGTATTTTTAAAGTTGTAGCTGCATAAAAAAGGCAATTTCATACAGCAAATGCATCTATTTTTTCTTGCATTTTACTAAGAAGATTTCACTGTCCTTGTTGCCTACGGGTGGAAAAACTAGATTGTTGCTGTAACGTTAATTGCATTACTGTAGTGAGATACTATTGCTCTTACACATTGTGGTTCTCTTGTTATTTTGTATTCTACTGGCATTTTACTGAAGCGGGTCACATTTGCTATACTAATGTTAAGGTTTCTCTTGTTACTTCTTCCTATACTTGAACCTTCCTAACCCCCCTTTCTTGTTACTTTACTTCCTTTACTTGAACCTTTCTAACTCCCTCCCTCTGTAGACATATTTTCCTGCCAGAAATATTGTTTTTCTCTTCTAATTTTTTGTTTCCTCTAAATACTTTGTCATTTCTTTTAACCGTTTCTCCCTTGTCTCTTTCTTCCTCGTAGTACCCCTCTGACTGCGGTTTTCTCTGTTCCCTCCAGAAATGGAAGTGCAAACAGCCCCAAAAGCCAATGGCCTCAGCAATACATACCTTGTAAATACATTATCATTGCTGTGTATGTTTATTTATCATATTTCTGTATTTTATAGTGCCAAACAGCCATATTGTTTAAATTCCTGAGTTTCACCAGTTTCAAGCTGTTTCAGTGCTCGCACACCAAACAGGTTCGCTGGCAGTAATTTTTTCCTGTCTCCAAAATGCTACTACTCTGCACCTGAAATTCTATCTTCCCTAACTTGTTAGATCACCTTAGCTAAATTCTTTGCCATTTACCTACAGTATTTTTCCTGTATTCCCAATAAAAGCTGTACTACTCCCTGTAAATATTTTTCTTTTTGTTCTTTTGCATTAAGTCAAATAGTTTTTTCCCCAATAGTTTTCAGTAAATCCTGACTCCCAGAAGGGACTACTCTCTTCACTCTAAATCTACCCCCTTTACTTTTCTTTGCTGTAGAGTCTTAGTTACATTTAATTGCCTAACAGACTTAGTAAACTTACTTGCACAACTCTGCAGCAGTAGTTATTTGTGCAGACAGCAGTAGCTGATTGTTTTTCTTCCTTTCCGTCCTTTCAGCCAGTGAGATTCTAACCTGCTTCATTCACCCTCACTACATTCAGGTTCACTCCACTTCCCCTACCATACCCCCATTCTCACCCACCCCCCACTTCCCTTAGGTTTAGAGTCACTTAGCCAAACCCCTTCCTGCTTAAACAACTTCCTTTTTCCTTCTCCTCACCCCCACTACAGTCCCTACATCATTTCTTTCTCCCCTCAATCTTTCTCAATAATCATACTCCAAACATGCAACTCCATCTCTCATTTTACTACCTCACTATCCTGGCATGCCTTCTCTACATAACCTTTACTGTCTCCGACCTCCACAAATATGATATATATATATATATATATATATATATATATATATATATATATATATAAACACCCCCTCACAAACATGCATTACTCACCAGCAACCATTTATACACTATAGTGACATATGCCAGGAACTTTTCTACACTTCCAACTCTCTCCTGTTCATTCTCAAACACACACAGTTATCATACCATCAACCTCCCAATCTCAGATTCCATCACCTCCCAATCTCAGATTCCATCTGGCTGTCTCCAAACTAAAAAAACTTCTACTCCATTCCCTTACACATATAAAATTACAGGCAGACATCCATCCCAACCCAGGTCCCAAATATGTATTACCCACTACTCAGCCACACCACCCAAAGTCTCCTAACTAAAATCTCTCTGATCCCAAGGTTCATTCCTCCTTCCCTAAAATTTCCAGTTCTGACTTACTAATAACTAACTTCAATCAGATAGCCAAATTTGCCAACAACAGCTCCTTCAGAACCCATCACTGTCACAACCTAAAACAATTGGACTGGCTTGAACTGCCAAATTTACTAATCTATAATCAACTGATCATCACTCACAAGCTGCTCTCCCAACCAAATAAAACACCTTCTTTAAGTAACCTAATTGAGCAGTACTCCTGTCCTAGACAACTTTGATCCACAGACAAGCTACTTTTAACAGTTACTAGATCCCACAACCATGCAGGTGATTCCCTCTACTCATCTTATATGTCCAAAATCTGGAACTCCCTTCCTTCATCCATAACCCTGGAATCTTCCCTATCCACATTTAAAAAGTCCATCAAAAGTCATCTAAACAACAAATGGCTATGTCCCTGCTCCACACCTGACTAACCCCAGTTCCACTCTACTACTACTGTAACTATTGCCTTGTTCACATTGCCTCTTGATAGGTCTGTATAGCCTTAGTACACCACAACAAAGGTATGATGTGAATTTTGATAGTCAGAGTACTTTATCATTACTGTATTATTGTTTGTACAACTATTAATTATTGTTGATGTCACTGGCATATACTTAATATGTGTGCTCAACTAAATACTCTCACTGTATATAATTGAAATACATTATGAAATGTATCTGTATGTCTGCACATATGTATCTTTTGAGCTTTTCTCCCCGGCCTCCACTGAAAATGGAAATGTATCCAGTTGGAGTATCCCGGTTAACAAATGTAAAATAAATAAATAAAAATAAAGCTATGTCAAACCCAGAGCTGTTGGACATGCTACACCTAAATAAATCCCAGTCCCTCCCAGCTACATGCTCTAGGGACCTAAACCTTGTCACCACAATAAACAGGGCATGCTGGAGGGATAGATTCCTGTCCCAGAGACTTCCCATACTCTGGAAGAAGCTACCCATCTATGTCAAGCAAAGTTCCTCATTAGCACTCTTCAAGAAAAATCTTGATAAGTGGATGGGAAATAGGAAATACACTCTGGGGATCACTTCTGTGGCTCTGCTTGACAGCGGCACAGGAAAATAACTTTCTTGGGTGGCGTAAGCCAGCGAACCTTGTTGGCTAGATTTACTTAGGCCCTTGGGCCGATAGCCTAGTACCTACCTATGAAACTATGAACCCTAAAATGACTCCAGTCATCTATTAAAGAAATCTTGCATCATTGACAAAACTTCAACTCTAATCCCTCTCCCAAAAAATTGTCACTCAAACCTGCAATGGAATTCATGTCTTATTTCATAGCTAGTATACTGTTCCTGACCAAGGATTCCCACATCTAGTACTGACCCTGCCCAATAGCCATGTATCACTATGTCTACTTTCACACTTTCACCTGCAAAGTACTGCCCTCAATCTACATAAAACAAATCAAAAGCCACACATAGCAACACTAAACCAACATATGCAGAGGCCCTTAACATTAACCTGCCCAAGCAACAAGGACCTCTGAAGCTGAAACGCAAACAAACACCAGTCACAACCAAAGTGACACATAGCTCACAAAGCCAGTGTGCCATGCAACAACAGCCCCTAAGGCAAGACAACATACCCAACACTTTTGTCATAGGTGAGGCTATAGTCAGGCACACTGATGTCCCACTCACCAGGCTGAACAAGGAGGAAATTACAGCCAGCAGCCTGTCAGGTGCCAGGATCCGCCACATAACGTATGCACTCAGGTCATTCCACAATAAGTATAAATACGACTTTGTCATTGTCCATGTTGGAGTGAATGACTTGAGACGTACCTCCCTGGACTACATGAAAAGAGACATGGAAGAGCTCTCAGATCATGTGGCCCAGGCAGGTATGACCCTAGCCCTGAGTAGCATCCTGCCTTCACCCAGAATACCACAGTACAAGGACAAAATGATTAACTTCAACAATTGGCTAAGCTTCTGGTGTCATTCAAAAGGGATCCAGTATCCATCTGCCTGGGACGACATGATCGACAAACCACGATGCTTTGCCAGAGATGGTCTGCATCTGCCGCCCCTGGGATTCAGGTTACTGGCTAAAGCTCTTGACACCCCTATAGTGCCTTTTTTAGGCAAGGTTCAAAGAACAAAACCACCACTGTAACAGATACAAGCATGCAAACTCTGAAGGTAATGCTACTCAATGCTAGAAGTCTGAACCTCAAAATGCACTCTCTCAAGGCACTCCTAAAAATGGAGAACATCGATATCTGTGCAGTAACTGAGACCTAGTTCAAGGCTTCAGAGAGCACCCCTGCAATACCAGGCTACAACTCTTACCACACTTTTCACCCACCAAACCAAGATCGAAATACTAAAGGTGGAGGAGTATCCATATTCACCAAGGATATTCACACCTCCAGGTTAATTGCCAAACACAGTGCATCTGAAATTCTCCAGATGCAACTAACACTAGGTAAGACTGCAATCCAAATTGTAGCTTTTTATAGCTTACCCACCATGCCCCAAGATTCTCACTACACCTTTCTAAGCATATTGGAAAATATTAAGATACAACCAAACACCCTAATACTGGGTGATTTCAACTACCCTGCCATTAACTGGGAAAACGAGTCGGGTACCAACACCTTTTCCCAATGGTACTTGGAATTCATAAATCCCAATGCCCTGGATCAACTAATCCATTGTCCCACCAGGGGCTCCAATATCCTAGACCTGGTCATTACCAACATGGGAGATAGATGATCCACACCAGTGGTCACTCCCTCATTGGTCAGGTCTGACCATAAGCTAATCACCCTGACATCCACATCCCACCCCCCCCCCCCAGTAAGGAAACCTTCGTAAAAAACTTCTCCAAAGCCAACTTCATGCTACTCAAGTCAGAAGTGACAAACTTCAAGACACTCATGCAGACGGGAGCTGAAAGTTCGACTGCTGAATCCTATACTAAGGCACTGTATGAGCACATCCACTTGTGCATGAATCGTGCCATCTCAAATAGAACCAAGATGCTCTCTTCCAAAAAAAGGAAGCCAATCTGGTGGTTCCCCACCATAAACAAACTATACAAGAGAAGGAAGAAACTGTTGCAGAAAAGAGGAAGATCCCAGGATGCAACAAACTCCCTTACCAGCCTCAGTAAGAAGATGAGATCCCTCATAAAATCCTCCAAAGCTAGTTACGAAAATAAAATTGCCAAAGATTCCAAAGAACCACAGGGCATTCTATAGTTATGTCAAGAATCTAAATGGCAATACTCAGATCTGCTCTGAGCTACAACAGAATGGCATTAAATATACTGATCTCAAGGATATTGCCAATATCCTGGCAGATCGATTTAGTGCCAGCTTCACCCCTCTCTCATCCCCTAAAGGGCCCATCTCAATACCAAAAGATTGCCAAATTCCAGTAATCATGACCACACAGGTAGAAACCACACTCTCCAAAGCTGAGAATACAGCATCCAAGGGACCAGATGACATCCCAGGCTGTGTACTACATGAACTACAAAATTAACTGGCACCTCACCTAAGTGTTATGTTTAATCATAGCCTCGCCTCAGGCTTCGTGCTCACTGAGTGGTGCACAGCTACAGTTATCCCACTCCACAAGGGGGGATCCAGCTTGGATCCCAGAAACTACCATCCCATCAGTCTAACGAGCCTGATCTGCAAGGGCATGGAACACATTATCATGGAACTTATAAACAAAGACATTGGCAACCTTCAAGCACTGGACCCCACCCAGTTTGGGTTCGTGAAGGGCTGTTCCTGTCTCCTGAACCTGATTGACTTCATTGAATCAGTCTCCAGAGCTGTGGATGAGGCTAAGGTGGTCCACACAGCCGATCTGGACCTCACCAAGGCCTTCGACACCATCCCCCACTCTGGAATAATAGATAAACTTACTAAGCTGAGCATAAATCCCTACATCACTCGATGGGTTGCCAACTGGCTTACTGACAGAACCCAGACTGTAAAAGTAACTGACTCCAAATCCAGCTCCAGACAATTGACAAGTGGAGTACCTCAGGGTTCAGTCCTGGGACTGCTCTTGTTTGGCATCTACTTCTCTGAAGTACAGGCTAACACTAAGGGACTTTAGCTAACAAAGTTCACAGATGACTGCAAACTGGGAGTCATTATTGAATCCCCAAATTATGTGGATATTCTACAAAAGGGCCTTACAGAAACAGATGCTTGGTGCCAGAGCCATGGGCTTAAGCTTAATGCCAAGAAATGTATAGTTATCCCCTTTGGGAAAAACCATGTAACCATGAATTACCACATAGGTGGCAGTACATTAAACACCGAAAGTGTGATGAGAGACTTAGGGACACAGGTGCACAGTGGTCTCTCCTTCGATAACCACATCGCCACAACAGTCAGGAAATCCTTCTATGTGGCGCACCTCATCACTAAGGGCTTTTCATCCAGAAAAAAGGAGGTCATTGTCCCACTGTACTCATCCCTCATTAGACCCATTATAGAGTACAATGCCCCATTTGGTATGTACCTCACAAGACATCTGCAACAGCTGGAAAGGCCACAGAAATACCTCACTAAAAGAATCTCAGGCCTAAAACAGATGCCCTATGCTGACCATCTAAAAAAACTCCATCTATACTCTGTGGTATATTGTCTACTCAGAGGTCATCTTTGCTTAACATACAAGGCCATGTCAAACCCTGAGCGCTTGGACATGCTCCACATAAAGAAATCCCAATCCCTCAGAGCCACATGCTCCAGGGAGCTAAACCTTGTCATCACAATGAACAAAACATGCTGGAGGGATAGGTTCCTGACCCAGAGACTCCCCATACTCTGGAATAGGCTGCCCTATACATGTCAAGCAGAGCACCTCCTTGGCCCTCTTCAAAAGGAACCTTGATGATTGAATGGGAGATAGAAAATTCCTCCCGGGGATCACATCAGTCGCCCTGCTAGACAGGGGTTCGGGGAAGTAAATATTGTGGGAAGAAATATCCAGGGAATTGTTATGGCTAGGCTTGTATAGGCCCTAGGGTCAATAGCCTAGTACCAACCTATGAACCTATATAGTAAAACCAGTACATTTTCCCTTTGCTGTGATAGGTTAGATTGTCCCTCATGGGCTCCCTTATACTCATATAGTGATAGACACCTGCTTTATGTGTCATTGTGACAGCTGGATAGGTACAGGTACACCTTCTAGCTATCTTCTTAATATTCAGTAAAAACTGGAAGAAAACCTCATCCGAGTTAGCATTTTCATTGTGCAATTCCTTAAACCTCATGTAATTGAGGCCAATGGGATGTACACAAATGACCCCTTAGGGACATCAATTATTTCAGCCACAGTGGCTTCTGCATGTTCAGGGCTTTTTTACTTTTTAAGTCTTTATGATTGCATTCAGGCCAATAACAGGCCAATAAAGCCAAACCCCACTAGCTGTGGACATGCATGTTTCTGCCTTTTTAATGACATCAGCCCAGGATTGGTGGATAGTTTGGCTATACTTCGGAAACACAGGATCTTTAAACCAAGCCGATGGCCATAAAGATTATGATGTTTGCAAAACTTCCCAATTAATTTCCAAACCAAAGGGTAAAAAGGTCATACAGACAAATCATTTAGTAAAAATTGCAAGAAAAACTCAGCCAAGCTAGAGTTTTCACTTTGTAATACCTTAAAACTCCTGTAATGGAGGCCCACGAAATATACAGAAATGATACCTTGAGGACATCATTTGTTTCAGCCACATGGCTTCTGGTTTGCACTTCCTTAACATTAGTACATTTCCAGTCTGCCAACCAGTTTCTCAAATCCTCAGGTGAAGTACTGAGTACTTGAACCTTTTTCATAAGGTATCCCATCATTTCAAAAGTAATAACTTGTCAGCTTCTCACCCATCTATGAAATTAATTCATTAGTTTTTTAAATGATTTACTGACTCTGTCTTCTCCATTTCTCCTTTGTTTTCTAAAGTTTATTCTGTAAGCTTCATCAATGAACTTATAACACTCATACAAAACATGCGTTACTTTTAAGCAACCAAGATGGAGAGTATCATGTAGCTTATTCACAGCATGCATTGCCTTATCCATAAACAAAGGGGTTAAAGCCTTATACATTGCCCTTGTCTATTTGGTGCTGAGTACACTTTTCAAATCACTGGATAAATGTATTTATGTTTTATTTGTTGTGTGGTTGATTTCCACTAGGCTAGTGGCCTCTTCTCAGGGGAGACCTAAGGTTTTTAAACTACTAATAGAAATTTGGCCAGGACATCAGGGAACTTCCTTTAAACTCTGGAGCTGTTATATGGTGATAGAGGGCTCCTACAGTAGCAAGGAAGAGGCCTAAGGGAAGCAACATTATGGAGGAGGAGAGAAAAGCTACAGAGTTTGGTGACAGAATGTGAGAACTTGGAGAATTTTTTTTTTATGGAGCTTTAGAATGTAAGTAAAGATTCTTGTGTGGCGGATGTCACAAATGAACAGAATTTAGATGTCTACATGGAGAAGGAAGAAAGCAAGTCTAGTGAAGTGGTGCAGATAACAGAAATGGTATCAGGAGACCTTGCAGATGATGTTCTGTTAAAAATAATTAAACAGGATTATCCAGGTAGCAGTGCTGTTGTTTCATGGAGTGAGATGGCAGATAACATTTTTGTAAGTGTTGAGGATGTTAGTGTGGAAGAGGAACCAGGTGATGTGGCAGTAGAGAATGCAACAGTTATAAACTTATACAGCAGTGACAATAAGTAAATCAGGAAAGCAGTAACAAGCTGAGAAGGTGCCTGGTTTTGTGGCAGCAGATAATGCAGTAAATAAAACATATGCAGCCGTCACAGCAGAAAAAAAATGAGAACAGCAACAAACTGTAAGTAAAGCTGATTTTAAGAAAGAAGAGAAGACTAGCTGTAAGAATATGAACAAAAATGACACTGTAATACACACATATTATGTAGGGGTAAATATGGCAACTGTTCTGTGTTTTAAAGCTCAAGAAATTCAATCTTTTATACATATTGAGACAGAGACTTTTTGTGACTTAACATTTGAAAATGATGGACTAATGATGAAATTTCTGTAACTGTGTAACAAAAAGGACAGTTATCTGTAGATCAAGTATTTACTTTTTGGTAGTGACTTAAATGTTAAAAATGCTACTTTGCAGTTTAGAGCTGATGAACTGAAAGAAGACAATGCAGGGTCTATGTAAAACTGTTGCTCATATTGCGAAAGTTAGAGATTAGGAAAGCTAATGGAACTGAGGGTGGATGATGAAAGTTGTTTTGAAATGTAAAAAAAAAAATGAGGAAACACTTGTCAAGTTTTATTTTTGTGACTGGGCATAGAGGGCAATTAAGATATGCTGGCCAGCCTAAATCATGTTTTCTTGGGGGGGGGGCTTTTCTCATATAATTAATGATTGTGACAAGATACAATGTAACCAGTGTGTGTGTATGTGTGTGTGGGGGGGCATACAGCAAGAATGTGTATAGCTGAATACAGTTTGTGTAAAAAAGTGACACTTTTGGATGGATATACAAGAGCAAACAGTAAATAATGAAAGGAAGTAGGAAGGGAAGAAAACATACATAAGGAAGGAAAACAAGAGGTTGGGGAGGGTGAACTAGGTGAAGAAGAAACTGTAAAAGAGGAAAAAGATATGGGGAAAAATGAGAAGAGAGAGTACATGCAGGAAGAGAGGTCAGGAGAAAGGACTGATACTAAACTCTGCAGTTCTAGCCAGTGAAAAATGTGATTCTGGAAATGGACTATCTGTACAGAAACACACACAGGAAAGATATTCAATTGGGAGAAGAGTAAAAAAGAAAACAAAATTTTAAAATATTTCCCCCTTAAACTTAAAAAGAAGGCGAACCAACAATTTTTGAGTACTTTCAGTAAATGTGCCCAGTATTATTAACACTGTAAGGACAGGGATACCAGAATGGTGTACTAAATGTAATGTGTATGTTATTCTGTTAGAGGATGTAAGATTCCTGACAAGTGAAGAAAGACTTCAAACAGAAAAATTGTGGGGTGGAAATATAATATAAAACTTAGGATAGAGCAGTGGTGCAGTGGTTAACGTGGTTATCTCACAACAAAGGTTGTTCGGTTTGAATCTCGGCTGGGGTGCCTTCTGTGCAGAGTTTTTATGTTATCCCTGTGTTTGCGTGAGTTTCCTCCAGGTACTCCAGTTTCCTCCCACATTCAAAAGATGTTTCTGGAGCATTTTTCCCTGGACCTCTGCTGAAAATAGGCTCTGTCCTAGTTGGACTTTCCTGGTCAACAAATGTTAAATAAATAAATAAAATAAGAGAACAGTGTTCTGGAGAGGCTGTGCTGTGTAATAAACAATGAAAATTCTAGATGTAATATTGATAAGGATAGGAAAGTTAACTGTTAGGGATGTGTGGTGAAGAGAAAGTGTTTTATAGAATTATAATATTATATGTATATGTAAGTTGCAAGAAAAGAAAAAAAAATCTGTTTAATCAGATATTAGACTATGTGGTAGTTAACACTGAATATATAATTGCAAGGGACTTTAATTATTATTTAAGGGGAAATGTAAAAAGAAAGGGAAAGATGTAAAAAAACTACAGAAAGGTAATACAATGTAATTAGCTGAGTAGAACAAACGTCAATGGACTTACAGAAGGAGGCACTTTGATCTGAAGTTGATTATTTTGTATTGTTGGAAGGCTTGGGTGATAGCAGATGGTGATACAGTTGTAATGTTTTTTTTCAGACCATTTAGCAATACAGATGGAAGTGAAGGAAGAAAGGCAGCATATTAAAATAGGAAAGGGAAGAGACAGAATAAATGAGAAATTATGGAATGAAATTGGAGAGTGGGAAATATTGCAGTTATTGAAGTATTATATAACCATGAAGAACTTCTATAAAAATTGGCCTGAATGGTAGACTGAATTTAAAAATAAGTATAAAAAGTGTTTTTTCAATGGGAGGATGACACAAGAAAAGAAGAGAAAGTGAAGTTTAGGAAAATGTATAGAAATGTATTAAAGAAGTTAAAGAATAATACATGAGAATATTTTGATATGGAAAAAGAAATATCTAAAAGAAATCAAGAAAACATTAAAATATTATGTTTAGGCAGTATTATTTACAATGGGGAAGGCAGGAGGTATCTTCCTATTTCTGTAAAATAGTAAAGGATAATATTAGTATAATGAGGGAAATGGAAAATACAAAATGAGAGGTAAAAAGAGCATAAGCAAATTATGAGTATTGCAGTGCAGCATATGGGATATATATATATATATATATATATATATATATATATAAAACAGTAAAAGAGGAAAAATGGAAAATAAGAAGAAATGCAAAGTAAAAAATCCTGAATGAGTTAAGGAAATTACTATATTAGTGAATTGGATGAAGTACTTAGGAAAGTAAATGTTGATTCAGTATTCAGTATCAGGCCCAGATGGTACATGGTATGGAATGTACAAGAAATTAATGGATTGGTAAAGAGGGTATTTTTGTAAATGTACTGAATGAATGGTTGAAGGAAGGGTTTATTTATGAAGAGTTATGTAGTAGGATATTAATATTTATATGAAAGAAGGATGAGAAGAATGAAATAAAAATTGAAGATCCATCATACTAAATAACACATATTATAATTTGTATGACAATAATGCAGAGGATATTAAAGCCATTAAAGTAAGGAAAAAGTGGTGCACCGGTGGGAAGGAATAAAGTATATATGTTATAAAAGGGAAGGAATGTCAATAATTGTTATTGGTTGTGAGAGAAATTGTGGGTGATATTATACGTAAAAGGGAAGATGTGAAAATTATGGTAGGTGATATTAGCTAGGCATTTGATACAGTAGGAAATGCTTTGTGAACTGTTATGGAGAAGTATGACACAGATATATGATAAGAATTAGGAGAGTGTGTATGTTAGCATATTAAAATAATAGAGTGAGAGTGTTAGTGAATGAGTGGTTGGGTAAAGAAATATACATGAAGTGTAGTATAAGACATGGATGTCCTATGAGTAGAATATTGTTTGCATTGGGAATTAATGCAATAGGGAGTGAAGAAGATTATAAAAATGAAATATGCTAGATATGTGATATAAAAGGAGTCTGTGTTTTAATTTTTGACATATGCAGATGATATAGATGTAACTGCTAAGAGCAAATTATGGATGAGGGAAGCGTTGGTTTGTCTAAATGAATGTTTAAAGGAAATGGGAATGACCTTAAATAAAGATAAATGTAAGGGTTTGGGTGATGGGGTGAAAACTGGGTGTATGTATTTTTTAATGAATGAAGTGTCTTTGCTAGGGATGAAATTTGAGAAAAAGTGTGTAGTTATGATGCAATGGGAGGGACTGATAAAATAAATGAAAGAAACATATTTTGTGTGGAAGATGTATAGACTAACTTTCAGGAAAATTGTTTATCTTGTGAATTCTGTATTAATAGCAAAAATAAAATGTGTCATATGTTTGTATGATCACAGAAAAATATGAAAAAGAAATTATGCAACTGGTGCTTTCTTTCATGTGGGGTTCAAGATTAAACCCAATGAAAACATGTGTGCTATATATGAATGAAGATGAAGGGGGATTGTGCTTGCTGCTTTTTTAAACTTTTACAGAACATTAAAGTGGGTAAACGAAGAGACTGAAAAATGAATAGTGAGAATGTTTAAATCTAAGTATAAAATGTTCTAGGAGGTAATGAGAATAAAAAAAGAGAGAAAAAAGGATATGTAAATGAAGAAATTAAAAATGATCAAGAAACAGGGGGATGTGATATAATAATGTGATAAAACAGTATTATAATGTAAATCTAAAAAAAAATATTTACCAGAATAAGAGGTTAAAGCCATTGAAGTAAGGAAAATGTGAAGTACCACGATAATAGTGTATTAGGATTTCCTGTGGAGACTGGTAATAAATAAGTTACTGGTAAAGAGAAGTATGCCATATAAAAAGAAAGTTGAAAGAGTATGTTTATTTTGTGGTGAGGAAGAGACGACATATCATGTTTTTTTAAATGAAAAAGAGCAGTAAAACTCTGGAAAAAGTTGCATGAAGAATTTTTTTAATAATATTAATAACATTAGCAATACAGATATGAATATGATTATGTTTGAATATTAGAATAAAAAGAAGGAATGTGTGAGAAAGGTAGATAAGAATATATTTTATGTAACATGGGTTAATTGGAGTGAAAGACTGAATGAAATTTTATTTAATGGGAAATGTATTTTGGCAGATATATTGCAAAAAATTAGATTATGGCTGTGGAAGAAGGAGTGAGGGTCAATTATGGAAGAATAACAATGAGAATGTTATAAGGAAATTATAAATAGTAAAAAAAATAGAAATGCATATATATATGCCTGTAGAAATGTACATTTTCTAAATATGTAAAAAATGTAAATAATGTTGTGTTGAGTAAAGAACCCCTTTTCTCTTCAATAGGAATTGGGATCTTCTACATCCATCTGAGATATCACCAATTCAAGCAGATGACACATTCAGGAGTGTAGCACTTTAATGATGCGACCTAATAGTAGCAAATGACATTTTACTGACAAATTCACATTGATACTGTTGCCATTTAGAAAATAGAACATACTTAATGCTGAAGAGGTATTCTAACTTATTATTTTCTGCTTCCTGGAATCTGTTTTGTAGGCTTATATTAACCCTATACTCAGCCAATAAGCAATTATAAAATTCCTTGCCTGGTTCTGTATGCAGCAATAGTGAATCTTCCATCACATCTCAGGATGCACAACTTGTATTAGCTTCTGTATAGCATTTCAGTCAAAAGTCTGCATAGTCATTCCAAACTTACACATATCAGTAGACAAGACATAGCATATAGTGTGCTGGTTGCGCCCTCACAGATTTGCAATTATTATATTTACCTTTTCCTTTTGAAATAAATAGGAAGACTTTCCCTCACTTTTGACCTCAGTTCTGAATATATTCAGTTTGATCTCTTTTGGTTTGAAAACTGTAAAAGGAACAGTTTGAAGATTTTTTTGTAAACTCTAAAATGGCATTCAGTGTTTCCTTTTTTACATTTATTTAAATGTCTCTTACTATACACATCATATGCACATTAACTGTTCTATTTTCATTTTGAAACTCTTTACGTTCTTTTTTTTTTTTGACTGAATTTAGTGCAAGGGTTTGCCATGACAAACTTCTTATGACAGCCGAGTTGTTAGGAGGTGGTGCACTTTTTATAGTTTCTACAGGAAAAGCCGAATGACAAGCAGCAACAACTTACTTTAGATAGACAGACAGATGCATTTATTAGAGAATGTAACAACAATTTTTGACTTACTCTTCTTTAAGTCTCTTGAAACATTGATTTCAAACTTGAGTCATTTGTTTACTTGTGTTTTGCCAAATGTCATTATATCATCACTTATATTTTTGACACACTGGCTATTCATCGTGCGGAACACTTCCTGGACATCAGGAGGGGTAGGTTGGATAGTCCAGTAGCTAATCATTTTCATCAATTTCATGGTGGTGGATGTGAGGATTTTATATTTAGTGTTTTGGCAAAACCAGATGGGGGTGGGGGGGACAAACATTAATTTTCAGAAAAAATTATTGAGAATGGAATCAAATTTTATAATAAATTATAAAACCCTGTTTCCAAATGGTATGAATTTAGAAATTTAAGTATTATATTAATGTGTGAAAGTAATATTAAAGATTTATAATAATATGCTGTGACAAGTTTAAAAGTTTTCTAAATTTCTCAATTGATGAATTTATTTGATTGCTTAATTGAAATAACTGGTGTATATATAAGCTGGTTTGATTTAGAATAATTTATTCCAATGAAGGCAAAGGCCGAGGTACCAGAATCTGTTCAAAGAAGTAAAGATATTTTCCAGTTGGCTGCAATTTTCGTTTTGGTGTTTCTTTTCTTTTGGTTTATCTACATGTGTTTTTTTGCACTTCCTGTACTATGTTTTGAAAAATCTCTTTAATTGAATTTAGCATGATCTTCGATTATTGACTATCATCACTCATTCTTTAATATCCTCACTCATCGTTGTGCTGTAAATGTTGCAGTAAACTTACTTTTAAGGTGTAATTTTAACTGGTAGTATTCTGGTCTGAGATTTAGCTTGCTAAACACTTTGCAGCAGGTGTATCTCCACAGAACAGAGGAGTATTGTCATAACTGCATCATAAATGATTAATTTACTGAGCAGGGTTGTTAGCCATTAGAATAGGCAAGGAATGAACAGCCCATGTCATTTTGGCCATTCTGGGAGAAACAGATAGTCAGGCCTGCTGTTTTACCAACTCACAAGACCGGTGAGGCGACAACAGTCTCACAAGCATCACTGAGGAATGCAATGTGTATGTGCTTATCAAACAGTGCATGTCTTAGTAAGATGTGCATGCTCAGAAGTGCACATGCAAGAGACCACCACTACAGCTGTGCTCATCAGGTGTCATAGGATGATAGGAGTTAGGAAAAAAAAAACATGATGCCTTCTAGATCATGGCTTTTCTCACTGGGTGCTGCTCTAACAGGAACAAATCAGTTGATCCAATCATAGGAGGGCTGATGTTGGCCGAAACAGGAGAGACAAAGAATATATAAATCTTTCTACTCTTCATATCTTAACTGGTGTCATCTGCTATTTGTGTTAATACCTTTCTCTGGAGATAGCCATGTTGGGCATTTACATATGCATGCATATCCTTACCTCGTCTGGAATTTTTGGTTTGAGTCGCATTGCAATTAGTGAAATCTTAAGTGAGAGCTAGTAACCCTTTCTCTGATATCTATATATCTGATGTTTTGAAGTTCCTTTTGTACGTTTTATGTGGACTGTTATTCTTCTGTGTGGCTGATACATAGTTCTTAATCTTTTGTTATACAGGAATTATTCAGCTTTCTCTTATGTTTAAAATCTCTACATTATCTTTCCTAAAGTTGACCTGTACTGAAAACATACTGTATGTGGAGCTGTAGATTAGTGAATACAGTATTTTGGTAACCCCCCCATATTTCCAGTAGTAACAACTCCCAGATGTTCAACCAAAGTAAAACTTAAAAATGACATTACAGTTCCCTTAGCAATCTACAGTTCTATGTGAGTCTTTCTGGTGTTTGCTACTATGGTTATCAGGAAAACTGCCATGATAGGCAATGGTTTCATAATATTACATGAGAAAATGTTAGCTATGTTGATTTTAAAAAGTGGCTGTCGGTCTAAATCAAGGAAAATGTTTATATTGACTTGGTGTACTGCTGTACCTGAATCAACAAGCATACAAGTGGTTACATTTGAAAAGACACTAGCATCTCTGGTTAACCTTATCAACTGTGCTGTGCTGAACACTGCATACATATAGCTGTCTGGGTTTTAAATATTTGTGATTTTTTTTGTAACTTTAGTTTCTCCCTGATTGCCCTTATGTTTGCTGTATTGATGCACATTATTTTGATGATTTTTGCTAAATTTACCAGGCTTTTGTAGATTAGTCTTAAAGCATCTACTTATTTTCTACATGGCAAAAGTTTTTTTAGTAGAGCAAATATGTCTTCAGCAATCCAAAGGTGAAATCATTATAAGATTTTTCTCCGATTATGGTTATCTGTCATACATTATGCCCCCCCCCCCATTGGGTGATGTAGCATTCTGTGTGTTAGGTGCTCTGTGAATTTTGTTTTTCTAGTTTTGTTCCATACCTTTGAACCTTTGATATTTCAAGACATCTGCCATGTTGTAATATTTTATTTAATTTTTTTATGAAAGATGATGTTCTTTTACTTCTCTTCTTTTTACCTGAGCTGATGATCAAATCTGAAGGTTTTGTTTTAAGCACACATTGTCTGTGCCTGTAAATAAATGTTGGCAATCATCTAAAGTGTTGTATTATACGTGTCTATGTTTTATTATTATCTTTAATGGCTTTTCTAAAAACATATTTCATATGGAGTCATCTTTTGAGATGTGAAGCATGCTTTAACATGCTGATACTTTTCTGTGTCTACTTCTAGAGTATCAAGAGCATCATATCCCTTCTCAAAGGTAAGTAGAGCTTTACATCTTCAGGCTTTGCATGTATATTAATGTATAACACAAGATTTGTTCCTTGGAATGTAATAGTCATGAGTCTGCAGCAACCTTTATACCCATAAAGCAATGTGCCCATCTTCCTGAGTTGGTGGTAGCTTAGGCAGGTGTAAAAGTTCCCATGACACTTATAGAACAGAGTACAGGAATTTATTTATTTATTTGCACTCATTTTCTGAGAAAGTTCAAATGGGAAAAAAATAAATTCAACAGAAGCCCAGTGAGAAAAGCTCCAGGAAAATCCAAAAAATGTAACATGCAAGTACAGAATACAAAATTGCAAAACACAAGAATGAAAAATGTATCAAAATATTGTTGTACAATTTACAAACAATGATGACTGCATCAAAGATCAATGTACAATTTAAAAAAATAGGCTTTATAGAGTTAAGCAGAAAGGTGAGGTACTGTTAACTAACAAGCTTCTGAGAACTAAGAATGTAAAATGTAACATAAAAATATCTTCTAGTACTACATACTACAAATACAGGTTGTCCACAGTCGCATGAGTCCCAGTTGTTCACAGTCAGGGGCTTGAATGGATGTCACTTTGCCCTGCCAGCCATGCACAGGCCTCATGCTCATTCCAACTGTCCACTCACAGGCCTCATGCTCATTCCAGCTGTCCACGCACAGGCCTCATGCTCATTCCAACTGTCCATGCACAGGCCTCATGCTCATTCCAACTGTCCACGTACAGGCCTCATGCTCATTCCAGCTGTCCACGCACAGGCCTCATGCTCATTCCAACTGTCCATGCACAGACCTCATGCTCATTCCAGCTGTCCACGCACAGGCCTCATGCTCATTCCAACCAGCTGCCCACGGGCCTCATGCTCATTCCAACCGGCCGCTCACGGGCCTCATGCTCATTCCAACCAGCCACTCACAGGCCTCATGCTCATTCCAACCAGCTGCTCACAGGCCTCATGCTCATTCCAACCGTCCGCTCATGGGCCTCATGTTCAAATTCAAATGTAAGTTCAGTGACACAGCTGTTGCACAATCTGCTCTCATTCTAGGAAAGGAATGAAAGCAAGTGGTTACCTTGGACCAGATAAGTGGGGAAGGGGAGCCTGGAAGATGCTGTTAGGTTTAGGGAAGTGGAGCAAGTGGCAGCTAGGATCTGTGTCTTAAGCAAATGACTTGAGTACATAATGTAGACCCTCTGAATCTACTATATAGAAGTATAGCAAGCAAGGAAATGGAATCAAATCAAACAAATGACTTCTCAGACATACGAGGAAATGAAATATATAAAGTCAATGTAATTTTTACTCATTATATAAGGACTGAGGTATTTCAGATGTATCAAGTCTGATAAAGTCTTGCTTACTCGCATTTGATTTCAAGAGACAAAAACACTTATTTAATTTTGTTATAAATTAACATTTTTTTACATCATCCGTTATCTCTTTTATAGTTTTTGGAATATGTTTGTTTATATATTAGATTGAAATGATAAAGGCAGAAACTCTTTAAATTACCATAAGGACAAAAATAATATTAAGCAATGCCAAGCAATAAAAATGATAATATGTTGTCCAATTTATTTTCATAACTCGTAACGTATATTAAGTAACTCTGGTACTTTAGATAATACTTTCTATGGAATACTAGCATTTAATACAAGAAAAAAAGAGATATTTAAATAAAGAACAAATTAAAAGAATAACCTACTAGGGAGTGATATCCGAGTATATACAAAGAGAAAGAGATAGGGGAGCCCTAAACGAAAGACCAGCTCTGGTGGAGTTTTTAGTTGAGTCTAGAACAGAAGCTACAGTTAAAAAAGGGATAACTATTATGGCATTTGAAATATTGCAAGAACAATATAAAAATCAATCAGAAAAGGTTAAAAAAGTTGGGAAGACAGACTAGAAAAGCAATTTAATAAGGAACAATGGAAAGACATATGTATAGCACCCAAGTGTGGAACAAAGTTGAGAAGGTTTAGGATTTTTGCTTAGAAGTGCTTGCAAAGGTATTTTATACCCCAAGTAGATTTCAAAGGTTTTTCCTCAGGTTGATAGCAAATGTGAGAGGTATGATGGGAAAGAAAAAGTAAGTGGGAACATGCAATGAGTTGGCAGATTTTAAAGCTGCCCTACAGAGTACTTTGTCAGAAATATTGGGTGAGCAAATGGCTGTAACTAAGGAAATAATTATTTTGAGCTCAGACAAAGGATCTGAACTGTCTGGACAGAATAAGGCCTTATTGTGTTTAATGTTATTTGGTGTAAAAAAAAAACAATTACTAGAAAATGGAAATCACAATTTAAACCAACTGGAACTGAAGTACTGAATGTTGTTAAAGAGGTAAAATAACGAAGTGTTGTCTTTAAAAAGGAAGGATGAAATTGCATAGAATGCAATGGAATTTGTGGGAAAAATACATGCAGAATTTATTTTAGAAGGTGGAGTGAACCCTAAGAGATGGCAGGAACTGAACATGTTATGTAATTTTGGAGTTAATGATGGTTGTTCTAAAGAAAGTAAACATATATGCAATGTATAATGCATGAACAAGTTTTTTTTTTCTTTTCTATTAATGAATGTGCATCTATATCTTACGTGATAATTTAATAAAGGTGTTTAAAAAAAGAACACATATCTGAAATTTCAGTTGTGTGGACTTATTGAATAGCATGTTATAATTGCTAGTGTTTTATTGCATCAGTTGTAGTAATACAAAGAAATAAGCCTGAGCAGTAAAACCCATTTCTGATGCTACCTGTAATATAAACAAGGGTCTAAGCAAAGTGTAGAAGTGAAATTTTTATCTCCTCTATAATACCAGCACCCTTAATAATTTACAGTCTTCTCAAATGTCATGCTCTGAGCATTTAGACTGTTTTCTGGCCACTCCTGCAGGACTCATTGTATTTCCTTGAAATCCTTCCACTGGTTCGAATTGCCCTAGAATATAAACATGCTACTAGGGAGACGAGCCTACTTACCCCTATAGCTATTTTTAAAGATCACAAATAAATAATAAAGAGTTTTTACCTTTTGGTCTTGGGTCAAGAATAATGCTTCAGGGCATGCAAAGTACTGGTTTATTCCATAAACAGTGCTGGGAGACTGCCTGTTCAAATTTCCAGATCAGTCTCCAAGAACAAAGGAAAAACATTACATATATACCTTTTCTTAGCAATTTCATGCATGCAAAACTTTGATGTTACATTACATTACTTTCTACAAATCAATGTATTTAAAAATGTTCTCATCTCTCGTGATTCTCTCTTAGAGCTTCATGTGAATACTTCACAAATATGCATTTTAAAACATAGACCACCTGGTCTAAAATTTATTATCTTTCAGCCTAGTCATATTCAGTACCAGTACACACTATCTTATAGACGTCCTTGCAACAACTCATTCCCAGCCTGAGAATGCCAGAGTGTATTGTTAATTAATCTGATTTCCACAGATACTTGGCACAATCAAGCATAACATAATAAACATCCCATAACTCCTGCAGCGCCTACTTTGCATTCAGTTATTTGTCAGTACACTATAATTTGCTAATAGGGAGAATGCAGTTGTAAGGCACTTAAAATATAAGGCTACTACTTATACGAAAAATACATCTAACATAATCATGCATTTGTATTTCATTTTTTTTACACAGACATATAAACATTTTATCTGATTAATTTGTGAAGAAACTGCAAGTTTATATGCATTTAATGAAGAATAAATATGAAACATAATATTTTCCGTAACTGTCCTCCCCCGTTTGACATTATAAGTGTCACACAACACACACAAGTATATTTTAAATCTTCTTAACTTGATAAAATATGCTTCAGCATCACAATATTTATCATCTACAGTGATTAAATTTTCATTTACCCTAAGTTCATTATCAAATACTTTTATAAATGGCATTGTATATGCAGTTGAGGTTAAGCATTTTGTAATTACATCCTTTAGAAGAAAAAATGTTAAAACAACTTAAAGAATAATATCAATTATTGTAGTGATACCTTGTATTATACTAGTTCCCAGGTTACCAAATGCACTGCCTAACCATCGAAAAAGTGTCCATTGTTTAGATGTGCTGTCCAGGTTCTTGGCCATCTGCTCCATGAAATTGGACAACTTTTCTTGTTTATCATGATAGTCACTAATATAAGAACAGCAACTTCCTGTGAGGGCACATGGCACCCACTTAGGCAGCTAGCATTATGTCGAGTGCCAGCCAGTTTTGTAATACCACAGTTTGAATTTTAGTCATTTTTCGATTTGCCATCCTGATGTGATATGAAGTATAGTTTTCTACCTCCTGAAAAATTTGAGCAAGCATGGTGATTTCAAGCATTGCCCTTTGTACTCCATACACAACTTGCTCTGCCCTATGAATTGCCCATTTATTTCTCAGTCTGCCTGCTGGAGGGTTGTCAAACTGTTGAAGGAGTAATATCGCCCACAAAACAACATCCAGACCAGTTTGTAGGCAACCAGGCATAGGCATGATAACCACAAATGTAGTAACAATCCCCTATCATGCCCATGCGATGTCCCCAATCATAGCTTTTTAAGTGTAAAGAGTTCAACACAACTTCTGTGTCTAGTGTCATTGCATTTGCTGGGTCCCACTGGCTGGTACAGTTCCAATTCCAGCATATCATGTGTCTTCACAATTTGTGGTTGCAAGCTGAAGAGACATAACCCTTGAAAAGTCAGTCACATTATGCCAAATTAGAGTAGTGTCACTAAGATTCTTTTCAAATGTCACCTGAGATGCAGTAATTGGAATAATGGGAATTCCTGTCGTAGAATGATGAAGCATATGTGAACACACCCAACAGTTTGTCACATTTAAGTCCACAGTATATTCTCAAAGAACCAACAGGAAACTATTTCCTCTTGACCAGTTTATAAAAAGGAAACAGCAACAAAAACAAAGCAAAAGTACCTGCTGTCAATGGATTCATCATTTATTGCTGTCTGAGTTGATTTTCTCTTTTAATCCTTCACTGGGGCAGATGATTTAGCCTTCACAGTTTGACCTTTCTTCGCTGATGAAGATGATTCATCTGGGGCCCTCACACGGCAAGTCTTCTTACAATGTGAAGAATGGATCCACATTGGTAGTCTTGCACAGTAGATGGCAGTAAAAGTTGTGAACAGCACCTGGAAAAGGCCTTTCCACTTCGGACTTAAACAGTTCTTTCTCTGGAAAGTTTTAACATAAACCTAATCACCAGGCTGCAATTGGTGACAGGGCTGGTCGGGAGGTTGAGGAGGAGCTTCTCGTACAGTTCTGTGGTGCTGCTGTAAGAAATGAATACATTTTGTGCAGTAAGACAATATAGCATTATCCTTTAGAGTTAATTCTTCATTGGACACAGGGTGAGTGGTCGGAAGGTGTCTATATTACAACATCAAAACTTTAGTTAATTGAACAACAAAAGTTTGATCTTGTAATATCGAAACTGGAAAATGTCAAACAGCCATTTCAACCCAGGGAAACTCTTCCCTTGGTCACTTCAAAAAAAAAAAAAAACTTTAGACCTGAAATCAACTGGGGGTCTTCACCACCCACACCCCCCTAATTAAATATGCCAACTCTGAGATTGCTCCAAATTGGAGAAAAGGGCATAATCCATAAAATGGCCAAGGGAAGCACTTCCCTGGGTTGAATTTGCCATTTGACATTTTACGGTTTCGATATTACAAGATTGAACTTTAGTTATTTGATTAATTAAAGCTTCAATCTTGTAATATAGACCTGTTGGAAGGGCCATGGGCCTCCCCATTAATATGTCATAGGGGCTCAATCTCCTTGTAATATTCAGTCTACTGCTCATACTCATTAGTGCTAACTCCCTAATCAGGGAGCTCTTAAAATGAGTTCCCTGATCACTATTGATAGTACAAGGTACAGCAAATCTAGGTATAAATTCAAATACAAGTTTTTTAACAACTGTTACAGAATCTGCCTTATGACATGGGTAAGTTTCCACCCATGCAAAAAACATGCAAACCACCACCAATATAAATTGCAAATTATGGGCCTTTGGCATCTGGACAAAGTCCAGCTGCACATTTACAAAAGGTCCCCATGGTGGTGGTAAGCATACAGCCATAATGTTTGCAGTTTTGCTAAAATTATGTTCTAGGCATACTGTACAATTATTAACATACTGAAGTATGAAACAGGAGACATGAGATGCATACCAACTTTGGGTAATTTGATTAGATAATGCTGTCTTACCTGCATGGGCTGGTAAATGATATTCCCTTACCAGGTAAAATAGCAAGGAGGCACCACCAGTCAGCCATCCAGATGTCGCCATAACCCATCAGCTTATCTACAGCATCCATCCTTAAGCCACCTCTGACCTTCTCCCTGTAATGCTTCAGCTTGGAAAGCTGATACTCTCTTAAAAATCAAACACATCATGCTTAGCAGGTTGATCTGCCAAATTATTTCCATTTGAAACAGTATCTATACTCTTCTGATGGGAACTACATTTAACTACTGCCAATTCTTTAGGTAACAAAAGAGAATCTAATAAAGCATTCACACAAAAAATAATTTTTAATCTGTGTTTCTGCTGAAGTTAAAAAGCTTCTTGTTTTCAAATTTGCCCAAAATCATGTACTACACCAAAAGCATAGTGACTGTCGGTGTAGACATTGGCAACTTTGTCTTTGGCTAACTCACAAACCCTTTGTAGAGCCACTAACTCAGCTACCTGAGCAGAATGTACACCCTCTAGTCCTTGTGGAAGCAAAACATCATTATCAGTGCAGACAGATATTCCTATGACCAGATTTCCATTTCAATGTCTTCCACAGGAAGCATCCACAGATAGGTCCAGTTCAGCATTGGGTATAGGAGTGTCCTTTAAGTCCTTTCCTAGGAGAAAGCAGATAATTAGTCGCACACACACACACACACACACACACACACACACACACACGCACACACGACCACACGCACACATGCGCACACACACACGCACACACACACACACACACACACACACACACACACACACACACACACACACACACACACACACACACACACACACACACACACACAGTCATGCTCTTTAACATCCTCAGCAGTAGGATGCAGGATTTAGAACAGTACAGTGAATGAGAGAAAAAGATGGATCGGAAAGAAGTGTAAGTTTTTATTTTAAGTAAGAGAGACGATACAGAATGAGGGATGGCTACCATAAGATCATGCCCAAGCACCAGTGATTGTGTAAGATTGACTAGAATGGCAGCAGCAGCCACTGTCCTTAAACATGGTGGAAATCCTTTTACAACAGAATCAAGTGCTGTACTACAAAAAGCTATCGGACAATAGCTGTCCCCCTGTAACAATATGTCCCAAAATTATGGAAAATTTCCTATATCACTCCTCTACATAAGGAGGATCATCAACAGAATTAAACAATTACAGACCCATAGCCACCCTTTCCCTCTGTGTCAAAATTCTAGAAAAATATATACATGCTCAATTACTACAGTACCTGCTATCTCACAACCTTATCTCTCCCTCCCAACATGGTTTCAGACAGAAACACAGCACCATCACAGCCCTAATTAATTTCTCTAACACCATCGACCAACTCGGAAATTCAAACCAGCAAGTAGCATCAATCTTCTTAGACATATCAAAAGCATGCGACACTGTCTCTTATCAGAAACTCCTTAATACTCTTGCCTCACTAAACCTATCAAAGGCTTCCCTGTCCATGTTCCTAAGCTATCTTTCTGACAGACAACAAGCAGTGCGATGGAAATCCGAACTCTTACCACTTCTGCCTATCTCAGTCAGAGTCCCACAAGGATCCATACTAGGGCCCCTTCTTTTTACCATCTTCTCTAATAATCTAGCCTCATCCACAACACATGTTAAAGTAGTTCTGTATGTGGACGATTCAACTTTAATCTGCTTAGCAGATACCTTACCAGACCTCCAAATAGTAGCCCAACAAGCTTTTAATAATATAGAAACATATCTAAGTAAATCACAACTAATCCTCAACCCTAAAAAGACAGTTAATTCTATTTACCAGTAGCAAACAATCACCTACCATCCCTCCTTTCTCCATTTTCTCAGCAAACACAGTCATCCAACCAGTTGAGCATACAAAACTCCATGTTGTGACTATCGACAATAAACACAGATTTGACCAACACATAGCCAACACAATTAGGAAAGTTCACGTCAAACCTGTCTCACTGTACAGAAGCAAGCCATTCCTCACTGACAATACCAGACTAGCCATATCCAGAACCTTCCTCATCTCTGCGCTCCTTTATGCTTTCTCCCTCTTTACTAACTTAAAAAAATCAGACTTAACCAAACTGGAAACTTGCTACAACAAAATAGCCCACTTTGCAGCCAACCTTAACCACCAAACCCACCAATGTATTGGTCTACATGAATTAAATTGGCTTGAGCTAACTAACCTTCTCCAGCTTTACCAACTTAAATTCACACACAATATCATCTTCCATCCTGACAGTTTCCCATCCCTCAAGGAACTTGTTGTTCCCTACTCAAGCCCACAAAGTCTAAGATCTGCAGACAGAAACTTTCTCACAGTAAATAAAGCTAACAACACTCATGGTGAAGCCGTGTTCTCAAATTAAGTAGCCAAATTATGAAACTCACTACCTCACACCCTCCAAAACACACCTGAATCTACCAGTTTCAAACAACTACTACTTGAACTTCTGTCCCAATACTGGTATTGCTCCTGTACCAAACCTGACTGACAAGATATCTATAACTCTTTCATTGCACTGTCCACTCTTTACTTCATTTTCTCCCTCTCCTCAGTCTTATTACTACTCAAAAAAAACAAATATGTATATATATATATATATATATATATATATATATATATATATACATATATATATATATATATATATATATATATATATATGAAATCTCATTTATAATTTTATTTTTCTCATAGTGATCTTCACTGAAATGCTTGTGTGTTTTTCTTTTTGAACCTGTATCCACTAGAAAACTTTACTGAATACTACTTTGTATAGACTAACTAGATGATGTGTATTCTGTATCTTACTATAATATGTATACTGTTGCACTATCTAATTATTTTATTTTGCTTATATTTCTGTGGTGCTTTTCTCCCCGGGCGTCTGTTGAAAATGGGTCTGGCCCAGTCGGACTTTCTCAGGAAATAAATAAATAAATACATAAATGTTTCTGTGCAACTACTCCCTGAGCAAATCCATTTCTTTCAAGACAAAAATAAAATGAAAGTCTTTCCATAATTCCATTCACTGTGAGATATTATTTTATCTATTGTCTATTAAGCCCAGCCAACCATATAATTTATACTACTGACCCAGGTGCAATATTTTTTTCTTCGGCTGCTACTGCTTTGTGCTTGTTCACCCATAATGTGGAACATGGCTCATGTGCGTTACTATTACTTGAACTTTGCTTCTAGATGTGTGTTTTTAGTATCTTAACAAGTGCATGTTTCTAGGAATATATGTAGCTATATACTTTATTTATTTCATTTATTTATTTGTTTTACATTTGTTGACCGGGAATGTCTGCCTGAGCCAGAGCCCTTTTTCTGCAGAGTCCCAGGGAGAAAAGCTCCATAATAATACAGTAAAAATAAGCTAAAGTTATACAAACAAGTTTAAACAACCTAGATATGGTAATTCTGCTAGACTCCAAATACTGTACATTAACAAAGTTGAAAGAAAAGGAACAACAGGAATGAAAAACAAATGATTAAGAATTGAAGGAATAACAATATATGAAGCAGTTCTTACACAGAAGGTGAGGAAATGGGAAATGTAGGGATAATAGGAGGAGGGACGACGGAAGGAGAAGGAGAAGGTAGAGTGTTGAGATGAATAGGAGGCAGGGAAAGAGAGGAAAGAGTAAGAAAAGGAAGTTAAGTGTAGAGTTGATTTATAAGATAGTGGTAGTTCATAGGTCTTTACTAGGCTAATGACCACAAGGGCTTTTTTAAGCCTAGCCATGCATCCCAAATCTCTGACAAGTTCTAATACCCTTGATAAGTGTATGCATGGGCCTTGGAGATGAGCCATTTACAGGTTACCTGTTCGCATCTGAGACATAGGTGCCAGACCAGGGATGAATTTCCGGTTTCCCATCCAATTGTCCAAGTTGCACTTGAACTGGATTAGTGAGGAACTCTGCTTCACATGGATGGGGAGCCTGTTCCATAGACGGGGTAGTCTCTGGGATATATACCTATCTCTCTAGCAGGTCCTATTTATATCACAGGCAAGGTTTAAGTCTTTAGAATGGATAATTATGGTACCATTTGTTTTGTGGGTATGCAGGAGGTCCATCAGAGTGGGGCCTTACAATGCCCTGTATGCTAGGCATAGATCTCCCCTCAAAAGCCTGTAGGAGACAGAATACAGGGATAGGGCCTTGAGGCAGTCTGCATAAGACATATTACTTACGCCCTGTATTCTTTTAGTCAGGAACCTCTGTGGACGTTCCAGTTGTTGGATATGCCTGGTTAGGTACATACCAAAGGGGGCACTGTACTCAATGATAGGTCTGATGAATGCCAAATACAGTGGAACAATGACTTCCATGGACTTAGATTCCATACCTTTGTTTATAAGTTGCACAACACAGAATGATTTCCTCACCACTGTAGACACGTGATGATCAAAGGCTAGATTACTATCTATGTGTGTCCCTAAATCCCTGACTACTGGGTCAACTCTGAGGGGTGTGTTGTCAATATGATAGTTACCAGGGATGGATGACTTCCCAAAGGATACTATTATGCATTTCTTGGCATTTAGTTTTAGTCTATGACTCTGACACCAGTTGTTTGTCTGTGTCAGCCCCTCCTGGAGAACATTTGTGTCAGTGTGAGATTCAGTGACAGCTCCTAATTTACAATCATCTGCAAATTTAGTCAGCCAGAGACCACTGACATTGGTCTTGACTTCTGAGAAGTAAATGCCAAAAAGGAGTGGTCCAAGGACTGAATTCCTGAGGGACTCCACTTGTGACTGGCCTCTTTGCAGAGGTGGATTCTCCAATTCTAACTTCCTGGGTCCTGTCTGTCAGCCAGTTGGGTATCCACCGGGTGACATAATGGGTTTGTACCTAACCTCTTGAGTTTGTTAGCAATGCCTGAGTGGGGTATTGTGTCAAATGCCTTGGCCAGGTCAATATATATTGTTTTAAAAGTATGTTTTTCTATGTATATGATTGGTTTTCTTGTCTGTCTCATGATAAGCTGATTGCACAGAATCTCATTTAATTTACACTTGTGTAGATCTAAATGACAATAAAGTTCTTTTGACTTTTTTTGATAATCTGGTAACTCTAATGCTGGGGCAGTAGCTAAAGCTTGCTATAAATTCTGAAATGAATTTTCCTCTTCACTATCCCAAGGGAGGGGCTCTGGTGTATCCTGTTTGAAAAGATTTGTCAAAGGTTTAGCAATTTTTGCATAGTTAGAAATCCACTGTCTGCAATATCCTGTCATACCTAAGAAAGATCTAAGCTGGTGCTGAGTAGTTGGATGTGGGGCTTTAGCTATTGCCTTAATAAGAGATGGTAACATCTGCCTGCTACCCTGAGGTATCAGATTACCAAGATAATGTACCTGAGATGACCATAGCTGTAATTTTTCTCTTGACGCCTTCTATCCTTTTTCTGCAAGAATAATTAAAAGCTGTAAGGTATTCTGCTGGCACTGCTGAAAAGAATCAGATGCAATTAGTAAATCATCTACATATTACACTAACACAGACCCACCTGGAAATGTCACATTTCACAAATCTTGTTTTAGAATTTGAGAAAAGAGAGTCAGTGTATCCTTGTGGTAACTGTGTCCATGTATACTGCTGTCCCTTAAAAGTAAAAGCTAACAGAAACTGTCTTTCAGTGCGGATAGGTATAGAAAAGAATGCTGAACACAGATCACAGAAGAATATTTGGCTTTAGGTGGTATGCAACTAAGTATTGTTGCTGGATTTGGAATGACAGGAAAAGTTGGTAATACTGCATTGTTTACAGCCCTCAAATCTTGCACAAATTTATAAGTATCTTTTCCTGGCTCCTTTACAGTGAGAATAGGAGTATTACAAGGGCTTTTAGCTGTCACTATTATTCCTCGTTGTATCAAGGACTGCATTACTGGTCTGATTCCCTGCTCTGGTTCTGGTTTCAGTGGATACTGTGGAACTCTAGGGAGAGGTTTAGATGGATTCAGTTTTATTTTTACTGGTTTTGCAGATTTTAATATAACTGCTTCATTAGCATGTTCAGCCTATAAGTTACCAGGTACCTGCTGCAACAGTTTTTCAGCTGTCTGTATGCCTTTAAAAGACTGTTCCTCAGCTTCTGCAAAGACTACTAATACTTCCCCCTCTGATTCTGTTGGAACATTCAAATACACCCCTTCTGGTGTACAGTAAATAGTACAACCCAGTATGCATAAAAAGAAGTTATGTCTTACCATAACGTTCCATCTGTATTGTTGATCCTCGTTCAGTTATTATGCCTGGGTTATCGGTTCGGATCTCGGAACCGAGCCAGCCATCTTCCAAGCTCGCGACAGTCACAAACTCTCGAGCTAAACTCTTACCCACAATTCCCCTCTCCCTGTTACCTCAGCTTGAGTTTGTAAGTCAAAGAAAGTAGAGGCTACCTCTGGTCAAAGAACCTAACGGAACCAGATAATGAGATCCACTATAAGCCTCAGGAGGGGGAAGGAGGGAGGGTCGTAATGATTGAACGAGGATCAACAATACAGATGGAACATTATGGTAAGACATAACTTCTTTATCTAATATTGTTAATCATCGTTCATTTCTTACACCTGGGACAGAGTCCCCAGATACATTTATTCCTGGGAGGCTCTCATGGAAGGACATTCCTGAGCACCATTGAACCAAAGGATGCTCTTCCTCTGGAGGCCAAATCCAATTTGTAATGGCTGATGAAGGTATGAGGTCTAGCCCATGTTGCAGCTGCACAAATATCAGGTAAAGAAGCTCTAGCATGGAAGGCAGCAGAAGTTGCTACTGATCTAGTGGAATGAGCCCTTACGGCTGTAGTTAGAGGAATATCATGAGTTTTGTGAATAAATGTTACACAGTCTTTTAACCATTTAGCCAATGTGACCTTAGAAACAGCATATCCAAGTCTAGGCCCAGAATAGGCCAGGAATAGCTGATCTGATTTGCAAGAAACCTTAGTTCTGTCCAGATAGAAATGAATTTGCCTGTGAAAGTCTAGGGTATGTAGACAATACTCTCCTCTGTTAGAATGATTGGGAAAGAAAACTGGCAATTTAATGGTTTGGTTAATGGACATTTCAGAGATCACTTTTAGCAGAAAGGAAGGATTAGTTCTCAATGACACTCTATCTTTATGAAAGATCAGGTAAGGCTGTTTGATGCATAGAGCTTGAAGTTCAGAGATACATCTGGCAGAAGTAATGGCGACCAAGAACAAAGTTTTCCATGAAAGATACTTGAGGTCGCATGAAGAAGCTGGTTCAAAAGGAGACATTGTCAAAGCTTGCAGGACTAATGACAGGTCCCATGGCTGGATAGGTTCTCTAAAAGGGGGTTTCAAATGATTTATGCCTTTCACCAGAAAGGTCTTGCATAATTTGTGTGAAATAAGGGAAGAGTCATGGATACCATTGTGAAAATTAGATATTGCGCCCAAATGAACTCGAATGGTAGAAGTAAATAGGCCAGATTGGAATAAACTTGACAGGTATTCCAGTACTACCAGCACTGGTGCTGAAAAAGGGTCGATCCATTTTCCTTCAGCCAAATGGTAAACCTTTTCCACTTGCTGAGATAAGTAGTTCTGGTGGAAGACTTATTAGATGCAATAAGAATGTCACATACTGGGGAAGAAAGATCAGTCTCTGCCAGGCAATCACCGGAAGTGGAGGAGCCAAGCTGTGAGCTTCAGGCTGTTCAGGTTGGGGTGAATCAGGTTCTACGGATGGGAGATCAAGTCTGGAGTTGGATGGAGAATCCATGGTTGATCTAGCAGGTGAGGCCGTAGGAAGGGGGACCAAATTTGATGAGGCCAATATGGCGCTATGACGATTATCTTGCTCTTCAACCGGTGGGCTTTCTTCAGGAACTGGGGAATGAGAGGAAGGAAGGTTAGAAAGGCATAAAGCAGACCCGAGGGCCAATCGTGGACTAGAGTGTCCCTGGGTGACTGTCCCCAAGGGGGAATCAGAGAGAGGTAATTGCTGCATTTGTAGTTGATTGTGGATGCAAAGAGGTCACAGCAAGGGAGACCCCAACAGCTGAAAATCTCCGCCACTATAAGAGGATTCAGAGACCACTCATATGGTTGCAGAATGCACCTGCTCAGTCTGTCTGTTATCATGTTGGAACTCCTGGGAATGTGCATTGCTATCAGAAAATGGTTGGTAGCCATTGCCCATTGCCATATCCTCATGGCCTCTCGAAAAAGTGGGTAGGATTTGGTTCCACCTTGTTTGTTGATGTACTAGACTACAGCCATGTTGTCTGATTGTATTACAATAGTCCCTGATGGAAGGAGGGGATGGAATGCTTTTAATGCTAGAAGTACTGCCCTCAGTTCTAGGACATTTATATGCAGATGGGCCTTTAGTGCCGACCACGTGCCTTGGACTGTCTTCCCCTGAAAAAGCCCCCCCCACCCCATCAGGGAGGTGTCTGTGGTCACTGTGGCTTTGGGCTTTTGGGGTGTAAAGGGGTGAGACCATTGTGACGGGTTCTGCGACATCCACCAAATCAAGACTTGTTTGCATCTCTGAGTCACCTGAATCTGGGATGATAGAGGAAACTGAAAAGGGTACCACTGGGTGAGTAGTAACCATTGTAAAAACCTCATGTTGAATCTTGCAAGGGGGACGATGGTGATGGAAGCTGCCATGGAACCCAACAGCTGGAGGACAGAATATGCTGTGGATCTTTCCCTTGAGAGGATGGGTATGAGTTGTTGTTTTATCCTTAAAATTCTGTGCTCTGGAATCAATGCCTTGCAATTCTTTGTATCCAACAGGACCCCAATGAATTCTATGGATTGGGATGGGGATAGGTTGGATTTTTGCCAGTTTATAGTTACACCTAGCCTTTCTGCGGTGTGAAGGGAGTATGCCAAGGCTTCTTCCAATAGATGTCTGATGGGGGTGGTGATGAGCCAGTCGTCTAGGTATGGGAACACCCGGAATCCTTGCAGTCGCAGGTGAGCTGTGATAACTGCCATGCACACTGTGAACACTCTGGGGGCTGTATAGAGTCTGAAGGGCAGTACTCGGAACTGGTAATGACTGGCTCCCGCACGGAAGTGAAGGAATCTTCTCGATGGTCTGTCCACCTTTATGTGGTAGTATGCATTTTGGAGATCTATAGAGCACATCCAATCACTTGCCTCCAAGAGTGGGAGGATAGACTGCATTGTGAACATTTGGAATTTCTCTATCTCTACGAATTTGTTTAGCACACTGAGATCCAAAATCGGTCTCCAGTCTCCGGTCTTTTTTGGCACCAAAAATAATCTTGAGTAGAATCCGGATCCTATTTGGTCTGGTGGGACTATTTGGATGACTCTTTTTCTTAGCAGCTTTGAAATCTCTAATGCTGCTTCTTCCCTTTGACTAGGTGGAACATCAGGTAAGTTTCTTAGGGGGCGGGACAAAGATCGAAGGGAATATGATAACCTCTGGTTATAATCTCTCATACCCAAGAATCGGTGATAATGGTTAGCCAGGCAGATGGGTACAAAGAGAAATGACCCCCAATCGCTTCCAGAGGAAAGCAGTTGGGCTGCTCTTCAGGAGCACTGGTAGGACTGGCCAGAGAAAAAAATCTCTGGAACCCTGGTTACACGAACTCCTCTTCCCCAAAAGGGGTGTCTTCCATATGAGTTTCCCCCTCTGCCTCTAGGGGAAAACTCGGCTCATGTGTCACAGAAAGAACCTTGAGTCTTTTTGTGCCACATCTTCCCACTCTTCTGGTTTCTGTAAAAAGCCAGTTGAGGGGAAGAATAACAGACACCCATGGCAGAAAGGGTCTTACCGTCCTGTGCATATCTAGCCAGTGTGTCTTTTACCTTGGATCCAAATAACGAATAGGCTTCAATGGGAGCATTCAGAAAGGAAACCTTGAAGGGTTCAGCGAAATCACACAAGGGCATCCAGGCATGCCACCTCAGGACAATGCCTGCACCTGCTGCTGTACCTGCTCCTTCTGATGCATGAGAAATCAGATGCATGGAAGAGTTAGAGAATGATTCAAGGGTAGCTAACTGTGAGACCACTTTGTCCTGGACCTCATCAGACACAGCTCCGGCCAAAGTTTCAGAGAGCTCAGAAATTAAGTCTCTTTGTAGCCTGGTAAAATGTGCCATATAATTCAAGGGCCTGACTGCAAAAGTCACTGATGTAAAAGTACGCTTCCCTAATCTGTCCAGCGCTCGGGACTCTTTGTTGGGTGGGTGGACGGTCTGGCTTTCTTCCACCATATCCTTTTTTGTTGTGGCCACCACCACCAAGGCATCTACAGTAAGACCTTTAGACCAGGGAGGATCATTATCTGGAGGGGACAAGATTTTATCTGGCCTGTGGGGAATGGCGTCAATGGTGTCAGGAGCCTTCCATGCACACTGCATGATGAGCCAGACAAGGTTGTCGGCAGGTGGAGTAACCCAGGAGGTAGGGGGCCAGGCATGAAAGGCCTGCAGGAACACAGACTCTTCAGAGATCGGGTTAGAGGGCCACCATTCACCTCTCTAAGTATTTCAAGGTTATCTCCAAAGGATACCTCAGGGGGTGACTGAGGGGACCCTTCCCCATCATCAAAGTCTGTACCTTCCATGAGGGACTCCTCTGGAGAGTCCACATGCTTCCTCTTACATGAACTCTTGTGATGAACTTCCTCAGGAGAGAATCTGGGAAAGACAGCACAAAAGGGCCTCCTGTGGGAGTGTGGCCTGAGGCCCCTGTGCCTGGTGTCTGCCAGGGGTGGCTTGTGTAAACTGCGGTCCAGAGGAGGATGGGGGCACTGACAGCACAGGATCGCCAACAGATGCAAGAGACTTCTCCATGAGTTGGAAGGCTGGTCCACCCGAGGAGGTCACACCTCACTCAAGCAAATCAGCCCGCTGACTCAGAGTCCCTGGATGGCTGTGAAAAACAGGAGTACATATGCCACAGCTGGCATCCTGAGTAGTGACTGGAGTGACAAGTCTCTCTTGCCAAAAAAGGCAACTGCGGCTCCTTAGTAAGGTCCATAAAAGGAGCCAAAGTGAGGGAAGTCTGTGCTACAGCAAAGGGCTTCAAAGGCAATGAAGGAGATGAATAGGTAGGGGTCTTTGGAGAAGGGTGTTCACCTCTGAAGGAAGAACAGGTCCTGGTGGTTTGGATACCTCTGGCTGAAAGCAATTGATCCACAAGATGCACCACATCATGTTCAGAGCGTCTTCTAGTGGATCTCATGTACATAGCTGAAGGGGAGTCAAGTCTATCCAAGGATGAAGGAAACTCAGTGCCCACAAAGGGGTCTTTGGATAGTGCTAAAAAAGGCATCTGCACCAAGAACAACAGAGCCTTTAAGGCTTGTACTATTGGTGGCTGCACCAAGGAGATCATTGGTACTGAAGGTAAGGTCTGCACCGACAAAGTCAGTGCAGAAGTGGTAGTTGGCACTATGGTAGGTGCCAAAAGAGTCTGTGCGGAAAACGAGGTGGTCGGTACCAAGAGGATAGTTGGTGCTGTGTAAATTTCCAGAAGAAGCAGGAGTGGGCGTAGGAACAGTCATCGACACAATAAATGTCTGCATCGATGAAAAAGTCGGTGCCGGTAAGGAAGTCTGAACCGAGGGGCCCCTCGGTTCCGATGAGTTGCAAGGCACAGTACTCAGTGCTGAAGCAGAGGATGGTGCCGAAGGCTTCGGTGCAGAAGATCTAGGCGCTGAAAGCCTCAGGTCTGAGGAAGTCAAATCTGAACTAGAAAGTTTGGCCTTCTTAGGTCTCAGTTCCTGGTGGTCCACAGCAGGAGATGACGGAAGATACTTGGCCTTCTTGTGTTCATCGCTTTTCTTATGGGAACTAGGAGGGGTTGAAGCCTCCGACCCAGAAATAGCCTCTGAAAAGGAAGATTTAAGTAGTCCCTTTAAGATCAGTTTATTTTTCCTTTCCACCAAAGTCCTGTTAGAAAAGTTCTCACAAATCCCGCAAGGCGAGTCAACAGTCAAGTGAGGCACACCCAAACAGTAAACACATAATGCATGTGCATCCAAAATAGGCAATTTATGCCCACAATCCAGACATCTTTTAAATCCCGGACCACCTTTTTTCTCTGCCATGATAGGTAGGAGGAAGAAAGGAAAAGGAAGGAAGAAGGTACCAGCAATGGTACGAGAAATACCCAAAGGTAAAGCAAGGAAAAGTTTTACTAACGATGGTAAAGGAGTTACCTCACAGTAAGAAGAAAGAATGGCTAGAAAAAAACAAAAATAGAGTCGCTAGATGCGATAGGGTAAGAGATAACTATTTAACAAGATTTGAACTGAGAAGAACTGTAATACGATTAGGTATTATCAAAGAAAAATTTACTTAGGTCAAGAGAAGTGGCTTGACACGACTGAATGGTGACATGGCAAACGAAATCTGAGGTAACAGGGAGAGGGGGATTGTGGGTAAGAGTTTAGCTTGAGTGTTTGTGGCTGTCGTGAGCTTGGAAGATGGCAGGCTCGTTTCCGAGGTTGGAACCAATAACCCAGGCATAAGGAATGAATGAGGATTAACAATATCAGACCAGGTCTCTCCCTAGCAAATTTACCACTGCAGTAGTGCTCAAAAGAAGAGTGTCTTTCTTCAATCACTCCTAAAGAAATGGGTATAGGTTCTGAAACAGGATACGTAACAGTAGCATTTTTTACTCCAACTGCCTTTACTTTATGTTTCGATACTGATATCTGACTATCTGAGGTAACTTTTAATACAGACCTAGTGGCTTCAGTATCCACCAGGAAAGGAATTTTCTTTTAATTTATTTCTACCTTAACATAGGGTCCCTTTTGATCTGCTGGCAATTAAAGAATCAAGATTTATTTCTGTTTTATTACTCTGACATTGTCAGTACGGTGATTCCTGACTCATTCCAATTTAAGGAGGTGGTGGAGGAAATGCAGCATTATTATAATTCATCTGCCATTCAGACCAGGTATCTTGGATTCCCTTTGCTTGTGTGGTAATTCTCCTCTCCAATGTCCTGCTTTACCACAATTGAAGTAAGATCCATAAGATGAGGCAGAAGGGCCACTGCCATCTCATTGTTGCCAAACAGTTGCACCTTGTTCCCCTCAACCAGCACTCTTACTAAATCCCCTAGCAATTCCTCTCCCTCTTTCCCTGTGTCTGCTCCATCCCCTTGGAATGTCTGTCTTATTGGTAAAGTTAACAGCTTCTCCTTAGTATCCTTTCTCCATTTTTCCTGATACTCAGTACAGTGATTTGCAGCACTTAGTAATGACTCCAAGTCCTTTTCCTGCCAGCCTATAAGCACTTGGATTGCTTGATTTTGTACAGGGTCTTGCAGACCCTGCACAAAAGCAGCTGCAATAGCTAGATTAGCTTGCTCTTCTGGATCTGGAATTCCTGAATGTCTAGCAAGCACTGCTTTAAGATGACTCAAATAATCTGCAGGTGCGTCCCCTTTATTTTGCTTACATGCCTGTATCTTAGACCAATCTGTCCAAACTTGACACACTTCTGTAATTTTATTAATAATGCTGTCCGTTTGTCTATTAGTGCATTCCCTGTGAGAGTGAAATATGTTTTCTCAGCCTTTTCAAGTAGATGTTTTCTTTTTCACCTGAAGCGGCTACCCAAAGCAGCTGGTTTAAATCTGTCAAAGTAGGGTTATAACATTCTATTATAGTGTGTAATTCCTCCTTAAACCTTAATGGATCTTGTCAAATATTTGGAAAACTTTTAGACATAGTATGCAAATCAGCAAGTTTCCAAGAGCGATGAACACGCTATCTATTATTAGCCCCCAAAATTTCTCTAAGAGGTGCCAAAAGATCCTCTCCAGAGGCAATAGCCTGTTGTCCTACCCTATCATGTCGATGAGACACAGGAGTGTCAAAGTGCTCATAGCGCTCCTGCTGGAGAGGGAGAAGCTTGCTGAAAATGACAGTAAGAAGAAGAAGGAGAAGAAGCCCCCTCGACTGCAGATGCCTGTTCTGGAGATGAGATTTGAACAGGGGAACTAGGCTGAGAAGATGTAACAGTACCACGCTGACCTGGTGTCCAATGGAGAGTTGTCCAATATGCAGGGGTCTGAGAAACAGCAGAATCTTATACAGGAGCTACCCCTACTAGTATTTATTTATTTATTTAGCATTTGTTAACTGGGAAAGTCCGACTTGGAATGAAGCCAGTTTTCAGCGGAGGCCCGGGGAGAAATGCTCCAGACTCATGTCTTTGTAACGTGGGAGGAAACTGGAGAACCTGGAGGAAACCCACACAAATGTAGGGAGGACATGCAGACTCCACACAGAAGGAATCCCAGCCGAGAATCGAACCAGAGAACCTCTTGCTGTGAGGCAACAAAGCTATCGCTGCACCACTGCGCCGTCCAGTATATATGGGGGTGGGGGTGTAGTAGCTACTGGAGGATTATTATCCTCTTCAGAAGTTTCTGCTTGTTGGCCATCCCCAGTTTCTTCCAAGCCTGCCAAGACAGGATAAAGGGATCCCTTTTTACTGGTCTGTACTGCCTTCTAGACCTCATTTACCTAACTTCTTATTAGCATCCTGTAATCTCTTTAATGCTGAATCCATTTCCTTTTTAAGAGCTGCAGTGTACCAATAATAAAATACTGCCATTTGTTCCCCACTTACTTTGTTTTTCTTTTCATAGGTTCATAGGTAGGTACTAGGCTATTGGCCCTGGGGTCTATACAAGCCAAGCCAAAAAGGTAACCTGGCATTTGCCACCCAAGAAAATTATTTTCCTGTGCCACTGTCGAGCAGAGCCACAGAGGTGATCCCTGGGGTGAATTTCTTATTTCCTATTCAATTATCAAGATTTTTCTTGAAGAGTGCTAATGAGGAGCTTTGTTTGATATAGATATGTAGTTTATTCCAGAGTATGGGAAGTCTCTGGGACAGGAATCTATCCCCCAAGCATGTTCTGTTTATTGTGGTGACAAAGTTTAGGTCCCTAGAACGTGTAGCTCGGAGGGATTGGGATTTCTTTAAGTGGAGCATGTCCAACAGCTCTGGGTTTGACATAGCTTTGTATGTTAGGCAGAGATCACTTCTGAATAGGCGATATGCGACAGAGTAAAGCTGGCATTTTTTGAGACGGTCTGTGTAGGTTATCTGTTTGAGGCTGGTAATCCTCTTTGTGAGGTATTTCTGCGGCCTTTCCAGTTGTTGTAGATGTCTTGTGAGGTACATACCAAAAGGGGCATTGTACTCTATAATGGGTCTAATGAGTGATGAGTAGAGGGGAACAATGACCTCTTTTTTTCTGGATGAAAAACCTTTTGTGATGAGGTGTGCCATGTAGAAGGATTTCCTGACTACTGTGGCGATGTGATTATCAAAGGAGAGACTACTCTCCACCTGTGTCGCAAGGTCTCTTATCACACTTTCGGTGTTAAGTTTATTACCGTCTATGTTGTAGTTCATGGGTACAGAGTTTTTACCAAAGGGGATGACAATGCACTTTTTGGCATTGAGCTTGAGGCCATGGCTTTGACACCAGGCATCTGTCTCAGTGAGGCCCTTTTGTAGGATGTCCACACCATTAGGAGTTTTGATTATGGCTCCTAGTTTGCAGTCATCTGCAAACTTTGTTAGCCAAAGACCTTCTGTGTTAGCCTGTACTTCAGAGAAGTAGATACCAAACAGGAGAGGACTCAGGACTGAACCCTGTGGTACTCCACTTGTCACTGGTCTGAAGTCAGAGTTGGAGTCTGTTACTTTCACAGTGTGGGTTCTGTCAGTGAGACAGTTGGCAGCCCATCTTGTGACATAGGGATTTATACCTAGTTTAGTGAGTTTATCTATAATTCCAGAGTGGGGGATAGTGTCAAAAGCCTTGGCAAGATATAGATAGGCTGTGTGAACCAACTTACCCTTGTCTACAGCTTTGGTGACTGCTTCAAAGAAGTCTATCAGGTTTAGGAGACATGATCTGCCTTTTACAAACCTGAACTGGGTGGGATCCAGAGATTGGAGATTACCAATGTCTTTGTTTATAAGTTCCATGATGATACATTCCATGGCCTTGCAGACCAGGCTCATCAGGCTAATGGGGCGGTAGTTCCCGGGGTCCGTGGTGGCTCCCCCCTTGTGGAGTGGGATAACCATTGCTGTGCGCCATTCAGCAGGCACAAAGCCTGAGGTGAAGCTATGATTGAACATGGTACTTAGGTGGGGTGCCAGTTCATTCTGTAGTTCATGTAGAATGCAGCCTGGGATGTTGTCTGGTCCCATGGATGCTGTGTTCTTGGCTTTGGAGAGTGTGGTTTTTACCCGTGCAGCCGTGATTACAGGAACTTTGCATTCTTCTGCTATACAGACGGGCTCTTTAGGGGGTGAGAGGGGGGTAAAGTTAGCACTGAACCTATCTGCCAGGATGTTGGCAATATCAGTGGTCTGTATATTTAGTGCCATTGTGTTGTAACTCAGAGCAGATCTGAGTGTTGCCATTGAGATTTTTGACATAGTTATAGAATGCTTTGTGGTTGTCTTTAGAATCAGTGGCGATTTTGTTTTCATAACTAGCTTTGGAGGATTTTATAAGGGATCCCAGCTTCTTACTGAGGCTGACCAGGGAGCTCCTCCACTCATGGGATTTTACTCTCTTTTGCAATAGTTTCTTCCTTCTGTTGTGCAGTTTGTTTATGGCAGGGGACCACCAGATTGGCTTCCTTTTTTGGAAGGATAGCGTCTTGGTTCTGTTTGGGATAGCACGATCCATACACTCATGTAAATGCTTATAAAGTGCAATTGTGTAGGATTCAGTAGTCGTAACTGTATTGTCCATCTGCATGGGTGTCATGAAGTTCAACACTTCTGTCTTAAGAAGCATGAAGTTGGCTTTGGAGACAGTCTTTACCATGGTTTCCTTAATGGGGGGTGGGGGCAGGATGTGGATATCTAGCGTAATTACCTTTGGTTGGATTGGATCAATGAGGCATTGACTTCAGGTGTGGAACACTGGTCACTCATGTTGGTAATGACTAGATCTAGGATATTGTTGCCCCTGGTGGGGGTGTGGATAAGTTGATCCAGGGCATTGGAGTTTATGAATTCCAGAAAGCGTTGAGCAAAGGAGTTGGTACATGAGTAGTTTTCCCAGTTAATGGTGGGGTAGGGGTAGTTGAAGTCACCCATTATTAGGGTGTTTGGTTGAACCCTAATATTTTCCAGTACATCAAGAAAGGAGGAGTGGGAATCCTGGGGCATGGTGGGTGATCTGTAGCAAGCTACAATTTGGATTGCAGTTTTGCCCAGAGTTAGTTGCACTTGGATAACCTCGGCTGCATTATGCTGAGCAACTAGCTTGGAGGTGTGGATATCCTTAATGAATATGGACACACCTCCACCTTTGGTGTTCCGGTCCAGGTTACTTGGCCGAAAAGTGTGGTATGAGTTATAGCCTGGTAGTGCAGGGGTGCTCTCTGGAGCCTTGAACCAGGTCTCAGTCACTGCACAGATATCGATGTTCTCCATTTTAAGGAGTGCCTCGAGTGAGTCCATTTTGAGTTTTAGACTTCTAGCATTGAGTAGCATCACCCTCAGTTTTTGCTTGCCTGTTCCTGTTACAGTGGTGAATTTGTCATTTGAACCTTGCCTAAAAAAGGCACTATAGGGGTGGCAAGAAATTTAGCCAGTATCTGGAATCCCAGGGGTGACAGGTGCAGACCATCTCTGGCAAAGAATCGTGGTCTGTCGACCACATCATCCCAGGCAGTCAGATACTGGATCCCTTTAGAATGGCACCAGAAGCTTAGCCAATTGTTGAAGTCAATCATTTTGTCCTTGTACTGCGGCATCATTCTGGGTGATGGCAGAATGCTACTCAGAGCTAGGGTCATGCCTGCCTGGGCTACAAGATCGGAGAGCTCTTCCATGTCTCTTTTAATGTAGTCCAGGGAGGTATGTCTCAGGTCATTCACACCAACATGGACAATGACAGAGTTATATTTGTACTTGTTGTGGAGTGACCTGAGTGTGTGAGTTATGTGGCGGATCCTGGCACCCGACAGGCAGCTGACAGTAACATTCTCCTTGTTTAGCCTGGTGAGTGGGACATCAGTGTGCCTAACTATAGAGTCACCTATGACTAGTGTGTTGGGTACGTTATTTTGCCTTATTGGCTGTGGTAGAGTGGCACACTGAGTCTGTGGGCTATGTGTCATTTGGGTTGTGTTGGGGGGTAGAGGTTGCTTGCATTTCTGCTTTGCAGGTCTCTGTTGCTTGAGCAGATTATTATTGAGAGCCTCTGCAAATGTTTTTGTATTTCTATGTGTGGATTTTGGTGATGTAGATTTAGTGAGACTATGTGATGAGTGTGGTGTGATGCAAGTGTTTACCTTCTCCTCTTGACTGTCAAGTTCAGTCTTGATTGGACAGAGCTTTACCTCCAGTTTGGCTAGATAAATGCATCTCTCACAGGTTGTAGTGTTGGGTGGTAGGAGGAGAGGGTTGTCTGTGTACATGAGGCAATTTCTTCATTGCCTCAAGATGCCCCGATTCATTAGATAGACAGGAGAGAACACTGGGAGCTGACCCTTGGACATGCCTGAATAAAAAACTATTTTCCTCTAGATAAGTGAGGAAAGTGAGTACAAGAGCTGTTTTTCTCTAAGCAAGTGAGGAAAGTAAGTACCAAAATGTTTTCCTCTAGGTAATGGGGAAGGTTGAGTGCTGTAGTAATTAGTAGGTTATTTAGTGCTTACAAGTTCTTTTTTTTTTCTTCAAAATTGATTTTTATTTCATTTTCAAGAAAACATCTGAAATTTCTACTTATTATACACCAAATGTTAGTGCATGAAGTATACAGAATAACACTGAAACATCTAAGGTCAAAGTTATAGTACAAAAAAAAACTAGCATTGTAACACAAGATTACGACCAAGTCACAACAATTCAAAGTCTCATTCTCTTGAAATATCGTACTTAATAACAATGGAATTAGAATAAACTTGGTGCATAACAGATAGGTAAAAAAAAAAAACATGTACTACGTCAATCATGAAACTATTTACATTATATTATATACACATATATACACTGGTTGCCACTCATTATAATATAATGTATTTAAATATTATGCTGAATGAGACCATGTTTATGATCATTGAATTATCTAGTGGATCATGCCTTATCTTTTAAATTATATTGTATGCTATCCCTGATTATATTCTTGAGGTGGGAATATCTATGAGTTAGTTTAATGGAAAAGTAGAAAAGTGGAGTGCAACATTATATATTAGTTTATCCTTAGGTTTAGGACATTATTTCAGTAAGGATTCCCCAATATTTCCTAAAATAGGACAATTTCTTTTTACTTATAGTTTTTAGTTTGTTAGCCAATACATACTTAATAGCTACATTTTTAAATTCTGTCCATGAAATTTTATCTCTATTAAGCCAGTTAAGAGCGATATAGGATTTAATCAGTGCACTTATCGTTACTATGAGATGTTTGGATTCTAATGTATAGGTATTAGGGAAAATGTTTAGGATTGCCATTTCCCATGAGAGGGTAGATTTCATATAGCCTGATTTCTCCAATTTCACTCTCAGAGAACTCCATAGTTTATGGACAGTTTTGCAAGACCAGAAAATGTGAAGAGTGTCAGCAATTGTGTTGGGACAAAAGGGGCAGAACGGTGAAAAGTTAGGGTTAATTTTATTTAGAAAGGATGGCGTATGATAGGCATTGTTATTAATCATGATTTGAGTATAAATTAGTTTTTTATAGGGTGTGAGTTTTGTGGTTATATCTATCGCTGCTATTTTTTGTTCATTTGTAATATTTACATTTTTGGACATCCAGTAATTTGAGTATAAAATTTTGTTTTGGTACTTGTATCTCCTGATTAGATTGTAAGTGTTTGAAAGCATTTTAGTTTTTTGTAGTAAACAGGAGACAATTTGTTGATAAACCTGAAATTCATGTTGATTAACAGTGATTCCTGAAGTTTTTAGGCTAACTAGATATCTTATTTGTTTGATTATCAGGCAATATTTTTTGTTTGCCTCCAGGTGTTCCATGGCAAAGTCTAAAGATTTATCTTTTATTTGATAAAAATCCCATATTGTGCATTTTTTAATAATTGGATAATTTTCTAGATTTAACATATTATTATTTAACTTGATTTCAGGGTTCGTATGTATAGGTTGTGCCATAGCTAGGGAATTCTTTATATTTAGGATAGAAAAGAGAGATTGAAAACTTATAATTTTGTTAATTATTATCGAATGGATATTGAGATTTTTTAGACTTTCCCTGCTAAGAAAGGGGAGAGCTTTTGGATTGACATTAAAAGTGGCCAAGTATTGTTGGTAATAAATTTTTATCCAAAGAGGGAACCAAGAAGTATCATGCGGGTCATAATGAATTAGGCGAATTATATGATTAGCATTAATAATATGGTAGTATGTCTGGAAATCAGGGAGATTCAAGCCACCTTTACCTTTAGGTAGTGCAAGTTTTTTGTAGCTAATTCTCACATTCTTCGGATGCCACATAAATTTACTTAATGTTATTTCCAATTTGGCAAAGAATTTGTTAGTCATGAATTGACTAATGGCTTGAAGTTGATACAGGATTTTTGGAAGTATATTCATTTTTATGATTGATGCCTTGGAATGGAGAGAGAGGTTTAATTTTTCCAACCTGGTCAGGTCTTTTGTAATTTTTGTCCAGACCACATACAAATTCTCTTTTGGGATTTCCTTTTGTGGGTGCAGAAAAGTTGACACCTAGATATTTGAGTGAGTATTCTGTTTTAACTTTAGAGTCTGGAAAGAAAATCTCCTTATGACTTAGAGGATTTAATGGAAAAAAATTTGATTTACTTTTGTTCATAGCATAATTAGATACTTCTGAGAATTCATCGATAGAGTTTAAAATTTTTAATAGATAAGTAGAAGGGTATTGAAAAAATATGTTGAGGTCATCAGCATAAGCTGTAAATTTGGTTAATATCTTTGAAACATAAACAGAGTGATTAAATGTTTTTTGACTTAACTTTAAGAGGAGAGCTTCTAAGTAGAGATTGAATAGATATGGAGAGAGTGGGCATCCTTGTGTGGTTCCATTTATTATATGTATAGGGCGTGAGTTCCTTTTATTTATGTGAAGCGTAGTTGTGGCCTTGTTATATAGTACTTCAACCATAGTAATAAATTCCTTGGGTAAAGCAAAGCTTTCTAATACTTTAAATAAGAACTTTAGATTAACTCTGTCAAAAGCTTTTTGGGCGTCCACAGAGAGAGCATACTTCGGTAAAGAGTCTTTAAATGTCATATTTATTATAGCTTCTGTTGATAATGTATTATCCCAAACTTGTCTGCCTTTCATAAATCCTAGTTGTTCTGCAGATATAATGGAGGGTATTACTTTATTCAATCTTTGGGCCAATATTGTTGCTAGTATTTTTATGTCTAGATTGATTATTGTTATTGGGCGGTAGTCGTTGGGATCATTACCAGGTGTGTTTGTTTTTGGTATAAGGATCATTTTAGACTTATTTATGTATAGGTCTGAAATTCCAAAGTCTATTATATGATTGTAAACCTTGAGTAAGATTGGAACTAGTTGTTTCATAAATGATTTATAGAATTCTGCTGTATATCCGTCTGGGCCTGGGGATTTACCTGATTTTAATTTGTAAATGGCTAAGGAAACTTCTTCTATAGTTATTGATGATTTAAGAAACTCTCTCTGCATGTCTGTTATGTGTGGGAAATGCAGGTCATCTAAATAGTTTTTAATTCCTATCTCATCTTCCCTGGGATGCGGTCCATAAATCTCCTGATAGATTCCTTCAAAAATTTTTATGATTTCTTCATCTGAATTGAAAGAATTTCCTTTGTATATAATTTGTTTTATTGTTGAAGAGGGTGGTATTACTTTGATTATTCTGGCTAAGATTTTAGATGGGGTTTGGGCCCATTCTGAGTATTTGTGTAAAAGTTTAATTTCAGTGAGGGAGAGCTGATTCATATGGATTTCTTGTATTTGTTTTTGAATAGAAGTGAACTGCTTCTCTAGAGCCGGATCTGGAGTAAGTTGCAATTGTAATTCGTGTTTTTTTAGATTATGTTCTAGATTTTCAACCTGGGCTTTATCATGTTTTTTGAGTATTGACACTTTTTGTATTAGAATACCTCTAAGTGTTGCCTTAGTAGCTGCCCATTGTAAGTCCAAGGGGGTACTTACTGTTTCTAAGTTATTGTTAGTTTGTATAAGTGTTTCTCTTATTGCCAGACATATCTCTTTGTTATTCAATAAGTTATGATTTAAGGACCCGGTTTTACTACATTGCTTATCCGTGTTTAGTTTGATCTCGTTTATAATTAATTTGATTTTTGCGTGATCAGATATGGTTCTGGGATCAGTATGAAACTTTATGTCAAACTTTCTAAAGTATGTTGAGATTAGGAAGAAATCTATTCTGGACCATGAGTTATGTGGAATGGAAAAGAATGTATATTTGCTGATTCTAGAGTCATGTCTGAAGAGTTCAAAAGGGTCTAATAAACGAAAGTCTTCCATTAGATCATTTATAAGGTTTGTTAGGGTGATACACTGCTTATTATCTTTATTTGATCTATCTAGCTCAGGTCTGATAATCATATTCCAATCCCCTCCAATTAAATGTAAGTTATTTGGAAATTTTTCTAGAATTGAATAAATCTCGTAGAGGAACTCCATTTGGTGCAGGCAAGGGGGTAAACGTTAAGTATTAAAATATTTCTATTAAAATAAGGGAGGGAGAAATCTAAATAACACCACCTTCCATTTGGGTCATATTCACTTGATATTATATTGCCTTTGAAGGAGTTCTTAACTATTATTGCTACACCCTTAGAAGCATTATCGTTACCCGCAGCTATAATTGATTTTATCCATTTCTGTTTTGTTTCTTTTAACCATTGAGAATTAGACATATGTGTTTCCTGTATAAGCATTACCTCAGCATCTGATTTGAATAATAAATGTAGGATTAACTTTCTTTTCCTAATATTCTGGAGACCTTTAACATTCCATGATTCCAGAGATATCATTTTCTCTTCTTTTAATTGTTACTATTTGGATTTGAAAAATTGTAGAAATTCAACTGTGTTTTAAATCTGGTATGTGTGTGTGTGAAAGGTATGCTCGGGTATATAGTGTGGGAAGAATACTGAGATAAATGCTGATAAGATAAAAAACCATGAGTGACAACCAACCCCCCACAGAGCCCTCCCCTGCCTAACCACTAAGTTCCTTTTGTCTGTAAGAGGTAGTAAAAACATAATTATAAACCAAACTATAATACAATAACCTATTTTCATTCTAAGATCCATCAGACTACTAGCACTTTCCTATATTTCATGCCTGCAATTATTCACTTTGTACCATATGTTATGTATTAGTTATGGTGACTTCCATGATAGAAAGGTTAGTACAGTTCAAGATGTGATATTTAGACCTTGGATCGGTCTATTATCTAGAAAAAATATATAATTATTTCTATATAACGTCTAGCTAATCCACTCTAATATAATTTTAAAACTCTTTAAGGCATATAAATGTACAAAATGTCTGTAATGAGTATTTCAATACACACTATCCACTGCTTTTCTTTCATTTTCCTTAACAATTGAAAACATCCTGTACTAGAGTGAAATATTTCTTAATGTTAAAACCCGAATAGTTTTTACATATACATTCATGGTTCATACTATTAAAGATGAGAGCAAGACCTAGACATCTGCAGTATCCTAACTGTATCCCTTAGTTGCATCCTTGTATATATGATAATTCTGCTTCGTGAAGGCATTCACTCAGAGTCAAGTAGACATTCAGACATATTTAGATCCCAAAAGGGAGCCTACAGTTAAAGAATTTTACAAATATAAGCTTAGACTTGTATTACTATGGTTTTGGAGTTGGGTAATAGGAGGGTTCACTATATTCACATGTTATATTTCCCTCTTTTGCTACCCTGTATGAGGGAGAACTTGCTGAACCTGGCTATTGTCTCAAGGTTTCTTCTCCATTGTCTTAGTAGACAATTGTACTTGAGTAGAAATCCTGTACTCGATAAATGGTATAACGTGCCAACACCCTACTTCTTGTTGTGTTGGAACATAATTACTTATCTCCAAGTAGATGCTCTAAGTCTTCTTTGTGAAAGACTGAGCTGTTTAACCTTTTGTGGTGTTTGTTGGGAAGAAGAACAAGTTATTCTTAAAAACATTTAATCCTATTGTCTGCTGTCCAAATAATACAATTTTATGTGGGGAGGTTAGTCTGGATTTAAAAACAAGATACTATTTGATGATTATCAGTATGTCCTTTCAAGGACATGTAGTTGTGTGTGGATGTGTGTATGTGCACGTATGCATGTGAATGTGTGTGTGTGTGAGTGTGTGTGTGTGTGTGTGTGTGTGTGCGTGCGTGTATGCGATTATGTGTGTGTGTGTGTGTGTGTGTGTGTGTGTGTGTGTGTGCACGCGTGTGTGTGTGAGATTATGCGTGCATGAGTGTGTGTGTGTGTGTGTGTGTGTGTGTGTGTGTGTGTGTGTGTGTGTGTGTGTAAATGGTACAGTACAGTTACTAGAGCATCATTTTAAATATGGTCAAGCATCGGAAGTGCGTTCTATCGAAAAGCAACAATTTGGCCATCCTACCATTACTTGGTCCCCAGGTAGAGTATATTGCTCCATATAGTGACAGCTATAAGTTATGACAGCAGAAACTACTATTAGCACATATCAGTTCTTGGAATGTCTACTAGTTTTTGTGAAATAATCTAACGAAGTGCATCTGTATATAAATACCAAGAAATTGTTCAATATTTTTAAAAAATATTAGAAGTTAGTGGAAAGTGGAAAGTGGGGGATTTGCTTGCTTGTGCAACATCCTGCAGGACTCTTTCATGAGTTGCTTAACTCTCGTCATTGCCTTCCTTGTTCTGTGCTTATTGAAGTAGACATCACTAATCAGATAGTTCTGGCCATGCCTCTTTGAGAACAGGATTATATTTGCAATTTAAACAAGGTTGGTAGAGGAGCATGGAGAATCAGGTAAGCGCAGCTTATTAAGTTTTGTCAAATTTACGACCAGTGCCTGTGGTCGATTTACAGGATCCAAGGCACCTGCCATCTCACAGTGTAAATGAGCCAATTTACAGGTTCCATTCGTTTCTCTTATATGTTCGAAATAGCAGCTATAGATGTCATATAGTGCCCTTGATGTATGTAACGCTAATCCCCCAGATGTAAAAAAGAAGGTTCCCCTTGAGGTTGTAAACCTCAGTAAGCGTGTGCAGGGTCTTTGGTTGCTTGTTGTCTTAGCTCCGCTTGAGCACATACCAAGATACAAGTAGGGAGGGGATAGCAAGCCGCTCAGGCTAGGTGCGTGTGCATAGTTGTTAATCTGAGCTTCCGACGGTTATACGGAGACAATAACCAGGACAGTTGAATATTGAAATGTTTATTTGATGTATTGATTCTAAAAACAGTAGTTCTGTTCTTGTAAGATCTTTACAACACCTAAGCTTCAGCATGAGCTATTGATGAGCCTGTATGGGGCCGTATAAAGACTTTTCATTGCGGAAGAGATGGGCAGAGTTAAATCTTATTGCTAAGCTGTTATACAAGCCAGAATGATTGAAATCAGAATGATTGAAATGCAACTTATAAGTTATGATCTCTCTCTGTTTTGTTTCACCATATCGAGGAATGTGTGGCATGCTTATTTACAATTCCTTCGGATTCTTGCATTACTTTCTCTATTTCCTTTACCTTTCTCTTTTTCTTCCCCATCTCCCTTCTTCCTTCTCCTTGACCCGGATGTGTTTGCGAAGTCAGGGTGCAAGGTTTGAAGCTTGAGTGTGTGGTTTAGGCCCAAATATGGAATTTTAGGACGCTAAAAGAAGGATTAGAGCCTAAGTTTAATTCTTGAGATATTGGGTGTCTTAATGCAGCACCAAAGTGTGTCGGGTGATCATCGCTGGGCAAGAGTCAACTGTTAGGATGATATTAAACCATATTTGCAGGTAGATCTTTGAAAGCAGCAACAAACGTAGATTTGGCCTGCTGCACAGATTTTATTACATAATTCACGTTATTATGTTGGAAACAGAGGACTGCCGGGTACTTAATTTGAAATTTAATGCTCCTGTTTATCAGGTAGCTGCAAAAGGCCGATAAAACTTGTCTTGATTGCTTAACTGGGAGTGGAAGGTCTTGTGCTACAGTTATTTTATATCCGTTCCATGTGATGCTTTTCTTTTTTTTGCATTCATTATTATAGATTGAGCATGGTCTGCATTCAGGATTCTATCATAAAATTGCCTTGGGGTATCAGATGCTTGGGATTTTTAAGAGCTCTGTGAATTCTCCCTATTTCTATCTTTTTAGCTGTGTCTTTATTTTCTATTATTTTGCCAGTGATTTCTTTTGCAATTCCTTGTAGCTGTGTTTGGTCATACTTCTCTGGTATTCCTCTAATTAAGATGTTATTTCGTCTGGCTCTCGCTTCCAAGTCAATAATTTTCTGTTTCATTTCTGTGATGATGTTATCTCTTTCTGAGGCCTCTTTCTGTAGATTTTGTATTTTCAGTTCATTATCTAGAATTTTTCCTTCATTTTGCTCTATTCTTGCTGTCATGTGTTCCAGATTGCTTCCAAAGGCTGTTAACTTTGTTGAGAAAGTTTGTATTTCTGACTGAAGAGGGACAAGTGCTTACTTGAGGTCTTCTAATGTGAATGGCTGTTCACTTTTAGCTTTTTGGGTCTGTTTAGCTGCTTCAGATTGTGATTTATTTGTTTTTTGCCTTTTTGAGGAGAGTTCTTTTTCTGGAGAGTTAATTTGAGAGAATCTAGATTTAGTAGTTTGTTGATCCATCTGTTCCATTTTGATTTGAATGAAATTCCTTTGTTTATTTGATTAGGTAATTTGAAGACTGAAAGGCCGAGGCACATAAAAGGCCGAAGCACATGTAACCTGGATCACCACTGTGCCACCATGCAGAGGGATTACTACTTCCAAGTCAGTTTCTTTCTTTTTCTTCCTTTTTATCCGAAAACTGAAGATCAGAAAAATAAGTTTAGTAATCCCCTAATGAACCTTGATGATTATAGTCTTTATTCGATAAGGTAGACACAGATGATTTGGATAGATTAACTGATAATTTGAGAGCAGGCAGAAATGTGTGCGTCCTATCTGGCGGCCATCTTGGAAAAAAAAACAGTGCTTACAAGTTCTGAACAAGTGCTGATCACGAATAAGCAAATTCAAGTGCTAAAACTAAGAATCTGTATCTGAACTAAACTAGTTACAGGAAAGGGGGGAAACAAGTGCAAATGTGGGCTTTTAAATCACAAAGTTGAGAGAGATGGAAAAACTGCCCAAACGGCCAGTAACTACAATTTCTGAGCCAGAACCACTCCTTATGTGGTAGATAGGTTACCTAGTGCTTACCACTCCCACTGATAAGCTAGAAGGCTTCCCTCCAACACAGAAAGCTTGGGGGACTCAGAAGCTTACATACATTCCTGGATACAGCAAATCTGAATCTGGACTGCACTAATTACAGGAAAAGTATATATATATATATATATATATATATATATATATATATATATATATACAGAAAAGTAGCTAAAACAGCAGTAAAACGATTCAAATGCAGTGGAAGCTAGCACACTTGAGTATGTAGCAATGTTAGACCAAACAGTTTAAAAAATGCAATTAAATTAAACATGACTAAAACAAGTGCAGAAGGAGTCTATTAGGTAGAATGAGGTAAAGAGATGGGACTGGGGGGAGTGTCCCAGATCAAATCTACAGTGGGGGCGGGCAATTGCAAAAGCCTCCAAATTTAACATACAACACAGGAATAGGGAGGGTGGGTATGGAAAAACCAACACCTTCAGCAGAGATCTGAAAAACTATACAGTGAAGCAAAAATAACAGTGCACAACTCTGAAGTCATCCAGCAATGATATAAAATGAGTCAAACAACAATTACCAGTACACAACTCTGAAGTGCCAGAAAAATATACTCAGCTCTGTATATCTCCAAATAGTTTGAAGAGCACTCTGTCAGGATGCACGAAGGCTCCAGCAATTATTTCTTCCAAAATACCATTCAATTCCACTACATTATCCTCATTATAAGTTCCATTTAATGGAAATACTTCACCAGGGCAATTTTTAGTAAGCTGAAACCACTCATTCAAATACTTGCAACTTTCCTTTCCATAATGATGATATATAAAATATGCAGGTGTTCCCTTTACATGAATTTAATCCTGCTTACTTAACTTTGTTACTATTTTCCCTATTATGGCTTACCTTGTAGATCCTGGATCCTGGTAATTCAGAAAAAAATGACTAAGTCAATTCACACATCATTCAGTGAGGGGTGGGTAGGGATTCTGTTGTTGCGCAATGACAGAGGAAAGGTTTCAATCAGCCTTTTTTCACAGCACCCTTTGCTTTCATCCCATCACAAGCTCAAAATTTACAGCTCCAGCATTGTGATTGGGATAACAAGACAGATAGGTACTGTGTCTAGAAATGAATACTCTTTCAGGCCCTCTGAGGGTACTTTCACACAGTCACACCTACATCCCAATGTGCTATGGGCTCATGAACTTAATTTATCAGCACACACACCTATGTTCCAGCATGCTAAAGGCTTGCAAACTTGATTTATCAACACACACACACACACACACACACACACACACACACACACACACACACACACACACACACACACACACACACCTATATCCCAACGTGCTATAAGCTCATGAACTTGATTTAGCTTAGACTTCTCTCTCTCTCTCTCTTCTTTTTCACTCATACATTAAACAATACAAAACATCTTTAATGCCTCTTACCTTTTAGTCTTGAGGATACTGCCCTTGACACAAGATGCCTCTTTGTGTTAATTTTCCCTTTTTGTTGTATGTGCATACACATTAATATTTTTTTCCTTATTTCCTGTGGGGTCCTCCAAACTCAGTCACTCAACAAAACAGTTATTTACTCACTCCGCTCTTTTAACTACAATTATCTAAGAGAGAAAAAAAAATACATTTTCCACAAATTTATTTTTCCCATTTGGTCTAGCAGCAGTTTGCATAGCCTGAACAGTTAAGCATTTGAATATCTAACTATCCCATACAAAACAGTGTGGAATTTACAGAATAACTTTCTGTTCTGGGCCCTTGTAATTTATTCCCACACCACCCAGCAGCAATACCAAATTCAGATCCAAGTCATGGCACCAAATGTTAAAGTTCACAAATAAATACAAAGAGTTTCACCTTTTAGTCTTCAGTCAAGAATAATGCTTCAGGATATAATGTGCAAAGTACTGGTTTATTCCATAAACAGTGCTGGGAGACTGCCTACTCAAATTTCTAGATCAGTCTCCAAGAACAAAGGAAAAAGCACTACATATGCATATTTTCTTATCAATTTCATGCATGCAGAACTTTAACGTTACATTACTTTCAATGAATCAGTACATCTAAAAATGTCCTCATCCCTCATGATTCTATCATAGAGCTTCACGTGAACAGTTCACAAATATGCTTTTTAAAACATAGACCACCTGGTCTAAAAATTATCTTTCAACCTTGTCACATTCAGTACCAGTACACAGTATCTTACAGACATCCTTGCAATGACTCATCCCCAGCCTGAGAAGGCCAGAGTATACTGTTAATTAATCTAGTGTCCACAGATACTTGGCACAATCAAGCATAACATAACATCCCTTAACTGCTGCAGCACTTATTTTGCATTCAGTTATTTGTCAGTACACTATAATTTGCTAATAGAGAGAATGCAGTTGTAAGGTACTTAAAATATAAGGCTACTACTTACACGAAAAATACATCTTACATAATCATGCATTTGTATTTAAATTTTTCTTTGACGTAAATATATCAGAAACATCTTATTTGATTCATTTGTGAAGAAACTACAAGTGAAGAATAATCATGAGACATAATATTTTTCCATAACACTATTAAATAAATGTCCTACAGTTAAGTCCATGATTTGGTGACATATGCTATCTCACAATCTTTATTATCTACCTGTCATCTTAAAAAAATTCTTCGGTACATAAATGCTTAGCTTAGGAGACATCATGTTTTCTCTTATAATCTGAGTTGTAAGAAAAATGTTTTCACTCTTTGTGTCAAAATTCTTCTTACAGAAAGTACTTTGAAAATCCTTTTTCAGCATATTGTCACTCTAACCACCAATGGCTGTTCATTGTGTTTATTTAATTATCTAATTATTTATTTATGTATTTATTTATTTATTTTTGTGTATTGAATCTGCACATAGTATATCAGGAATTCACTTGTTCCCACATTCAACCCACTAAGTATTCAGGAGTTCTCTCTGTCAATATAGTCATGTATTATTTTATAGCCCCTGAAGATATGCAATCAGTATACCCCAATTAATTTGTGAGTAATATTCTTTTGTATTTATTTAACATTTGTTAATCCGGTAGGTGAACTGGTCCAAGGATATTTGTCAGTCACAACCCAGGCCAAAGTGGCTAGGCAGTGCAACCAAAGATACAGCAGAATGTAGAACTACTTACACAGAAATGTACATAGGTGTTGGCAGTAATGAAGTTGTAGCTATAGCAAATCCTGAATTTTAATTTTGAAGTGGGTGACTTTGAATTTTCAGGTAGGTACAGTTTATTACTGAAAGAACAGATTGTCTTACATTTCAATTCAAAAGAAGCATTTCAATAAATATGAGATGTTAAACTGAGGCTCCATTTGATTGAGCTGGTGGTATTTCAGGTGGATGCAAAAGATCTCACAGCACCTATCAAAAAGAGTAGAGATCCTTTATTCAACACAACATAAAAACATTACATATACTTTTACAAAATGTACATATTTACAGTCACATATATTCATGTTTTTGTTTTTTCACTATTTCTAGTTTTCTTATAACAGCGCCATTGTCATTCTTCCATAATTGACCACAGTCCTTCTTCCACAACCATAATCTAATTTTTTGCAATGTCTGCCAAAATCCATTTTCTATTAAACAAGATTTAATTCAGTCTTTCATTCTAAATAACCCATATTACATAAAATAAATTTTGATCTACCCTTTTCACATATTCTTTCTTCTATTCCTATATTTGTACATAATCATATTCATATCTATATTATGTCATTAATATTCTCAAAAAAATATTCACACAACTTTTTTCAGAGTTTCACCATTCTTTTACATTAAAAAAAATGCTCTGTTTTCTCTTCCTCTCCACAAAATAAGCACACTCATTCAATTGTCCTTTTATATGGCACATTCCCCTTTACTGGTAAGTTATTTATTATCAGTCTCCCTTGGAAATCCTGACACTTTACTATCTTGGCACACCAACTTTTTCCTTAATTTAATGGCTTTAATCACGTCTTCTGGAAAATTTTCCTGTGGATTTACATAACAATATTGTTTCAACCATCATTATACTATATCCTAATATCTTTCTCTATATCATCATTTTTTTATTTTCCATGTTAATATTTTTATATTAGTTAAATATTCTCACTATTAATTTCTCATTCTCTTCATTTAGCCACTTTAATACTCTATATATGCAAGTTTAAGGAAGCAGAATAAATAACTGAATTTAGTAACCCCAGTCCCCCTTCATCTTCACCCGCACAGAACATGCCTCTTTTTACTGGGTTTAATCTCGAACCCCATATGACAAAAAAATACCAAATGCAGAATTTCCTTTTCCATATTTTTTTCTGGGATCATACAGACATTTGACATATATATTATTTGTCATATTAATACAGAACTCACAGATAAACTATTTTCCTGAATGCTAATCTATATATCCTCTACAGAAGATGTATATGTTTCATTTCTTTTATCATACCCTCTCATTGAATCATAACACAAGCAATTTTCTTAAATTTTATCCCTAGCAAAGAAGCTTCATTCATTGAAAAATACCCCCCCCCCCCAATTTGTGGGTCTATATCATGAAATCGAAATGGCTAAACACCAAACGCCATTTCATCAACCAATAAATAGTGAACTACAAGTTACGTGAATGGCCAGATCACAGATTTTTTTTCCCTAGGGAAAAAGATTGGTAGGCCAACCAGACACGACACACCAGTTCAAACATTACAAAGTGGGGGGCTTCACACCCTACACCCCCCAATGTGGGGGGCTGTGCCCCCCACACTCCACTAACTAAATATACCAAATCCGAGATCACACTACAGTGGGGAAAAGGACAAGTTCACAGCGACGGACAAGTAATTTTTTCCCTGGGAAAAATCTGTGATCTGGCTGTTCGCGTAACTTGTAGTTCGCTATTTATTGGTCAATTAAACGGCGTTCGGTGTTTAGCCATTTCAATTCCATGATATAAACCCCAGTTTCACCACATCACTGAAACTCTTACTTTTATCTTTATTCAAGGTCATTCCCATTTTATTTAAACATCCTTTCAGACAAACCAACACTTCCTCATCCATATTTTTCTTAGCAACTAAAACTTTATTGTCTGCATATGTCAAAACTATTGGAATCACCATAGCCTTCTGCATTAGATATCTAGCATCCTTTGTTTTATTAGCTACTCCACTCACTATCACATTCATTACCAGTGCAAACAATATTCCAGTCACGGGACATCCTTGCCGTATACATTTCTTTATTCTTTAAATTTCTTTACTCAGCTACCCATTCACTAACACTCTCAGTATATTATTTTGATATGCTGACAGACACACACTCTCTCCTAATTCTGTTGAGTATTCAATACTTCTATGTAACATCCCACAAAGCAACATGTCCTACTGCATCAAATGCCTTGCAATTCTTGACATCCCTTCCCTTTTATATCATATATACTTTCTTCCACAATATCCCTCATCCTTCATTCTCCTCTGTATTATTGTCATGAAAAAATATAATCTGTGTTATTTACTGTGACAGGTCTCCAATGTTTTTATTATTTAATTCTCCTCAGCTTTCTTCTATATAAGTTTTAATATGCCAGTAAATAACTCTTCATAAACATACCCTTCCTTTACCAGTTCATTTAGTATATTTATAAAATACTCTGTTTGCCAATCCATTAATTTTTTGTACATTCCATTCATACATACATACATACCATCTGAGCCTGATACTAAATCAATATTTACTTTCCTAAGTACTGCATCCAATTCAGTAATAATAATTTCTTTTTTAAATTCAACCTTAACTCATTCGGGATTTTTTCTTTCTATTCTCTCTTATTTTCCTTCTTTCTACTCTTATACATATTTCCACATGTTGTACTATAATACTCATAATTTGCTCTTGTGTTCTTTTTACTGCTCCTTTTATATTTTCATTACCCTTATTGTACTAATATCCTACTATACACTATTTTACCCAAATATGCAGATACCTTCTCCTTTGTAAATAATGGTCCAGATTACAAAATCTTGGTCTTTTTTAATTTCTGCAAGTCTTTTGGGTTTCTAATACCGTGATGGGAATAGACTCCATTGCTAAGTTAAAGTATGATTAAAGTTCATGAAATTAGTATTGTTTCAATCTTTGATGTCAGCCAATAATGCTCTTCATAGCACACGCAATGTGCCTTGTAATGACTCCTTCTGCAGTTTGTATGGTGTTACATATGTTGGTAACATATCTAAATATGACTGTAAATTATTTTTTATAAGACTCGTTGCTCCTACTTCTATTGGAACTGTCTGGGTATCTTTCTTTCACGTTGCTCTTGTTCCTGCCTGCAGATCCTGATATTTTATGACTTTGTGTCTCTCTGTACGCAAGACACTGTAGTCACTGGGTGTGATGATTTCAATGATCAATGCTACTTTTGTCTTCTTTTCTTGGACCACTATATCCAGTTTTCTAGCATCTATCTTTTGAACTGTTGGTAATGGATGATCCCAAGTGATGTAGACTTCTTCATTTTCTGTGATGCTTTGTGGCTCATGTTTCCAGAGTTTTTCGGCCACTTCAGTACCATAGTGTTTGCACAATCCCCAGTGCAACAGTCTCACCACATTATTATGCCTTTCAGTATACTGTCCTTCTGCCATTTTTTTTTCTCAATTTCTTTTATAGATTCCTTTTTCCATCTCATAATACTCATTGTATTATTCTCTAAATTCTCTAATACATTCCATACATTTCCATACTTCATTTTCTCTTTCTTTCTTATATCATCATGGCATTGGGAAAAAAAAACACTTTTTATACTTCTTTTGAAATTCAGTCCACCACTCAGATCAGTTTTTATAGAGGTTCTTCATGATTATTTGATCCGTCCATAATTGCAATACTTCCCACTCTCCAGTTTCATTCCATAATTTCTTGTTTAGTCTTTTTCTTCCCTTTTCTATTTCGATATACTTCCTTTCGTCTATCACCTCCAGCCATATTGCTAAATGGTCTGAAAAATGAATCACAACTGTATCACTATTTGCTAACCCACAAGCCTTCCAACAATACAAAATTATCAATTTCAGATCCAAGTGTCCCCTTCTGTAAGTCCATTGTCTTTTTTTCCACACATCTAATTTACCACATTATACTACTTTTCTGCACCTTTTACATCTTCCCTTTCTTTTTACATTTTTCTCTTTAATCACAATTAAAGACCCCTGCAATTCTAATTTTCATGTTAACCACCACTTAGTCTATTTGATGAAACAGATTCTCTTTCCTTGCTAATTATATATGCATATAATGCTATAATTCTATAAACATGTTCTCTCTGCCTCATAAACATAACAGTTAACCTTCTCATCCTTGCCAATGTTAGTTACATCTATTATTTTGAATGTTTTTTACATAACACAGCCACTCCAGAATAAAGTTCCCTTTCTAAGTTCCATATTATATTTCCACCCCACAGTTTTTCTGTTTGCAGTCCTTCACTTGACAGAAATCTTATATCTTCTAACAGAACAACATCCACGTCACATTTAGCACACCATTATGCTATACCTATCATTCTTACAGTGTTAATAATACTGTTCATATTTACTGAAAGTACTCTAAAACCGTTGCTTTTCCTTTTTTTAAGTTTAGGGGAAATTTTTTTTTAATTTTCATTTTCATATTTTACTCTTTCTGCCAAATGAATATTTTTTCATGGATTTATGTACAAATGATCATTGATCCTCAGAAATAGATTTCTTATCGGCTAGAACTTCAAAAAAATTAGCATCAGTCCTTCTCCTGACCTCTCTTCCTGCATGCACACTCTTTCTATCAGCTCATTTCCCCCTCTATATATTTTCTTCTTCTACAGTTTCTTCTTCACCCTTTGCCCAGCCTCTTGTTGCCCTTCCTCATGCATGGACAGTGCAGCGGGCTGTGCTGTCAACTCACAGCAAGAGGTTTACTGGTTTGATTCTCAGCTGGGGTACCTTTTGTTTGGAGTCTGCGTGTCCTCCTTACTTTCATGTGGGTTTCCTCTGGGTGCTCTGGTTTCCTCCCACATTAGAAAGACGTGTCTGGAGTGTTTCTCCTTAGGCTTCTGCTGAAAATTGGCTCATTCCTAGTGGGACTTTCCTAGTAAATAAATGTTAAATAAATAAAATAAATGCTTCTTCCTTTTCCACTTCTTTTTCCTTATTTAGTGTTTGTTCTTGACAATCCATTCAAAAGTGTCCCTTTTTTATAAAATCTGCATTCAGGCACACATCTTCTTGCTGTATGTCCTTTCTTCCCACATTGTTTGCATTGTAACTTGTCACAATCATTAATTTAATGAGAAAAGTCCACACAAAAAACATGGTTTAGGCCGGCCAGCATATCTTAATGTCCTTCTATGACCAGCTACAAAAAATAACACAAGTATTTCACCATTTTTTTCACATTTCAAAACAGCTTTCAACCTCCACCCTCCATTCCATAAGTTTATCTCATCTGTAACTTTCACCGTGTTATCAACAGTTTCACACAAACCCTGGAAGCATTTTTTTAACATCTTCTTCTACCAGTTCATCAATTCTAAATGGCAAATTAACTTTTTTTAACATTTAAGTTACTAACAGAAAACAAAAAAAATTGTACCACAGATAAATATCTTATTTTTGTTACACAGTTCCAGAAATGTCATCATCAGCCCATTAGTTTCAGATGTTAAGTCACAAAACGTCTCTGTCCCTATATATATCAAAGACCACATTTCTTGAACTTTAAAACCCAGAACAATTACCAATTTGGTGCACACATAATATTTGCCTATTGCAGATTCGTTTTTTTGTTCTTTTTCCTCACAGTAGGTCTTCTTGTCTTTTTGAAGACAGTTTGTTGTTGCTCTCCTTTTTTCTGCTTGCTGTCACTGCTGCATATGTTTTATTTACTGCATCTGCTGTCCCCAAAGCAGTCACCTTCTCAGTTTGTTGCTGCTTTCCTCTTTTACTTTCTGTCACTACCGCATAAGTTTTAGCCGGTGCATTCTCTGCTGCCACATCACTTGGTTCTTCTTCCACATTACCATCCTCAGCACTTCCGAAAAAGTTATCTGCTATCTCACCCTATGAAACAGCAGAACTGTCACCTGGATCATTCTGCATGATTATTTTTAACAGAACATCATCTGCAAGCCCTCCTGACACCATTTCTGTTATCTGAACCACTTCAACAGACTTACTTACTTCCATCTCCACAGAGACAGCTGAATGCTGCTAATTTTGTAACATATGCCACACAGGAATCTTTTGTTTACATTCTGAAGCTCCATATAGAACATTTTTTTTCTCAGAATTCTAACTTTCTACCTCCAAACTCTCCATAGCTATTTTCTCCACCGCCATACTACTGCTTCCCTTAGGCCTCTTCCTTGCTACTGTAGGAGTTTTGTAGCTTCATCTAATCTCCAAAGAGTATGGGAAGTTCACCACAGCCAATAAGGCAAAAGAATGTACCCAACACACTAGTCATAGTTGACTCTATAGTCAGGCACACTGATGTTCCACTCACCAGTCTAAACAAGGAGAAGGTTACTGTTAGCTGCCTGTCTGGTGCCAGGATCCGCCACATAACCCACGCACTCAGGTCACTCCACAACCAGTACAAATATGACTCTGACATTGTCCATGTTGGTGTGAATGACCTGAGACTTACCTACCTGGACTACATGAAAAGCGACATGGAAGAGCTCTCTGATCTTGTAGCCCAGGCAGGTATGACCCTAGCCCTGAGTAGCATTCTGCCATTGCCCAGAATGATACCGCAGTACAAGGACAAAATGATTGACTTCAACAATTGGCTAAGCTTCTGGTGTCATTCTAAGGGGATCCAGTATCTGTCTGCATGGGATGACATGGTCGACAGACCACGATGCTTTGCCACAGATGGCCTGCACCTGTTGCCCCTGGGATTCCGGATACTGGCTAAGGCTCTTGCTGCCCCTATAGTGCCTTTTTTAGGCAAGGTTCAAATAACAAATTCACTACCATAACAGGAACAGGCAAACAAAAACTGAGGGTAATGCTACTCAATGCTAGAAGTGTAAATCTCAAAATGCACTCACTCGAGGCACTCTTTAAAATGGAGAGCATCGATATCTGTGCAGTGACTGAGACCTGGTTCAAGGCTCCAGAGAGCACCCCTGCACTATCAGGCTATAACATATACCACATGTTTCGGCCATGTAACCTGGACCGAAACACCAAAGGCGGAGGTGTGTCCATATTCATTAAGGATATCCACACCTCCAGGCTAGTTGCTCAGCATAATGCATCCAAGGTTATCCAAGTGCAGCTAACTCTGGGCAAAACTGCAATCCAAATTGTAGCTTGCTACGGATCCTCCACCATGCCCCAGGATTCCCACTCCTCTTTTCTTGATGTACTGGAAAATATTAGGGTTCAACCAAACACCCTAATAATGGGTGACTTCAACTACCCCTACCCCACCATTAACTGGGAAAACTACTTGTGTACCAACTCCTTAGCTTAACGCTTTCTGGAATTCATAAACTCCAGTGCCCTGGATCAACGTATCCACTCCCCCACCAGGGGCAACAATATCATAGACCTAGTCATTACTATCATGAGTGACTGGTGTTCCACACCTGAAGTCAACTCCTCATTGGTCCGATCCGACCATAAGCTAATCACCCTTGATATCCACATCCCGCCCCCACCCCCCATTAAGGAAACCACAGTAAAAAAGTTCTCCAAAGCCAATTTCATGCCTCTTAAGACAGAAGTGGTGAACTTCATGACACCCATGCAGATGAACAATACAGTTACAACTGCTGAATCCTACACAAATACACTCTATAAGCACTTACATGAGTGCATGGATCGTGCTATCCCAAACAGAACCAAGATGTTATCCTCCAAAAAAAAGGAAGCCAATCTGGTGGTCCCCTGCCATAAACAAACTGTACAACAGAAGGAAGAAACTGTTGCAAAAGAGAGTAAAATCCCATGAGTGGAGGAGCTCCCTGGTCAGCCTCACTAAGAACCTGAGATCCCTTATAAGATCTTCCAAAGCTAGCTATGAAAACAAGATCGCCACTAATTCCAAGGACAACCACAAAGCATTCTATAGCTATGCCAAGAATCTCAATGGCAACACCCAGATCTGCTCTGAGTTACAGCACAAAGGCAAGAAAATTACAGAACCAACTGATATTGTCAACATCCTGGCAGATAGGTTCAGTACTAACTTTACCCCCCTCTCACCCCCTAAAGGGCCCATATCTATACAGGAAGAATGCAGAGTCCCTGTAATTACAACTACGCAGGTAAAAGTTGCACTCTCTAAAGCCAAAAAGACAGCATCCATGGAACTGGACAACATCCCAGGCTGCGTTTTACAAGAACTTCAGAACGAACTGGCTCCCCACTTAAGCACAATGTTCAATAATAGCCTCACATCAGACTTTGTGCCCACTGAATGGCACACAGCAACAGTTATCCCACTCCACAAAGGGGGAGCCACCACTGATCCTGGGAACTATCAACCTATTAGCCTGACGAGCCTGGTCTCCAAAGCCATGGAACATATCATCATGGAACTCATAAACAAAGACATTGGTAACCTCCAAACTCTGGATCCCACCCAGTTCTGGTTTGTGAAAGGCAGATCATGCCTCCTGTACCTGATTGACTTCTTTAAGGCAGTCACCAAAGCTGTAGATGAGGGTAAGGTGGTTCACACAGCCTACCTTGACCTCGCCAAGGCTTTCGACACAATCCCCCATTCTGGAATTATAGCTAAACTCACTAAACTAGGTATAAATCCCTATGTCACAAGATAGGTTGCCAACTGGCTCACTGACAGAACCCACACTGTAAAGGCTGCACTCCAAATCTGACCTCAAAGCAGTGACAAGTGGAGTACCACAGGGTTCCATCCTGGGACCTCTCCTGTTTGGTATCTACTTCTCTGAAGTACAGGCTAACACAGAAGGCCTCTGGCTAATGAATTTTGCAGATGACTGCAAACAAGGAGACATAGTCAAGTCCCCAAATGATGTGGATATCCTATAGAAGGGCCTCGCTGAGACAGATGCCTGGTGTCAGAGCCATGGTCTCAAGCTCAATGTCAAAAAGTGCAGTGTCATCCCCTTTGTTAAAAACTCTGTACCCATGAACTACCACATAGGCAGCAATCTACTTAACATCAAATGTGTGATAAGAGACCTTGGGACTCAGGTGGACAGTAGTCTCTCCTTTGATAGTGACATCGCCACAGTAGTCAGAAAGTCCTTCTACATGGCACACCTCATCATAAAAGGGTTCTCATCCAGGAAAAAAGAGGTCATTGTTCCTCGCTACTCGACACTCTTTAAACCCATTATAGATAACAACGCCCCTTTTGGAATGTACCTCACAAGACATGTGCAGCAGCTGGAAAGGCCACAGAAGTACCTCACAAAGAGGATTACTGGCCTCAAACAAATGCCCTACACTGACCACCTCAAAAAACTCCAGCTTTACTCCATAGCATATTGCCTACTCCGTGGTGATCTCTGCCTAACATATAAAGCTATGTCAAACCCAGAGCTATTGTACATGCTACACCCAAAGAAATCCCAATCCCTTCGAGCTACATGCTCTAGGGACCTAAACCTTGTCACCGCAATAAACAGGACATGCTGGAGGGATAGATTCCTGTCCCAGAGATTTTCCATACTCTGGAACAAGCTACTGTGTCAAGCAAAGCTCCTCATTAGCACTCTTCAAGAAAAATCTTGATGAGTGGATGGGAAATAGGAAATACACCCCGGGGATCACTTCTGTATCTCTACACGACAGTGGTACAGGAAAATAACTTTCTTGGGTGACGTAAGCCAGGGAACCTTGTTGGCTAGGCTTACATAGGCCCTTGGGCTGATAGCCTAGTACCTACCTCTGAACCTATGAACATATGAACCTATGCCCTGGCTAAATTTCTCCTAGTAATATAAATACCACCTTGTGTCTCCCCTGAAAAGAGGCTACAAGCCTACAGGGTCAGGGTCTAACTCCTCAACAAAGGATACATAGATAGATAGATAGATAGATAGATAGATAGATAGATAGATAGATAGATAAAATAAAAAAAGAGATTAATTAGTATTAAGTCAGTAGATGGAATACAAAATTGTTCCTTACTTTATAGGTGTTTTTCATCTCATATTTCTGAAACACTTACAGCCATGCTATTTTTCCTTTTAAATATTTAGCTTAATTTATTTATTACTGTCCTTTATTATATGTTATTAGCTGAGTCTGTCAGTTGTCTTGTTATGTACTGTTTTGGTCTAGATATTTAACTTGTTTTTATTTGATGGGACTTGGGCTTCACTCATGCTTACATCACACCAATTGTGGGTTAATATTCTGATAGCCATACCCATTCATGGGTTATTGCTAATATTGCTAAAATAAATATATATATTTTACATATATATATATATATATATATATATATATATATATAAAAACATATATGGGTCTACTTCACATAATCAAACATCCAAATGTTCGACTTTCATATGGATGAGACCATACGATCGAACATTTGAATGTTCGACAATGTGGAAAAAAATAAATAAACAAAAAAAAAAAAACTAAACAGTGCTAGCAGGGGGACAAGCCCCCCTGCACTCTCACACCCCCTGCTATTTAAATATACCAACTCCAAGATCGCAATACATTGAGATAAATGGAAATCTTCCCGTTCTGTGCTTTATGGAGATCCCCGTTCAGACCATTCAAACTTTTAAAAGTGCGATCATATCGTCTTGGCCATATGAAAGTCGAGCTTTTAAAAGTCTGACCATCTGAAGGGGACCCATATATATATATATATATATATATATATATATATATATATATATATATATATATATATATATATACGGTTCCCTATCAGAAGCTTGAAACACTATAAGCCTGAAAATCAAAATCCTGAAATCAAAAGCCTGAAAACTCAAAATCCCGAAAACCCAAAATCCTGAAAACACAAATAATGCTAATATGTTAATATAAAGACACTAACTGACCCGCGCCCTAACCCTAACTCACTTAAACCGCCCCTAACCCTCATTTTTGTCACTATTGCATACATGCCTAACCTGCGCCCTAACCCTAACTCACTTAAACCGCCCCTAACCCTAACATAAAACCAGCCGTACACTCACCTGAACCCAACGCATGACCTAACACCACAGGGCTAACAATAGCAAAGCCACAATGACGTCAGTATGTCCATGTTGTGTTTTCAGGATTTTGAGTTTCAGGATTTTGGGTTTTCGGGATTTTGAGTTTTCAGGCTTTTGGTTTCAGGATTTTGATTTTCAGGCTTATAGTGTTTCAAGCTTCTGATAGGGAACCGTATATACATATATACACATATTGCATTTGTTCAGGAACTTTATTTTGAGCACATATAGTTAATTAGAAAACTGCCGACCCCTCCTCACAATACATTTAGCAGTAATGTTTAATTAAAAAAAATAGAACCCCCCCCCCTATAAATTGCCAAAAATATAAGTGACAAGGGCACAACCTTCATAAAACTGGTCACCAGCAAAGATGCTGATGTGCATTTCTTTACATCTTGAGGTGAGCAGTTAGGTCACTTAAACTTGCATCAAAGCATTTATTTCAACATTTTAAATAGTCAAGTCATTTAAACTTCTCATTAAACATTTACAATGAACCATTTATAGCAAGGAAACTCAGTCATACAGAAAAACGTTTTACTCACTGCCTCATCCATGTGAATGTGAACATTTTCACCTCTTTTCACATCTATTGTTTAATTTTATTTGTCATAAGTTCATAGGTGTTTACTAGGTTGATGATCACAAGGGCCTTTTTAAGCCTAGGCATGCATCCCAAATCTCTGACAAGTTCTGGTACCCTTGATAAGTGTAAGCAGAGACATGGGAGGTGAAATATTTACAAGCAGGGGCCTAGGAGATGAACCATTTATAGGCTGCCTGTGTCCATTAGAGACATAGATGTCAAACTAGGGATGCATTTCCTGTTCACACCCAATTGTCCAAGTTACACTCGAATTGGGTTAGGGAAAAACTCTGCTTCATATGCATGGGAAGCCTATTCCAGAGAAGGGGTAGTCTCTGGGATATATACCTGTCTGTCCAGCAAGTCCTATTTATATCACAAGCAATGTTTAAGTCTTTAGAATGGGTAATTCCAGTGCTGTTTATTTTGCAGATATGCAAAAGGTTCATCAAAGTAGGGTCTGACATGTTACTTACTCCCTTTATTCTTTTACAAAGAAACCTCTGTGAACGTTCCAATTGTTGGATATGCCTGGTTAAGTACATACCAAAGGGGACATTGTACTCAGTGAGGTCTGATAAATGCCAAATACAGTGGAACAATAACTTCTTTGGACCTAGATGCTATACCTTTGTTTGTACGTTGTACAACATACAGTGATTCCTCACTACTGTAGAGATGTGTGTTCCCAAGTCCCTAACTACTGGGTCAACTTTTAGGGGTGTTTTGTCAATATCATAGTTACCATGGATGGATGACTTCTCAAATGATACCATTATGCATTTCTTTGCATTTACTTTTAGTCCATGGCTCTGACACCAATTTTTTGTCTGTGTCAGCCCTTTCTGGAGAACATTTGTGTTTGTGAGGGATTCAATGACAGCTCCTAATTTGCAATCCTCTGCAAATTTAGTCAGCCAGAGGCCATTGACATTGGCCTTGACTTCAGAGAAATAAATGCCAAAAAGAAGTGGTCCCAGGACCGATCCTTGAGGGACTCTGCTTGTGACTGGTCTCTTTGTAGAGGTGCACTCTCCATTTCTAACTTTCTGGGTCCTGTCTATGAGCCAGCAGGCTATTCACTGGGTGAGATAAGAGTTTGTACCTAACCTCTTGAGTTTTTCAACAATGCCCAAGTAATCCACCCCTGGGATTCCACCTGTGTCTCTGCTGGACAGTGGCATAGGCTGCTGACTTGTTGGAAATGGGCTAAATTCTTGGTTAGTCTTGGAAGGGCCTCAGGGCCAATATTCTTGCAATTTCCTGTGATCCTATGATTGTGTCAAATGCCTTGGCCAGGTCAAGGTAGGCAGTGTGAGCCATTTTTCCCTCATCAATTACTTTTGTGATCTTCTTCAAAAGGTCCACCAGGTTGAGTAGGCATGACCTGCCCTTGATGAAACCAAACTGGGTTGGGTGCAGTGTCTGGAGGTTTCCTATGTCATTACTGATCATTTCCATGATAATTCCTTCCAGCCGTCAAATCTGTCCTAAAACCCTACATACCTAGAAGAGTCCTCTGCTCTGAAAGCAAACAACTCCTAATTGTCTACATTTCAAACAAAAGAGCTGGACAGTGCCCATACTCTCATGCCACCTCCAAGCTCTGGAACTCTCTGCCAACAAACATTACTACCACTGAGAGCTTTAACAACTTCAAACACACCATAGAAAACATTTTCTATGTCATCAGATCTGCCCCTGCTCTTTGCCTTACAGGTAAACTCGATTTACCACTCTAGGGGCTTTCCTTTCTATCTCTAAAACAGGAATTTCATCTACTAACCACTAGCATATTGGACTAAGAGACTTGACATATTTCTACACCTCTAACTTTCCCATAATTCTAATCATCTAATGTTCTGATCCTCACTCTTAACCTTACTCTTACCTGATGTGTATATATATATATATATATATATATATATATATATATCAAGAGTTTGCAATCTACCACTTTACCTTAATTTAGTACGTTTTATTATTGTATCTACCTCTCTGTACTTATTTTGTATTCATTATTGTATCTACCAATCTGTATTTATTTAATATTCATTTATTATTAATGGGTGCTTTAATACCTGCTTTTATCTTGTTTGTGTAAATTGTCTTAACTTTCATGCATCATTTGGAGCTTTTCTCCCCGCGCATCCACTGAAAATGGGTTCCTGACCCAATCAGACTTTCCTGGTAAACAAATGCTAAATAAATAAATAATATATAAATAAAATAACTTTAAATATGAGAGTAGTGAGACTTATGGGTCTATAGTTTCCAGAGTCTGCAGATGGCCCACCTTTGTGCAGAGAGATTACTGTTGCTGTTCACATTCATGAGGCATGAAGCCTGTTTGGAGGCTACAGTTAAAACAGCAATTGCAGAGACCCTGATACGTTATGTTTCATGCTATTTAGAAGGCATCCTAGAATATTGTTTCCCCCCATTGATGTAGTGTTCTTGGCTTTAGAGACAGCATTAAGGGCCTGTTCACTAGTGATAGCTGCAGAAGTTATATTTGATGGTATTTCCTGAGCATACTATACCTCTCAACCTTTTAGCACAAGTAATCTGTACAAAACCTGAGGAAATGGGGGTAGAAAGACCCAAAAATAAGGCTGTTTTTTAAATATTGCTCTTATAAACTTAGAAAGTTGCGAGAGTAATAGGTTTTGTGTCACCATGTATTTTGTGAAGGATTTGAAGTCTGAAACTCAAATGTATGCCATTATTTAGTGACTTCAATCCTCAGATCATCCCAGTGATTTGCTAGAAAACCACACATTTTATGAGGAATACACCAAAAATAAGAGGCAAAATCTGGACATTCTGCGAAAATCTGGAGAGTTAAGAGGCATGTTCCTGAGGGAAGGTTGAAGGGGAGAGAGGGATAAAGTTGGAGCTGAACTTGTTGGCCAGTAGGTGTGCTATATCTTCTGGCTCATTATAGGTGGCTCCATTTACAATGAGCTCTGCACACAGTTGTCCTTGGCCTGGGAGGCCAAATTTACCTCACATTTGGCTTTGGTAGACTTTATTTGTCTTCTGAGCTGTTTGTTTAGTTTGATGAGAGTGCTTTTATCCTGCTGGGTGCTGCACCTCCTAATTTTTGCCATGATTTTCTTCCTCCTGTCATTCAACCTATTGATTTTGTGATTCCACCAAGGTGGCTTGTTGTTTGAGTTAATTCTGTACTTCTTCCTGGTTGGTACAGCTGCCTCTATGCAGCTATTAACATGTTTCTATAGAGTTTCAGTGAACAGGTCTGTGAAGGCAGCAGTCTTCTCAGGGTTTATGGGAGCTTGAATTTTTTCCAGGTTATCCCTTAATAGTAGGAAGTTAGCCTTAGAGTAGTGCATGAATATTCCAGGGCTATCTGGGTTCCATGTTTTAGTTTTACTTCAAAGGAGACCATTTTATGGTCTGACCTTACTAGAGAAGACATTACACTAAGAGGTGTGTAGCACTCTACCATATTAGAGAAGACCAGATCTAGCATGGTTGCACCCCTGGTTGGTGTATTGACAATCTGGTCATGAGGTCTGTGTTTACTAGATCCAGCAATCTTTGTGCCTGTGCATTAGGTGTTGTATATGATTCCCAGCTATTAGTATGGTAATTAAAATCGCCCACGAATGTGGTATTAATTGGGTTGGATAGTGAGTGCTTCCAATAAATTTAAATATATGGGTTTTCCTGGGTCATAGAGGGGGACCTATAGTTTGCAAGGAAGGGGTATTGGATTTTGTCTATGGTGATTTGAATGTGAAGAAGGTGAAGTGCATTGTCCTGTTTGACCAGTCTTGAGTTATATTTATTTTTTATGGAAACTGAGACAACTCCACCTTTAGTCCCTGTCTGTGTAGTAGCAGGTCTAAATGTGTGGAAGGTATTATAAACTTGCAGAGGGACTCTAGTACATTGCGATAGGTAGTATGAGTTTATTGAATTGGAGGGGAACCTATAAGTTGCAAGGATATGGTACAAAACCCTGTTTATGGTGAGTTGCACATGTATGAGTCCCAGTGGGTCATACACTTTCACTAGTCTGGATCTGAGGCTGTTTTTAATATAGATTGAGTTTCCTCCACCTTTAGTTCCCTCCTATGCAGTTGCTGCTCTAAAAGTGTGCACGGCTGGACTACTCATTGTGACTTTAGATCATGTTTCCATTACTACATAGATGTCTACACTCTCCAAGGAGAGGAAGGCTTGCAAGGAGTGGAATTTCTTGTTAAGACTTGTGGAACTGAGCAGTACCACTTTCAGATATTACTTCATTGCCTCAGTTAGGTTGGGAGGTTTATCAGTTTGGCATTACCTAAAAAAAGCACTATGGGGTGGAAAAGGTATTTCCCAATATCCGAAAGCCTAGCAGGTATAAGTGAAGATCATCCCTGGAAAAGTAACATGGTCTGTCAACCATGTCCTCTCAGGCTGTCAAATATTGTATCCCCTTAGACTGACACCAAAAGCTAAACCAATTGTTAAAAATCTATCATCTTCTATTGGTAACATGGCATCATCCTTGGAGAAGGTAGTATGCTGTTCAGTGCTATGTTCATACCTGCCTGAGACACATAATCAGCGAACTTGATCACGTCTTGCTTCCTATAGTGAAGGGTAGCTTGTCTCAGGTCATTAACACCCACATGGACTATGGCAGAGTCATACTGGTACTTGTGGTTCCATGACCTGAGTGTCTGCTTGACTTGACAGCTCCTAGCCTTGAAAAAGCAGCTAACCATGACTCCCTCCTTACTCAGTCTGTTGAGGGGGACCTTGGTGGGCCTCAGTACAGAATCACCAATGACCAGGTTTGCCTAATGGAATTAGCAGTAGAGGCATTAGATACAGTGTTACTATGTGTAGCTGTGGGTGGTGTTCTAACAGAGTGTTCACCTGATGGCTGAGTACCGTTTTTTTTTTTTTTATTGTGCTGTGCAGGTCTTAGTTCTTTAGGAAGACTACCTGTATATGCCTCAGCATAAGTAGTTTTATGTGTAGGGTCTTTACCCTGTGCAGTAGGCGTGGTGCAAGTGTCATTGACAACCTCTATACAATTAGTTTTTTGCCTTCAGTGTATTTGCACCTCTCACATACTTTATCTGTTTTATTAATAATAAGTGGGTTGTCGGTGTATATGAGGCAATTGCTACAATGCCTCAGAATGCCCATCTCAACCAGAATGACCTCAGAGAGTCTGGAAGTGCATATCCATAGCTACTGATCTACTAGGGAGGAGTGAGGGCAATTTAAATATTAACTAGGTCAATAACACAAGGAACTTGAGCAATGTTCAGCTATGCACAAACTAGATGCTCTAATAGTTAAAAAGTTTAGACAATAAATGTATTTTAAGGGAAGCTTACACTGTGAGAGATCGGCATCTACACGGATTATAAGGGGGAATTACACTGCAAGATATCGGCATCTATACAGATCACTGCTAGGCGTCGCTGCACGGAGAGCAGCAGTTCTAACTAATGATTATAAAAAAGGTTGAAAAGTGCAGATATTCAACACAGAAACACTCAATTAATGCAGCTATGACAAAAAAATGCAAAGAAAAAGAAGTGCAGAAATAGTGGCTATGGTAAAGTAAGTCTTAGTGTAACTGATGTCTAAATAGCAGAGAAGATTCAATAAAAAAACACAAACAAGGCCCTATGGCCAGTGAAAAACAGCGCACTCTTCTTTCTTTTACACAGTTCTGGGCTGCAAAATGACTTAGGTCCACTTCACTCTCACTAAAGCGGACCCAAAGCAGTTCTAAAGACTGTAAATAAATCAAAAAGTGCAGATATTCAACACAAAAACACATAATTAATGCAGCTGTCACAAAAACAATGTGAAACAAGTGCTGAAATAGTGGGCATGGTAATGTAAGTCTTAGCTTTTGTAGAGTTTAACAGAAATCAGCAACAGTTCTTCTCAAGTAGTGTGGTCACCAAATGTCACCAAATGTCACCAAACACCTCAGGCACAGAGATTAAAATTTTAAACAAGCTAGCCCTCTAGCCAATCAAAGGCACAATAAGATTTACAACAGCAATTTCCAGTTTAGGAGGGCACAGACTATCCTCTCCTGCCACAAGTGTGTAGACTGCAAAGTCTCCTAATGTAAAATAACTGGTTTATCGTCCCTTCATCTAGAAAATGAACTTTTCCTTTTGGGAAGAATTGTATATTCCTTGGTAAATAAATGCTGCAATACTGCTTAATCAAATGACAAGTTGAGGGTAAGAGTGGTAATTGTGCATGAAATGTGATTTTACTAGATAACAAGCATAAACTGTCAGTCTAACAAATTAGGACCGTTACGGCAATATTACTGATTACATACCCATACATACACTGAAAGAACTATGAATGGTAAGCAATCTAACAGTGGTATATTGGTATAACGATTAATTCTGTTTCAGCTTAGTTGCTTAAAGTTCTAATTGATTGAAATTGTTGCTAACAGTGATATATAATGATAATGGTAAGACTATATGCAGCAATTACAAGTACTTGAAAATGGAAATTGGTGTCAAACAATTAGTGAATATATCATCTCCCACATCTATATCTATATCCATATCTATGTAGGAAGCTGGAAGTCTTAAGTGGATGAACTTTCCAGCTGATATCGTCCTAGCCAAAAGCATATTACCAGTGACTGGCAGAACTGACATTATACATTACAGATGGAAGCAGATGACATACATTCATAACTCATGCAGAAATGCATTGGAATTTTGATGGTAAGTTATTGCCCATTGCCCATGGAAAATGGTGCCAAACAAGTAGAGAACATATCATTCCCACATCTGTATCTATATCTATATGCATATCTATGTATGTGTCTGTGTGTGTGTGTGTGTGTGTGTGTGTGTGTGTGTGTGTGTGTGTGTGTGTGTGTGTGTGTGAGAGTGTGTGTGTGTGTATATATATATATATATATATATATATATATATATATATATGGAGCTAGGACTTTTGATCGAAAGATCAAAAGTCCGAATCCATTACCACCGAACACACTTTAATGAAAGCGCTTTCATCAAAAAAGCGCTTTCATTAAAGTATGTTAAAAAAAAAAACACAAAATCTACTTGAATGCAGGGGGGGCAAGCCACCCTGCACCCCCCGATGTGGGGGCTGTGCCCCACACACTGCCCCTACTTAAATATTAAAAATATATATTAAAAATTGAAAATGTGAATACCTCTTATTTCATGTTTTTGGAGGTGGGCAAGCCCCCTTGCAACCCCCATGTGGGGGGCTTTACTCCCACACCCCCTGCTACTTAAATATACCAACTCTGAGATTGCACTACAGTGAAGAGAACAGTAATGATCCCATTCCGCATTGTACGGCAATTTCCACTGACAAGGTTTGATATTTCAAATCTTCGACCCTCTGGTCTTCGCTAATTAGATGTTCGATGATTTGAAATTTTGAGCTTAAGAAGTGAACCTATATATATATATATATATATATATATATATATATATATATATATATATATGCAATGCACAGCATCTCAAGGTTTAAGGAGTTAAGGTCATGAGTTTTACATTCATTCCTGATACGAGTATTTCCTTATTCTCTGAGGAGTTTTTCATATTCTACATGTGCCTTTGTGGGTTTTCTCTGGGTACTTTGGTTTCCTCTCAGTTTCCCAAAACGTACTGGTTCACTAACTATTCTAATATGTCTATATTGTGACACAAAAAAGCCTACAAAAAATGCTTGTATTAACTCTGTAAACTTCTCTTCTCATATGTTATATTACCTACATCTTAATGTTGTATAAGCTCCAAAGAGTTTGCTCTCTCTATGCTTTTCTCTTCTGTTCTTTGTTGTAAACATTATTTACTTTAGGCCAAAGTTAAGAAAGGGACTACCATTTTTTGTGGTGTGCAATTGATGGGCAGGACTTGAATAACTGGCAGGTGGTTTTGCAGCGAAACTGTCAAAAACAAATGATATATGTTGTTAACCCTTTCTTTCCATGCAGAAATAATAAAATAACACCCAAAATACAATTATCTGTTCTTTTCATATGTTTGCCCTGGTTTTAATGTAATTTATTATATAACTGAGGCTGCTGTCCTTCTTAACCCCCTGCCTTTGAGGGGGGTTATGGAGGCAGGCAGCTTCCCTTATACGTTACACATTGCATATTTTTAAGTTTTAAGATTAGAAGCTTGTCATGCTTTTAATTTTAATTTACCATACAAAGTGGTAACCTCCCCACCTTTTTCTGAATTTTATAACATCTTTTGTAATATACTCAATACTACTAGTATAACTATCTACAGGGCTGAATATCTGGTGAAAAAGATGTAATTGCCATTATGCCAGCATTTTGTCTGCCAGCTTGCTGTAGCATTAATGTCTGTTGGTCATCATAATTGTTCATTAGATTTTTTTTTTATTAAAATGCTAACATTTCTAAAAGGAGAAGTGTAGGACAAGTGACTTTTTATACAAATTGAGGAAGTGTTCATTACAGTGCAGTATGTTATCATTCCTGCATATCATCAAGGGTGACAGGAAGGATACAGCTTGCAGAGAAGCAGTATCTGAGTAAAGCAAGATGTCCTTCATATTAATCATCGCTGCAGTAGCCTTAGCTGTTTGGGTTATATTCTGCCAAGGATATAACAGTCAGATAGCTTTAAAAGCTTCAGGGCACCTTCCACATGCCCAAACTGCCAGGCAGCTTGAGCTGAGCTCACTAAAAGACAAGTTTGGGGGTGAAGCCATTCAGTGCTTTCCAGCTGCAGAAGAGTACACTCCTCTGAGACTATTGAGGATGTGGTTGACTTGTGTTTTCCTTTTCTGGGCAGATAAGTACCATTTGGGGAAAAAGCTTTCCATTTTATTACATTTTTAATACTTTCATCTTCAGGAAAATTATTTTAAAGCTAGGAGTATTGTGTTGTGTTTTAATGGACTGCCTCAAGACTGTAGCATACATTTAAATGGAGCACTCATTTTTTTCAGTCAGTTTAAAAGCAGTGTTAACTAACTGAAAACACATTTTCTGTGGAGAAATTGTATGTGTTTTTCTTTGGTGGACTGGCATAGTGTTTTAACATGCTTTTTACACTTTTTTTTTCTGTCAAAATTTTTTTTAAAAAATAAATAAATAACTAAAATAACTTTTGCGGCCTGCTAGTTTTACAGTAATTTGCTGCTTATCTTCCATGGAAAAAGTCACCATTTTTGGCTTGACCATGGAACAAACTATAAGTCCCACAGCCGGTCCTTCTTCCAGCCACAAAAAGAAAAAGTTAAGCAACTGCCTTTGCCACCACAGCAGGCTATCAATTTGCCTCAGCCATAGATGGGTGACTCTGGTGTGGCCATTTGTTGTACCTCAGACCACTCATCTTTTACACTGGATCCCTCTGGTGTAGCACCTACAAAGTACAGTTGTGTACTCTTACCATAAATGTAGATGTTCGAGTGTGTTCACTGTTGCAGTCATGACTGTAGGGTTCTTCCTGCCAGCAGCAGCCCCCGATTGGCCAGAGTCCCAAAGTCTGGATCGGGCGTCAGCTGAGGTTGCTTTTATCCTGACGTCAATGCGCCAGAAGGTATAAAGACCTCAGCTGACGCCATTTCCCCAGTTTTTCTTGCCCCAGATGTCAGGTGCCCAGAAAGAAAAGGCTAAAAAAGAAACCATGCCCAAAACCTCATCAGCCAAAATACCTCATAACAGATAATACTCAAAGAAAAAAACAAAAGAGGGGGTAGGAGGGAGGGTAACCCAGACTGCAACAGTGAACACACTCGAACATCTACATTTATGGTAAGAGTACACAACTGTACTATGTCCTTCGTGGTTCACTGTTGCAGTCATGACTGTAGGGTTGAGTCCCAAAGCTAAGAAAGGGTGGCTGGAGGAGAAACAGAGGGAGCGGTCACAAAACCTTGCAAAACCGCAGAAGCAAAACCTGCCCTGGATTTAGAATAGAGAGGGAGGTTGTAATGCTTAGAAAAAGTATGTACAGAACTCCAAGTAGCAGCCTCCAAAATATCCTTGGTAGGAACCCCACAAAGAAAAGCTGCTGAAGTAGCAGTAGCCCGGGTAGAATGAGTCCTAACATTAACAGGAACTGGATTGCCATGATAAGAGTAACAGAAGTTGATGCAATTGGCAATCCACTTGGAAATAGTTTGCTTAGTGATTGCTTTCCCCTGAACAGTAGGAGCATAAGCGACAAACAACTGATCAGATTTCTGGAATATCTTGGTCCTGTCCAGGTATAAACGAAGCTGCCTGTGCACGTCTAAAGAGTGCAAAAGACTTTCTTCCTCACTTTGAGGATTAGGATAAAAGGTAGGCAAATGAATAGACTGATTCAAGGCCACAGCTGAAACCACCATGGGCATAAAGGTGGGATTAGTCCATAGAGATACCCTGTCCTGTTGAAAAATAAGGAAGGGTTCCACAGCCATGAGTGCTTGCAATTCTGAAATTCTTCTAGCAGAGGTAATAGCTAAAAGAAAAGCAGTTTTCCAAGACAAAAATTTCAAATCCGTGGAAACTACAGGTTCAAAAGGAGACAAGGTTAATTTTTCCAAAACATAGTTAAGATCCCAAGTTGGAACAGGAGCCCTCATAGGGGGCCGAATATTCTTAGCCCCCCTAAGAAATTGTTTACGTAATGGATGAGAAAAAATTGGAGGATCCGTATCGTAATGTGCAGAAATAGCAGAAGCATGAAGCTTAACAGACGAAAAAGATAGGCCCATATGTAACAACTCTGTCAGATACTGTAAAATCAGAGCAATGTTCGGAACAGCAGAATCACCTCCCTGGACTTGATTCCAGGAGCAAAATCTTTTCCATTTACCCGCATAAGATTTTCTAGTGCTGGGCCGTCTAGCTTCAAGGATTACATCCATTACCTGTTTGGAAAGGGTAGAGGTGTTTACAGACCCTTAATCCACCAGGCAGCTAGATTCAGAGTTTTGACATGACTGTGTAGTATCCGGCCGTCCCGTTGAGACAGTTGGTGAGGGATTTGAGGCAGAATCTAGGGAGGCTCCTGAACCAGGTTCATCAGAGTGGAATACCAGAATTGCCGTGGCCAATTGGGAGCCAGTAAAATCATTTGCGGTCTGTCCTGTTTTATCTTCAGAAGTACCCGAGGTAGAAGAGGAAAAGGAGGAAAAGCATATACTGAGAGGTGTTTCCAACTGAAATAGAGGGCATCCGCTTGCCATGCTAGTTTGTGGTAGGTCCTTGTGCAGAATGTTGGAAGTTGATGATTCTGAGGGGATGCAAAGAGATCCATGTCCAGACATCCCCACGCCTTTATAATCATCCTGAATATCCGAACATCCAACATCCATTCGTGTGGATCCGAAATGTGTCTGCTCAATGTGTCTGCCAGAGTGTTGTCTTTTCCTGGCAGGAATTGCACATGTAAGTCGACACTGCAGGTCAGAGCAGTGTACTGTAGAGTCATGGCTAATCTGCACAGGGGGTAAGAGTGAGAGCCCCCCTGCCTGTTTATGTACCACATCACTGTAGTGTTGTCTGTCTGTATCAACAATTGTCCTGGTAGAAGAAGGTCCCTGAAGGCTATCAGGGCATTCTGTACAGCTAGCATCTCCTTCAAATTTATGTGCAGGTGTGTTTGCTCCTTTGTTCAAACACCCTGAAGACATCTCCCGTGCATGTGGACTCCCCAGGCATAATCTGAAGTATCCATTGTCAGAACTTGGTTGGTCGGTGGAAGACAAAAAGGCTTCCCCTCGTTCTGTAGACAGGCTTCGGCCCACCAAAGAAACTCTTGCTGGAGACAAGGCAAAATCATGATCACTGTTTCCAAACTGTGGTAATGCTGAGACCATACACTCTTGAGGTACCACTGCAGTTTCCTCATATGCAGTCTTGCATATGGTATTAGTAGAATGCAGGAAGCCATGTAACCCAAAGCCTGCAGAATTTTTCTTGCAGTCAGCTGTTTCATTGAAGCCAGGTGTCGGAAAGAAGAAGCCAGTTGCACTTTTTTGTCTGGTGTCAAGGAAGCCATCTGGGTTTTAGTACTCAGAAGAGCACACAGGAAAGTAATCTGTTGTGTGGGTACCAGATTTGATTTCTTTAGATTCACTGTGAAACAGAGGTACTGAAGAAGATGCTGCAGAAACGCTAGATGCCGAAGTAGAGTGTCTTTGTCGTCCGCTTGAATAAGACAGTCATACAGATAAGGGTATATTTGAATCCCCTTCTGTCTGCAAAATGCCATTACTGGTGCCAGGCACTTTGTAAAGACCCTGGGCGCAGTAGATAAGCCAAAGGGCAGCACAGAGAACTGGTAATGCTTCGAGCCCTCTGTGAAATGCAGATACCTTCTGCACTCTTGCCTTATAGGAATATGCAGGTAAGCTTCTTTTAAGTCCAAAGTCTCCATCCAAGCGTTCTTGCCCAACATAGGCAGCAGTTGCTGCAGAGTGAGCATCTTGAATTTTAGTATATCTAGGAAGGTGTTTAGTACAGAAAGGTCCAGGATTGGTCTCCACGAATTTTCCTTCCTGGGAACCAGGAAAAGTCTGGAATAAAAACCTTGCCCTATTTCTAAATTTGGTACCAATTCTATGGCCCTCATAGCCAGGAGGGACTGAACCTGCCTTTGCGCCTCTGCCCACTGATGATTTGGCAGATCTGGCCAACCGTTCGGTTTTGGCAAGGTGTGGAAATGAAATCTGTAACCTCTTGAGACTATGTCCAGAACCCATTTGTCCCGGGTTATGTGGCTCCAATTTTGATAAAAAAGAGAAATCCTTCCTCCCAAAGGTGCTTCCAGGAGAGGAGCCCCTGGAACCAGAAAGGGAGAGTCATAAAGACTGTTTTCAGTAGGGTTGAGACTTATCTTCAATTTCCTTGGGAGAGGGGGCACTCCACTGCCTATTCCTAAAATGGGTCTGTGCCTGTCCCCTACCTCTGGAACGCCTGAATCTGCCTCTCTGAGACCTGTCCGAGCCCGGAAAGGACCAAGGTTTAGCTGGCCAGTGTCTGCTAAATCTAGGAGGTTGCACCTGTAGAAAATCCTTAACCGTCTGCATATATTTGGCTTTGTCCTCCATTTTCTTTAATACCTCTTCAGCTTTGGACCCAAACAGAACATCGTGCTGCAAAGGGGCATCCAAAAGTTTGGCTTTAACCTGATCCGGCAAGCTTTGTTCCTTTAACTAAGCATGTCTTCTAATAACTGCGCCAGCTGTTGCAGCCCTACAAGAAGCTTCCAAAGAATCAAAACCACAATGCAGGGTATGTTTACCCACCTGTTCTATAGCATGCAATAAATCCTGTAACTCCTGATTATCCACACCAATAGAAACTGCTGACATCTTTTGTTTAAATAGAGACAAAAGGTATTGCTGATACTTCAGCATATGAAATTGATAGTTCAAAGCCCTAATAGACAATGTAGCAGAAGTATAAACTTTTTTACCCCATCTCTCCAAAGCCCGGGACTCTCGGTCAGAGGGAATAGGATTTTTAGCAGAGGCCGCTTTAACACCCTTAGGACCCTGAGAAATCGTTTCTGGATCAGGTGAAAGATTCTTAGAAAGAAACTTGTGAGAATCTGGAACCCTATAATACCTATCTGGTTTGACTGGAGCAGGGGGAAAAGAATCAGGAGAGAGAGAAGCTTCCGAAAAAAACATCATCTACAATGTCCAATACAGGGGGAATAGCCAGAGGCCTATGCTGTGGGAGAAGAAGAAAATCCCTAAGCCTTTTCTTGGATTCAGAGAAAATTCCTGCCCTTCTCAGTGAAAATGCACCCTCATATCATGCAAAGTTTCACCAAAAGAATAATCCTCAGGAGGAGAGGCTGAAGGAAAGGAATCTTCAGCATCAGAATCCTCATAAAGAGGAAAAGAATAATCCTGCTCAAGGGAAGAAGCAGAAGAAACAGAAATTTGGTCTGAAGAATCATAATCAGACTGTAATCTAGGCTTCTTGTCAGGAGGGGGATGTGAACCCCTGATCATAGTTAAGAGATCTTCAGCCATCCTAAGCATCTGCCTCTGAGGCCTAGGACCCTGATCAAAAGGTGCCTGTGCTTGCCATTTCACTTTAGCTGGAGCCTTAGACTTTGTCTTTGAATGTAAAACTGAATCCACATTTACAGGAAGCTGCGAAGGCCTGAGAACTCCCTCAGAAGCCAGTACCTGCCTACCGGCTCCGGACCCAACTGAGGGAGCAGTATCCGAAGGTCCAGTCCCTGGCAATTCTGAAGACCCCATCAGCTCCACACTGGAGTTGGTACAGGCAATTGATTCAAAAGAGGCGGACGACAGGGGCTGCAAAGGCGCCTCACTGACGACCGACGAACCAGCAACTGGCAATAACTGAATAACATCCTTTGCTGTGGATCTCGGAGGCCTGTCTGCATCCTTGCACTTCTTACACACCCCAGAAGCCAGAAAAGAATCCGAAGACATGTTATAATTAAATCTTTTTCCAAAATAGTAAAAGGCAAAGTTATATCTATGCCTAATAGTAAGCTGATTAAATCTAGCACAAAACGCACAATTAGCAACGTCGTGGTCAGGACCCAGGCAGGGAATACAGTAAGAGTGAAAATCCCTATGAGGTATTTGCTTCCCACAAGAAATACAATTATTAACTTTTTCTGACATCTGACTGGAGCAAGAAAAAGACCTCCCCAATGGGGTACTTATCTTATAAAATGAAAATCCTGGGATTAAATCTAAAAACTAACAGGAACAGGCCGACCAGCATCAGTGAACTGCAAAGGGCACCGCGCGGCAAGAAAGACTGGGGAAATGGCATCAGCTGAGGTCTTTATACCTTCTGGCGCATTGACGTCAGGATAAAAGCGACCTCAGCTGATGCCCAATCCAGACTTTGGGACTCTGGCCAATCGGGGGCTGCTGCTGGCAGGAAGAACCCTACAGTCATGACTGCAACAATGAACCACGAAGGACATCTACTATGGACTGGGGGTTAGCCACTTCCTCTGCTGGTGCTGGAGTCCCTCTAAATGGGCAAGGGAGAGCTTCCCTTGTTGGTCCTGGGAGATGGAACAGGGAAGGTTTCATTCAATGTAGTAACACAGAATGCTGTGCCCATCCCTGGGAAGCAGCTACTGCTATTAGGAACACAGTTCAACCCATTTTTCTTGTCAAAAAGAAACAGAAAACTAAACATGTATCTACTTCTCTTCAATTTTCTTTAGACAGGAGTAGTTGACTGAGTCTGGCTCAGGGTTTAATTCAGGCTATTGATAGTTCTTGTAAAGTAGTTTCTGTTAAAAGAAAGAGGAGTTCTTCTTTTCCTGAAGAGATTCAAGATTCTGAATCTGAACTGGAAGATGCAGGAATGGACTCGAGTTTTTTTTTCCTCAGACTGATTTCTTATTCGAACTCAGAGAAGAGTTCATTTTCTTATTCTCTCTGTGGGGGGTTCTTTTTTTCTGATACTATTGCTAGAATGTTCTTGTGTTTTCATTGGGAGAACACTGAGGTTTCTCAGTCTCCAGAAAATGCTATGAGTTTTGCAGAAGGATTTTCCAGAACCTACTCCCATTACTCCTGTTCTGTCAGCTTTAGAGGATGCATTTGTTACCCTCTGCAACGTTCCTATTAGTCAGCCAGCTACCCCTAAAAGGGCAGATAGGATGTATAACAGTTTTTTGGTCTTTTAAATTGTTATACACTATTCCCATACCTGGCCCACAGCTATAGCTTTAATTAATCCCATTGCTGTTAAACACTAACCTTCTCTTTCAGAAAGGGATGGGGAAATTATTGATATGTATCGGGTTGAAAAGTTTATATATTTATGCAACTTTGTTTTTCAGAATTTTGAATTGTCAGATTCATATGTTAAAGCTTGTTTTAATAAATTATGAAATTATGAGGAATGCTTTATCTGCCTTTTCTTCTTGTGAGGAAAGATCTGCTTTGAATAACTTAGCTTCTTATACTACACAGGTCACTATTTATTGTTTGCAGTGTGTGTATGTTTGACTCTGTTAATACTCCTTCCAGGGCTATGGCAACTGGTACTGTTTTAAGGAGGCTTGCATGGCTGCATTTATACAATCTTCCAGATGATGTCAAAAATGACATTTTAAATTCTTCCTTGGATAGAGATTTTGTGCTTATCCCCTCTGCTGCAGAGGTGATCAAAAAGTGAAATGAAAGCTGCAAGTTGAGCTAGAGAATCTGTAAGATTTTTCAGCTCTCCTTTTCCAAATTGTTCAAGGGATTTTCTTTTTCCTCTTTCATTTTTGGCAGAACCCCCCCCCCCCCCCCAGAATAAATAACCTCAACAGAATTCAAGTAAACAGACGTTTAAAAAGGAATGGCAAAGGTGTTCCAAAAAGAAGTCTCTAATCTCCCTAAAACAAGGATAGTCCAATATGTCTGACTGACTATTCAAGAGACTTTGTGACTCACTCCCACCCTGGCCCTCTTTTTCTTCCAGAAAGTTTTAATCATCTTTTTTCCTCTTTGGCAACAGACTGCTCAGACAAATAAGTTCTGAATATCATTCATCAAGATTACAGATGACAGTGGGATAAAATTCCTCCTTTCCATAGGGGTTATTCGTCATCATCAAGATCACTCTTTTGTTTCCACTTGTTCTCATTGCATGCTTTCCCAGGACTAGTAGAACCAGTTCCTCGTCCAAGTGGGAAAGGTTTTTTATTGGTTGTTCCTAGTGCCAAAGAAATAAAATGCTTGGAGACCAGTTCTAGATCTTTCTATCCTAAACCTTTTTGTGAAAGTGCCTTAATTCAAAATGATGTCACTTCAAAACCTGTTATCTCTTCTTCCACTTTCAGGTTTCCTGGCAACACCAGACTTATAAGATGCTTATTATCACATCCCTATTCATCCAGACTTCAGACATTTCTTAAGGTTTTGCATGTCTCGATCACATTATCGGTTCTCTACCTCAACCTTTGAACTATCCACTGCACCAAGAATTATCACAAAATGTATAGCTCTAGTCATAATTCATTGCAGGCTACAGGGTATCCACATTTTTCCATGTTTGGACAACTTGCTTATCTTTGCAGATTCTTTTTCAAAGTGTCAGGAATCTCTCTCTTTGTTGGGTAAGAGATTCTTACCCAAGTTGGGATTCCAAGAGAACAGTCAAAAGCCTTTCTTCACTCCCTCACACAGGATTGTGCTCCTGGGGTGTCACTTAGGCATCACAATTCAAAGATTTTGTCTTCCACAGAAACAATATAGAATCTTATTTAGATCTGTTTCTAAAGTTTTCCACTCAGACTTTGTCACTGTGAGGGAGTGCCTCAGGGTTTTGGGTCTCACGGTATCTATTATTCACAAGACACACCTGGTCATACCCCCTTTGCAGACTAGCCATCTTTGTTTGGGATATAGCTTCGCAGCACAGTCTCACTCTACATACGTCCTACATTCCATCAGAACAAAACTGTGTGGTAGACAAGCTGAGCGGGACCAGGGCAGTCCCTTACAAATGGAAACAAGATCAGGGGTTCTTCCAAAATTTGATCCATCTGTGGGGAGTTCTTCAAGTAGACGTTTTTGCTTCCTCTTTGTACAATCAACTGGCAAGATTCTGTTCTGAGACTATGCAAGAAGGCCTGGAAGACAGATGCCTTTTCTTTTCTTTGGACAGGAATGCTCCTGTATTCTTTTCCATCCTTTCCACTAATATGCAGGGTACTTCTAACGATTCAGAAGGAATCCCTTAGGATCATTGTGGTGACTCCTTTCTGGCCTATGCAACTGTGGTTCTCCCTACTTTTGGAAATGGCCAGGGACAATTACCACAAACTTTGTCACAGAGTGGATCTACTCACACAAGAACAGGGGTGTTTAATACACTCCAACATCAATCATTTCAGCTGACTGCCTGGATGATAAGGTCTTCATTCCCATTAGGCACCTGTTTATTGAGGATATTCAGTAGGTATTCATGGAGGCGAGAAAGGAGGCGATACATTAGCAAATAGAAATGGTTTTCTAGATGGTGCCAACACCATAACCAGCACCCATTCAGGTCTAGTTGCTCTATGGTTTTATAATATGTGTGTAAGACTTTGGGTTACTGTCCCATGGCCTTTCTTATTTCTCTATCAAGGTTCATTTATCACACATTTTGGCATGTCTGCCCCTAGAACCTCTTCTTTCAAGACAGTCTCATGTCAAAATTGAAAGGGGTTTTGCATAAAAGACCGGCAAGTAAACTGGTGGCTGGCTTAGATTCTTAAAATGAAAAACAGTTTTACTGATTGCTCTGATTTCTGCAAGTAGGGTATATGAGTTGCAAGCTCTTATGGTGAGTAACCCCTACTTCATTTTCAACAGGGACAGGGTTTCTTTGAGAACTAATCCTTCCTTTATATCTACAGTGGTATCCAAGTTTACTTTAAGCCAAACTATCCATCTCCCCATTTTCTTAAATGAATCTAAAAATGAGGGAGAAAGAATACTCCATACCATAGATGTCCACAGACAACTCAGGTACTATCTTGACAGAACTAAATCATTCTGATCTTTGGATAAATTGTTCATTTTCTGTGAAGGTAAGAAGAAGAGACATACTGTGTCAAAACAGACTATTTCTGAATGGTTGTTTAAGACTATTACCTTTTGTTATACTCACTATAACAAATCTATTCTAGGCAGGTTCAAGGCCCTCTCTACCAGGACCTTGTCTTCATCTATGGCTTTTTGGAAAGGGGTGAATTCTAGAAATATTTTAGAAGCTGCAACTTGGTCCTCTGTACATACTTTTACACTATAAGCTTGATTTCTTCTCTGGATCTGGATACAGCTTTGCTAGGACCATTCTCCAAAGATTCCTGGACTTTTCTCCTTCCACCACCCAAATGTAGTTAGTTATAGTAATCTACCCATATAGATAAGGCTACTGCAGCAGTGATCAATACGACGACCATAGTACAGTTATGTAAGTTGAACTTACCAAAACAGTAGATGTTCGAATGATCACTGCTGCAGTAGCCACTCAATCACCCTTTGTTTTTAGGATGTTGTTCATGCCAAGGTTTGGACATTTAGTCCTTTCAGGGCTCAGCCTCCTTCTTTTTGCTGGCAGGAAAGCTCTGAAGGGCTTTGCACCCATACTTGTCTTTTAGTCATTAGAGCTTGAGCTGCTTGACAGTTGGAGTGCATGGAAGGGGCCCTGAAGCTTTGGAAACTGTCTGCCTATTAAATCCTTGGTAGGATATAACCCATATAGATAAGGCTACTTCAGCAATGATCATTCAAACATCTACTTTTATGGGAAATTCTACTTACACAACTGTATTATATAAGCTGGGGGTAACAAAAGGAATGAACAGAGAGATTGCAGAAGGAGATCTGGTGATACAGTTGATGGTAAGCATCCACACCAGAGGAGACTAAAGTGGGATACTGGTAGCTGAATACACTTTATTAGACCTCAGACTCAGAGTAGAGTGATGACAACAAAAGAAGGGTGCAGAATTGGTGCTGGAGGAAAAAGGCCATACTAATGGTGGATCCAGGCTTTCCTGGAGAAGTCTAGTATATTCCAGCATAGTAACCAATGAAGAAAAATCTATTAGCTAAACCACTTGGCAAAGCCATCATCGAAAATGTACTGGTTAAACCAGTGGGCTAAGTCAGCTTCAGCTAACTGGTAAAATAATAAACCAGACAAAAAAAAATCTACACTCCCTCCAAGCCCTACCCACACTTAGGTTCATAGGTTCATAGGTTTATACTAGGCTATCTGCCCTAAGGCATTTATAAGCCTAGCCCAGAGTTTTGTGCCACCCCTTATGTTAAAAAATACTGTGCCCATTAGTTTGTTGTGCCTCTGTCCAGCAGTGACACAGAGATGATTCCCGGGGTAAACCTACGATCTCCCATCCACCGGTCAAGATTTCTCTTGAACAGAGCCAGCGAGGTGCTCTGCCTCACATGGACCGGGATTTTATTCCACAACATAGGGAGTCTCTGGGTGACAAATCTATCCCTCCAGCATGTCCTATTTATATCCATGCTAAGGTTTAAGTCACTTGCCCTAGTGGATCTGGTAGATTTGGATTTTTTGAGGTGGAGCATGTCCATTAATTCCGGGTTGGACATGGCCTTGTATGTCAGGCACAGGTCACCTCTGAGCAGACGGTATGCGACTGAATAGAGCTGGAGTTTCTTCAGTCTGGCAGCATATGACAGATTTTGGAGTCCCTTTATCCTTTTGGTGAGGAACTTTTGGGGTCTCTCCAATTGCTGCAGGTGTCGGGTGAGATACATCCCGAATGGGGCATTGTACTCGATCATTGGTCTGATAAGTGAAGAGTACAGGGGAACAATGACCTCACTTGATCTGGATGTGAATCCCTTCATGATCAGGTGGGCAATGTAGAAGGTTTTTCTAACCACTTTAGCAATGTGAGTGTCAAAAGAAAGGCCACTGTCAACCTGGGTCCCCAGGTCCCTGATAACCTCTTCTGTGCTTAGTGGATTGCCACCTATATGGTAGCTTGGGGTTACCTTGTTTTTCCCGAAGGGTATGACTATACATTTTTTGGCATTTAACTTCAGGCCATGGCTCTGGCACCAGCTATCAGTTTCCGTGAGACCCCTCTGAAGGATATCTGTGTCTGATGTACTTTCCACTATGGCTCCCAGTTTGCAGTCATCTGCAAACTTTGTCAGACATAGTCCTCCTATGTTTGCCTGTACTTCTGAGAAGTAGATGCCGAACAACAGGGGGCCAAGGACTGAGTCCTGTGGGACACCACTTGTGACCGGCTTGGAGTCTGACATGGCGCCAGCTACTCTAACCCTGTGAGTTCTGTCCTTTAGCCAGTTTGCAACCCATCTTGTGACATATGGGTTTACATTTAAGCTGGTAAGTTTCTCTATAATACCCGAGTGGGGTATTGTGTGGAAAGCTTTTGCAAGGTCAAGGTAGGCTGTATGGACTGCCTTTCCCTCATCAATGGCCTTGGTGACTGTTTCGAAGAAGTCAACCAAGTTCAAAAGGCATGATCTGCCCTTGACAAAGCCAAACTGGGTCGGGTCCAATGTCTGCAAGTCCCCTATGTCTTTGTTTATGAGTTCCATTATGATCCTCTCCATAGCTTTGCAGACCAGGCTTGTTAAGATTATGGTAATTACCAGGGTCCATAGAGGCACCGCCTTTGTGGAGTGGGACCACAGTTGCCGTACGCCACTCCTTGGGCACGTATCCTGTGGTAAGGCTAAGATTAAACAGCTGCCTTATGTGCGGGTTTAGTTCCTCATTGAGTTCATGTAGCACACAGCCGGGGACACCATCTGGTCCCATTGATGCTGTGTTTTTAGCTTTAGAGAGAGCAGCTTTCACCTGCGCATTGGAGATGTCTGGGAGGCTGCACTGCTGGGATAGTTATCTCTCCTTTGGGGAGAGGGGTGAAGTTTGCACTGAACCTGTCTGCCAGTATGTTGGCAATGTCTGTGGGTTCAGTGATTTTGTATCATTTTGGACTAATTCTGAGCATATCTGGGAGTTTCCACCCAGGTTTCTAACATAGCTGAAGAAGGCCTTATGATTGTCTTTTGAATCTATGGCAATTTTTCCTCTCAAAGTTGGCCTTGGATGATTTTATGAGTGCTCGTATTTTTTTACTAATAATGATCAAAGGTGTCTTCTCTTTTATGGATTTTGCTCTATCATGTAACAGCTTTCTCCTCTTATTGTAAAGTTTGTTTACGGCTGGGGTCCACCAGACTGGACGTTTGCCCTTGGTGGAAAGAGTCTTGGTTTTATTAGGGATTGCCTGATCCATGCAGTCCTGGAGGTGTTCGTAGAAGGCATTTGTAAGGACTTCCGCAGCTTGGGTTGTGGTTTCCACTGGCTCGGGGGCCTTGAAGGATACCACACCAGTCTTGAGTAGTGTGAAGTTTGCTTTAGAGAAGTTCTTCACTGTGGTCTTTTTGTTTGGGGTGAGGGCAAGATGTGCATAACCAGTGAGATTAGTTTATGATCTGATCTCACCAATGAGGGATATACTTCCGTGTGGAGCATTTTGTCCCCATGTTTGTGATGATGAGATCTAGTATATTTTCTCCTCTTGTGGGAACGGTGACTAGTTGTTCCATGGCATTTGAATTTATGAACTCCAGGAACCTTTGGGCTCGAAAGTTTGGGCTTGAGTAATGTTCCCAGTCTATATTCGGGTAGTTGAAGTCACCCAATATAATGGTGTTTGGAGATACATTTATACCCTCCAGTGTCTTCAGGAAGGCTGTGTGGGGTTCCTGAGTTTGAGAGGGTGGCCTGTAGCATGCTACAAATTGTAGAGCAGTTTTGCCTATGGTTAATTGCACTTGGATGGTTTCCGATGCTTCGTGCGTTGCCACCAACCTGGAGGTGTGGGTATCCTTGATGAATATGGATACACCCCCTCCTTTTGTGGTGTGGTCCGGGTTTTGGGGCCGAACGCATGATATGAGGTAAAACCTGATAGTGCCGGGGTGCTCTCAGGAGCCTTGAACCAGGTTTCACTCACAGCACAGACATCGATGTTCTCCATACTGAGAAGGGCCTCGAGTGCATGCATTTTGAGATTTAGACTTCTGGCATTGAGCAGCATTACCCTTAGTTTCTTCCCATTTTTGTTTTCTAGGGTGGTAGGTTTAGAATTTGAGCCTTGCCTAAAAAAGGCACTATGGGGGTGGCAAGAGCCTTAGCCAATATCCGGAATCCCAGGGGTGACAGGTGCAAGCCGTCCCTTGCAAAGCAGTGTGGCTTGTCAAGCATATCATCCCAGGCAGACAGACACTGGATCCCCTTTGAATGACACCAGAAATTAAGCCAATTGTTAAAGTTGATCATCTTGTCTCTATGCTGTGGCATCATTCTTGGTGAAGGAAGGATGCTGCTCAGGGTCAGGGTCATACCTGCCTGGGCTACATAATCAGAGAGCTCCACTATGTCTCTTTTCATGTAGTCCAGGGAGGTACGTCTCAGGTTGTTCACACCAGCATGGACAATGACTGTGTCATATTTGTACTTGCTGTGGAGTGACCCGAGTGCTTGTGTTATGTGGTGGATTCTAGCGCCCGATAGGCAGCTTACTGTGACCCTCTCCTTGTTCAGCCTGGTGAGTGGGACGTCAGTGTGTCTGACTATGGAGTTACCTATGACAAGTATGTTTGGTGTTGTATTTGGCCTTAAGGGCTGTGACTGCTTTGCACACTGATTTTGTGGTTTATGTGTTGCCTGTGGTGTGTCATGAGGTGGCGGTTGCTTGGGTGTCTGCTTTGGAGGCCTCTGCTGTTTAGGTAAATTTTTGCTCAGAGCCTCCGAGTATGTCTTTGTGTGTTTATGTGTTTGATTCATTGTTGTGATAGCTTTATGTGAGACTGGTTTTGTGGTGTGTGTAGTTACCTTCTCCTCCTGTCTGGTCTTGCCAGTCCTGAGTTGAGAGAGCTCAGCCTCCAGTTTGGCTAAATAGCTGCATCTCTCGCAAGTATTTGTGTTATGTGGGAGGAGGAGAGGGTTGTCTGTGTACATGAGGCAATTGTAACATTGCCTCAATATTCCCAGATTCACCAACTGGACAGGAGAGGACGCCAGCATCTGGCCCTTCGACATGCTAGAGAAATTAAGAAGTTTGGGGTGTAACTGAATGAGAGAGGACTTAGTAAGGAAGTGGGTACTCCTGGGGGGGGGTTTCGCTAGTGAGGGACTTTGTATAATACAGAAGTGCTAAGCCTGAAAAGAAGATGCTTTTAAGACAAGTGCTGAGCTTTTTTTTTTTTTGGGAGAAAAAAAAAAAAAAGCTTTTTAGGAACAAGTGCTGCGTTTTTTTAGTTAAGGGATATACTGTTTAGATTACTAGTAGAGCAGTTCTAAGGGAAAAAATGAAGAACAGACTTTATGGAGCCAGAAAAAGTTTAACCTTGTTAAACCGCCGCTGCCCGATGCTACTCTAGTGGCAACTCCGCGCTAAATCGCACTAAAGCACGGTAAAGCGTGCTTGATAGCAGGGGCTGGAAAGAGCCAGGAATTGACCCAATACGGCCAATAAAACTACAGTTTCAAGTCAGTAACCACTCCCACGGGGGGCAGGGGAGCTGCTCAATGTTTTTCACTGCCACTGATCAACAGAGAGACTTTCCTTTAGCCCAAGAAAAGATGGCCTCACAGAAACTTACAAACAGTTCAGGAACAGCAAGCCTGTAACTGAACTTTTTTAAATCTCAGAAAAGTGGGAAAAAAGCAAGATTTTTTTTTTTGTTTTTGTTTTTTTCAGAGATAGCAGAGGTTCACAAGTAATATCAAGTTATAACAGTGCAGTAAATGACCCCACACAAGAGTGCTAGGTCAAAGACAGAAAATATGCAAGTTTTGAGAAAAAACGATTTTAAAATTAAGTGCAAACAGGAAATTCAGTAAACAGCTTTTGGTTGTGCTCTAAATACAGCTACTAATGCAGAAATCAAGTTTAACAAGCCAGAAAATGCTCAAACTAGGCAACTATGCAGAAAAACTTAGCAAATAAACAGAGAAAAATACTTAAAATCTCAAAAGTGGCTCCCTTCTTCTCTCAGCGTTTTCTCCTCTTGGTGGGTGCTTCACCAACAGCCAACAAGCCTGAAAAGACGCCAAACCCACGAGGCAACTAGGTTTTAAGAGAGGAAGATGAAGGAGTTTTGGAAATGACCCCTACTGGTCAATAAAACTACAGTTTCAAGTCAGTAACCACTCCCATGGGGGCAGGGAAGCTGCTCAATGTTTTTCACTGCCACTGATCAACAGAGAGACTTTCCTTTAGCCCAAGCAAAAATGGCCTCACAGAATCACAGAAACTTACAAACAGTTCAGGAACAGCAAGCCTGTAACTGAACTTTTTTAAATCTCAGAAAAGTGGGAAAAAAGCAAGATTTTTTTTTGTTTTTTCAGAGATAGCAGAGGTTTACAAGTAATATCAAGTTATAACAGTGTAGTAAATGACCCCACACAAGAGTGCTAGGTCAAAGACAGAAAATATGCAAGTTTTGAGAAAAAATGATTTTAAAATTAAGTGCAAACAAGAATATTAAGTGCAAATAAGAATATAGATATCTGTGCAGTTACCAAGACATGGTTTCATTCATCAGAGAGTAACCTGGCAGTGCAAAGTTTCAGTGCCTTCCACACATTTTGATCAGTAGCTGCACAGACAAGTGCTAAAGGGGGAGGAGTCTCAATGTACATCAATAATAGGCGTACCTCTAGGGTGGTCAAACAGGATGGCATGCTGTAGTTCCTCAATGTGCAGATCACCATAGCCAAAATCCTGTACCATATCCTAGCCAGCTAAAGATCACCCTTCATGTCCCAAGAAGCTCACAATGCAGACTTGAACCTCCTGGAGACACTTACTACCCAACCTAACATCCTACTCCATAGATTTGGAATCCTTCATGGCCTCAAATCTACAGGTAAAGAAATTCCTGGACTTTGTAAATACAAACATCTTTGACCAAATAGTGAATACGCCTACTAGAGGCTCCAACATAGTGGACCTCATGTTCACAAATATGGGAGAGCACTGCATCCTCCTAATGTCTCCTCCTCCCTGGAAAGGTCATACCATAAAGCTGTCTCCTTCGAAATCAAATCTAACTCCGTAATCCCATTAAAACCAGTAACAGGAACTATTCAAAGGCAAATTACTTGTTATTAAGTGATGGTTTGTCAAAATTTAATGCCTCCAAACCCCAAGAACACAGCAGCCTATGCTGGATTGCTCCCAGAAACTCTATACAGCCATGTCAATGGCTGCATTTTGGCTACTGTACCTACTAGAAGTAAGCCCAGAACCAGCCCCAGAAACAAGCCATCCTGGTGGCATCCTAAATTAAACAGGATATACAACAAAAGGAAAAAATATGGCAAAAATCAGGAAGGGTAAGTCCCAGAAAGTTAAATACTCTTATCAAAGTAAATAAGCAACTAAGATGACTAATTAGGTTAAGCAAAGCAATCTTTGAGGTTAAGCTATCCTCTCATGTGAAAGATAAACATAAGGCCTTCTACAGCTATCAGAAACCTCAAGGGGAGCAAACAGCAATGTGCTGAACTGGTGGTTAATGGTGCCACATTCACCGAGCCTGGCAATATAGCAAGCCTGTTATTGGACAAATTCATTTCCAACTTTGCCCCCTTTCACCCTAATCATCACCCCCCCCCCAATAATAGCCTCAAACACAACCCCTTCAACTATAACTAAGGAGCATGTACTAGATGGCTGCACTCACTAAAACTAAGAACACAACCTCAGTGGGTCCCAATAACATCCCAGATGCCTCTTGCATAGTTAAAATATGACCTGTCAGAACCCTTGGAGCCATTATTTAACTATAGTCTTAAAATAGGCTTTGTGCCATGTGAATGGAGGACTGCAATGGTCATCCCCTTCATAAGGGAAGACCTTCAACAGATCCTGGAAACTATAAACCCATTAGTCTGACTAGTCTTATTTGCAAACCCATGGAAGTAGTTATCATAGAACTTATCAAGGACATAGGAAACCTCCAAACACTGGATCTATTCCAATTTGGCCTTGTTAAAGGAAGGTCACACTTACTGAATCTGGTGGACTTCTTTAAAAAGGTCACTATGGCAATGGATAAGGGGAAAACTGTGCATACTGCCTACATAGATCTGGTTAAGGCAATTGATACAATACCCTACACAGGCATTGCCAACAAATGTACAGAACTGGGTATATACCCCTTTATAACATGCTGAATAGCTAACTGGCTCATTGATAAGACCCAGGAGGTTAGAATTAGTAAGGCCACCTCCACAAAGAGGCCAGTCATCAGTGGAATTCCCCAGGTCTCTGTAGTAGGCCCAATCCTTTTTGGCATCTACTTCTCGGATGTCAAAGTGAATGTCAAAGCCCCCTGGTTAACCAAGTTTGCATATGATTGCAAACTGGGAGCAGTCATTGAATCCCCCAAAATGAGAAAACACTTCAGGAAGGTCTAATACAGACAAATATTTGGTGCCAAATCCATGGCTTAAAACTCAATACCAAGAAATGTATTATAGTAACTCTTGGAATGTCTGCCACCCTGGGTAACTACATCATCAATAAAGCATCCTTAAAAGTTGATTCAGTAATCAGGGATCTGGGATCTCATGTAGATAGTAACCTAGCCTTCAACCAACATGTGCCCAAGGTAGTAAAAAAAACCTCAACTTAAAAGCAAGGACATGGCATCTAGGTCCAGAGAGGTCATCAAACTACAGTATTTGGTCCTCATCAGGGCCATCATAGAGTATAATGCCCCCTTTGGCAATTACCTGACTAGACACATGCAGCAACTGGAACATCCACGAAGGTTCCTTATAAAAAGAATACAGGAAGTAAACACAATGTCCTATGTTGATTGCCTCAAAGCCCAGTCTCTTTACTTGGTATCATACAGACTTCTGAGAGGTAATCTTTGCCTGGCATACACGGCAGCCCTGGAACCTGCTTTGATGAATCTTTTGCACATGTGCAAAACAAAGAGCATCAGAACTACTAGATTAAAAGACCTAAATTTGCTTGCAATATAAATAGGACATGTTGGAGAGACAGATATGTTTTTCAGAGAATTCCCACTCTTTGGAACGGTGTCCCCACCCATGTGAAGCAGAGTTCTTCCCTATCTTTATTTAAATTCTAAGCATGTAAAAAATTACATGTGACCTACCTTGCCTTTTTCCCCTTGGTAATTACTAGGCTAGGGTGTTCTGAAAAAAAACATTTTGGGTCCCTCTTCAAAACATCTGGTATTTGACTCTGTAGCAAAAATGCACTGTTTTGCTGAGGCAAAGAAGGAAGACCGGAACCCAATTATAGTTAAAATTCTTTATTTGTAAAGTGAAATTTAAAAATAATTCCAGGCAGACGAGCATAGCTTGGTTTGTTCATACTACAAGTCTGGTGTTGATTCATAAAAACAAAACATTAGAGTAGTGGTTCCCAAACATTTATGGGCCGAGGCCCACTTTCAAAAATGGTAATTTTTCACTACCCACTACTTGCTTGTAATGCATACTTTAAAAGGAGGGGGTGAATAAAAAATCTTTTTACTACTTTTAAAATGTTATTTGATGCACTTAATTATAATACGTAACTTTATTAGTCAGAAATTAAACTATATTCTTTTTTTAATACAGTACCACCTGTTAGAGTGTATTTTAATTTTGTAGTTTTGAAAATTTTTCCAATAAGCAATGAAACAAAATGCATGAACCAAGAATGACAAAGCTACCCATTTCAGAACATTTCAGCCATAAAAGGCCACTCAGACTGCTGTTATTATAATCTGCCAATATCAGTCAATATGCACGATCTCTGCAGAATTAAAAGTCAGCTGAATAATTTCACATTAACTAGAAGTGTAACTAATGAAGAGGTTGCTGCTGGCAAATAACTTTGCATTTCAGTGCTTTATCTGCAAATTCTGTGTCTGCTGCCCTTGAAGAATAAATTGCCTGTTACATTTTAAAAAAAATGGTGTCCTGGAGATATGCAATAGGGAAGGACTAGAAAGCCAACATGTTCAGAGTCACTAGGCATGTCATCCAAAGGAGAGCACACCCCATGCTCCACAGTAGTGGCAGCAATCAATCCACCTGGTGTGGGAAAAGAATCCACAACATTCTGAATCAAAGGCAAGTATGCTACCTCTTGCACCACTGCCACTAACACAGCTAGGAAGCTATGACTGACATGAGAAACTGTAATTCTTAGTGATTTAAAACATAGATAAATTAAAGGAGACCTGACAGTCGTATCGCTCAACCTCTTAGCACAAGAAATCTTGTCAAAGGCAAAATAATGAGGGAACAAAGGCCCAAAAATAATGACAAGTTTTAAATATTGCTCATATAAATGTATAGAGTAAAATGCATTGTGTTACCATACATTTTCTGAAGGATATGAAGTCTGACATTATTTGGTGAATTCAATCCTCACTGATTTGACAGAAAACCACAAATTATATGTGGAATACACCACAAATATTAGACAAAAATGTGGACATTGTGGACAGTTGAGATGTATGCTGGCAGTTGGTGTGGAGGATTAAGAGACTTGTTTGCTAATAGTCAAGGTTCAGGCTTTGACTAACCAGCCAGCATTTTACACACACACACACACACACACACACACACACACACACACACACACACACACACACACACACACACACACACACACACACACACACACACACACACACACACACACACACACACACACACACACACACACACAAGCTACTTACTGAATCACACACACACACACACACACACACACACACACACACAAGCTACTTACTGAATCACACACACACACACACACACACACACACACACACACACACACACACACAAGCTACTTACTGAATCACACACACACACACACACACACACACACACACACACACACACACACACACAAGCTACTTACTGAATCACACACACCCACACACACACAAGCTACTTACTGAATCACACACACCCACACACACACACACACACACACACACACACACACACACACAAGCTACTTACTGAATCACACACACACACACACACACACACACACACACACACAAGCTACTTACTGAATCACACACACACACACACACACACACACAAGCTACTTACTGAATCACACACACACACACACACACACACACACACACACACACACACACACACACACACACACACACACACACACACACACACACACACACACACACACACACACACACACACACACACACACACACACACACACACACAAGCTACTTACTGAATCACACACACACACACACACACACACACACACACACACACACACACACACACACACACACACACACACACACACACACACACACACACACACACACACACACACACACACACACACACACACACACACACACACACACACACACACACACACACACACACACACACACACACACACACACACACACACACACACACACACACACACACACACACACAACACACACACACACACACACACACACACACACACACACACACACACACACACACACACACACACACACACACACACACACACACACACAGCTACTTACTGAATCGCACGCACACACACAGCTGCTTACTGAACCGCACACATATGCTTGGCTACTTACTGAATTGCTGGCTTGGATCACTTAAAATCTCTGCACTTACTGACTTGCTGACTCAGTTCACTTGGAGTTGCACACTGAATTGCTGCACATAAATCTCTGGCTCAAGTCTAAATTCTTGTTTGTTGGCCCTAAATCGAATATCCCACGGTTTATGTTCAAGTTTAGGTTGGTAGAAAAAACATCCTAGGTTTCTGGGGCTGATTCCTCTGTAGAGAAGCTGCCTGTGGGGTCCTAAAACCCTGCTGTTTTCTAACAAAAAGTTTCCTGCAAGGTCATTAATGTGACCCACCAAAAATCAGCTTGCAACCCATACTTTGGGAACCTCTGCATTAGAGGAATGTAAAACATTTGTGTGATGCCCAGGTCGGAGTGTTTGTTTGACATTTATGTAAGTAAATCTGCAAAAGCTCCAACTTAGTGGCATCTAGGTGACATTTAAGATTAAATTAAGTTAACTTCATTAATTAATAACAAACCAGTCACTCAAGTCATGCACTTTCTAGTTTTAAATACATTAGGATCCAGTGTCTGTCCTCCTGGGATAACGTGCTCGTCAAGCCACGCTGCTTTGCTAGAGATGGCTTGCACCTGTCACCCTTAGGCTTTTGAATACTGACCAAGGCTCTTGCCACCCCCATAGTGCCTTTTTTAGGCAAGGATCAAAAGACAAACCCACCGCCGTAAATAGCACAAGTAACAAAAAACTGAGGGTAATGCTACTCAATGCCAGAAGTCTAAACTTCAAAATGCATGCACTAGAGGCACTCCTCAGTATGGAGAAAATCGATATATGTGCAGTAACAGAAACCTGGTTTAAGGCTCCAGAGAGTACCCCAGCACTACCAGGCTACAACTCATACCATGCATTTCGGCCACAGAACCCAAACCGAAATACAAAAGGTGGGGGTGTATCCATATTCATCAAGGATACCCACACCTCCAGGTTAGTGGCACAGCACGATGCTTCAGAGATCATCAATGTGCAACTAACAATAGGCAAAACTGCAATTCAAATTGTAGCTTGCCACAGATCACCCACCATGTCCCAGGACCCCATTCTACATTTCTTGAAACACTGGAAAATATAAAGGTCCTACCAAACACCCTAATATTGGGTGATTTCAATTACACAAACATTAACTAGGAGAACTACTCAAGTACTAACTCCCTTGCCCAACTTTTCCTAGAATTTAAAACCTCAAACGCCCTGGTTCAACTGGTCAACACTCCCACCAGAGGTGACAATATATTGAACCTGATCATCACCAACATGGGTGACCTGTGTTCCACACCAGAGGTCAACCCCTCGCTGGTTAGATCTGACCATAAACAAATCACCTTGGATATCCATATTCCGCCCCCAAACCCGGACAACAAAACTACCGTGAAAAACTTTTCAAAAGCAAATTTCACGTTACTTAAGACCAAGGTGGAACATTTCAAAGCCCCCATGCTAAAGGATAACACTGTCCAAGCTGCAAAACCCTAATACATTCTATGGGCAGCTACAAGAATGCATGGATTGTGCCATCCCAAGCAAAACCAAGACTCACTCCTCCAAAAAAAGGAAACCAGTCTGGTAGACTCCTGGCATAAACAAGCTATACAATAGAAGGAGGAAACTAGTACAGAAAAGAGTAAAATCCCAAGAAGGGAATACATCCCTGATCAGTATCAGCAAGAAACTACCATCCTTCATAAAATCATCCAAGGCGAGCTTTGAAAAAAAAATTGCCAAGGACTCCAAAGATAACCACAAGGTATTCTTTAGCTATGTCAAGAATCTAAGTGGCAATGCTCAGATCTGCTTAGAGTTAGTGTAGAATGGCACAAAATACACTCAACCGACCAATATCGCCAACATCCTGGCAGACAGGTTCAGCGCAAACTTCACTCCCCTCTCACCCCCAAAAGGGCCCATAACTATACCAGAAGAATGTAGACTCCCTGAAATCACAGACACTCAGGTTAAAACAGCCCTCTCCAAAGCCAAAAACACAGCATCAATGGGACCGGATGGTGTCCCAGACTGCGTCCTACACAAGCTCAAAGACTAACTAACCCCTCACCTAAACACACTGTTCAAACTCAGCCTCTCCACAGGCTACATACCCATAGAGTGGCGCACAGCAACGGTTATTCCGCTCCACAAAGGTGGAGCCACAACAGACCCCAGGAACTATCACCCTATAAGCCTGACTAGCTTGGTCTGCAAGGCTATGGAGCACATCATCATGGAACTCATTAACAGAGACATTGGGAACCTCCAAACACTGGACCCTACCCAGTTTGGCTTTGTTAAGGGCAGATCATGCCTCCTAAACCTGGTGGACTTCTTTGAGACAGTTACCAAGGCTATAGACAAGGGAAAGGTGGTACACACAGCCTACCTAGACCTCGCTAAGGCCTTTGACACCATTCCCCATTCTGGTATTATAGACAAGCTCACCGGCCTGAACATAAACCCCTACGTCACAAGATGGGTTGCCAACTGGCTCACAGACAGAACCCACATGGTGAGAGTTGGGGGAGCTAGGTATGACTATAAACCGGTTACAAGTGGCGTTCCCCAGGGCTCAGTCCTAGGACCCCTCCTGTTCGTCATATACTTCTCAGAGATACAGGCAAGCACAGGAGGACTATGGTTGACCAAGTTCACAGACGACTGCAAACTAGGGGCTATAATTGACTCTCTGGCTGACACAGACATCTTCCAAAAGGGTCTCACTGAGACAGATATCTGGTGTCAAAATCATGGCCTCAAGCTAAATGCCAAAAAGTGCATAGTCATCCCCTTTGGAAAAAACAAAGTACCCACAAACTACCACATAGGTGGTAGTCCCCTAAATACGGAAGATGTAATAAGGGATCTGGGGAGCCAAGTAGATAGTAATCTCACCTTTGATAATCACATTGCCAAAGTGGTTAGAAAACCCTTCTATGTGGCCCACCTAATCACAAAAGGGTTCACATCCAGATCAAAAGAGGTCATTGTGCCCCTCTACTCATCAGACCTATCATAGAGTACAACACCCCATTTGGGATGTACCTTACAAGACACCTGCAACAGCTGGAAAGACCACAGAAGTACCTCACCAAGAGGATCACTGGCCTCAAAAAGATGCCCTATGCAGCTCGACTGAAGAAACTCTAGTCGTACTCAGTTGCATACCGCCTACTCAAAGGTGATCTCTGCCTGACATACAAGGCCATGTCCAACCCAGAATTGATGGACATGCTCCAACTAAAGAAAACCTTATCCCCTCGTGCCACACGCTCTAGGGATCTAAACTTCACCACAACAATAAATAGGACGTGCTGGAAGGATAGATTCCTGTCCCAGAGACTTACCATGCTTTAGAACGAGATCCCAATCTACCCAATCTACATTAGGCAGAGCTCCTCACTAACACTCTTCAAAAGAAACCTTGACGAGTGGATGGGAAACAGAAAGTTTACCTCGGGGATCACTTCAGTGGCTCTGCTGGACAGAGGCACAGGGAACTAATCTAAGGGGGCAGCGAAAGCCAACACATTCTGGCTAGGCTTATAAATTCCTTTGGGCAGATAGCCTAGTACCAACCTATGAACCTATGACCCTATTATAAACCATATTTTTTTATTACAAACTCAAGTTTGGCTCTGAACAATTAGAACAATACAAGTGGGAAAGGGAGGGGTTATAAACTTTGTTACTGCACATGAATAGAAATTGCAGGAGCTTACAGGGATTGCAGAGGTAGAAGGGGGTTAGGAAGAAGTGTAGTGGAATAAAATATCCTTATTTAAGCACAAAGTGGACCAATGGGTGTGTAATCAGAAGTTCACCCCTAGTCTACTTCTATGTCTCTAATGGACAGAGGCAGTCAGTAAATCACTCCCAATAAATCAAATTTGTGGGTCACATTTGGGTTGCACAGCTAGGCTTTTAAGGGCCATAGTGGTCATTAGCCTAGTATGAACCTATGAACCTGTGAAAGTTGAGATCCTTGATGTTATACACAGGCAGATACAAAGGGGTGTTAAAGGTGCTAGAGATCCCACATCAGAGCTTGTGTTAAGAAGTAATTATCAAGCACATCTTATAGAGATTTAACTTAAGCTTAAATTACACTTATTTCAAGCTCTTTTGTTATTGTACACATTTTTGGTTGCAAAACAATCAGTATGAAGGTATTAAATGTAGACAATAAGACAATCAGCAGGTAATCAATTGAAGTTCTGCACTTTGTATCTCAGCAGAAGAAATACTGAAAATAGTCTGACTCTCCCATTTGTAAGATTACAATCTTCTAGAATTGTTTGCTGTTTCCGATATTAAAGTACATATTAATGTATTGTGACACCCAAATTCTACCATGTGTATGGGACGTGAGATGAAAAATACACATTAAAATAGTACTCTATAATGATTTACTATCATGCCCACCTTATAATGTAACATTTATTCATAGGTTCATAGGTTCATAGGTTAGTACTAGGCTATCTGCCCTAGGGTATTTATAAGCCTAGCCAGAGCGTATTTGGCTTTTGCCACCCTTTTTAGATTAGTTGACCATGCCTCTGTATAGTAGGTCACAGTACATATTGATTTTACATATCTGCTTACTATAAATGCATTAATTATAACATTTATAATTATATAATTATAACTTCCTGGTGTTATTCCTTAACTGTTGATTTTAGCAGTCTTTTTCAATTCTTTATTAGTATAGATACATGTCTAGAGGGATAACAAAATATACATGTACATATCAAAATGATAGGTAATGTAACAACATATTGTGTGCCTAATTCACTTGTGCATCTTTCTGTTTAAAGTTGCAGTAAACTGACTGGCCTTAAATAAAAATGATCAAACTGTAATGGGTTCCTCCAACTACATGAATTCCTGGCCTACAACATGGTGATAGAGCTCGAGATTGTGTTTCGTTTGCATCAAACTATTAATTTCGGACAAGGCCATTGGTTTACAGTTACTAAAATAATGAAATGTCATTTTCATTTGCTGAAATTCTGGGATCAGCTGCCCAACTCCTTTATAAAGGCAGTGTGATACACAGTTTAATATGGAGAGGGAACTTGTTCTAGAGCAGGGGTAGGTGTTGTCATTTATTTATTTATTAACCAGGAAAGTCCAACTGGGTCAGAAACCCATTTTCAGTGGAGGCCCAGGGAGAAAAGCTCCAAACAGGATCAATTAAAGACATAAAGCAGATTAACATATATATAATCAAATTAAAAGACAAAGTATAAAAATAAATAGTTGCCAGAGGCACATTTAGTGGTAGAGAATGTGTCCATACTTATTTACATTAGGATATTTTTACAAATATTTATACAAATTATAAAATAGTCAGTAAGCACAGATAGATAATAGATTCTGAGGAGGAGAGGTGACTTGAAAAGAGGACATTAAGTAGTTAACGGGGTAGTGATCGAAAGAAAAAGTTTGAGGTAGGGTATGTTATTAGGGATTAATGAGAAGTGATATACTGTTGTTTGTCTTTTCGGCTTTTCCCAGTTAGGGGTCACCACAGCGGAACTCCGGTCCGCTAATGATTGGCAGTAGATTTTTTTATGGTGCCGAGTTGTCAGCCCGATGCCCAACCTTCAGCGAAGGCACGCCCATTCACGCATGTCTTTCGGAGGCCACTTGACTATGGGGAGGACATGCAGACTCCACACAGAAGGCACTCCAGCAGTGAATTGAACAGGAGAACCTCTTGCTGTGAGGCGACAATGCTACCGCTGTACCACAGAAGTGGTACAATGAGAGGTTCAAAGAGCTTGAGCTAATTTCTGTTTGTGGGACATTCTGCTATAAGCTCAGGGGTTAGAAGGATAAGCAGAGAAGAATTAAAGTTGGTAGGATGTTAAAGGGAGGGTGGAAGATGAGTGGCAATAGGGAAAAAAGAAAAAAAAAAAAAAGAGGGTGGGAAAATTAGATGTTAGCTGATGGGCATGGGCAGGTCCAGGAATTGTAGAGTAGTTTTCTAGTGCGAGATTAAACTTTTTGGAGTTTTCTATACTGGTGATATTATTTGGTAGGTTGTTCCAAAGTTTAGCTATGGCATAAGAATAGATACACTCTTCGGCTCTTTTGTGGGTTTGCGTACATCTATAAGTTGTCTATTTGCAGATCGGAGGTTTCTGGTGGAAATATAAGTGTGCAGGGTAGATTTTATGGTTGGACAGTTATCCGGTTTATATATTAGTTTTTGTACAAATGAGAGTTGTAGGTAGTCTAGATGGTGGGGGAATTCTAGCCGGCTGAGCTCTTGTAGAGCATAGCAGTGGTGAGTGTGGTATGGTGAGCTGGTGGCAAATTTAGCAATTTTATAATAACAAGACTGGAGTTGATACCCAATAGTGTTGCACTTGCTACAATTTCAATCTGAGTTTTGTTATGGAAGTAGATTTTGAAGTTAGATGGGTTTGTTTTTGGAGAAAACAGTTTGGTTTTGTTATGGTATAACAATAACTGTGCGTCAGTTAGACATGATTCTATTGAGGTAAATGCAGTCTGTGTTTTTTGCAGCAGGTCAGTCATGTTGCTAGAGGAGGTTATGATTGTGGAATCGTCAGCTTATTGGATTAATGTGCTGTGATGGCAAGCAGTGTGCAGGCTAGGTATGAATACATTGAAGAGGAGGGGTCCTAGAATGGACCCCTCTGGGATTATGGTTTTGTTAGTTTGGTACTGAGATAGGCACCCTGCCACTTTATGCATTTTGCCTATTGGATAGATAGCTGTTAAACCATTGCTTGGTGGATGGTGTACAGCCTAGTATTGATAGTTGCTGAAGTAAGTTATTGTCTGAGGCCATGTTAAAGGCCTTTGACAGATCCAGTAGAAGTACATAGGTGTGTAGGCTGAAGTCCCTAGCTTTGTTTACTATTTCATTGAAAGAGATAAGAGCTGTTGCTGTACTATGAGTAGACCTGAAACCATGTTGGGTGGATGTGAGGAGATTATTATGGGTAAGGTGGTTTAGCAGTTGTAATTTGGATAGTGGAGAAAGAATAGAGGTGGGTCTATATTTTCTAAGCTCGTTAAATTTACCTCCTTTGTGTAGAGAGATTATGATTATTTTTTTTCCAGAGGGTAGGGACATGTGATTCTGAAATCAATCTATTAATAAAATGATACTTGTGTAAGCGATAGAATCAGAGGTAAGTTTTAGGTATTCGGGTGGAAGATTGTCAGAGGAAGATGAGCAAGGCTTAAGCTGAAGGAGAAGTTTACAAATTAACGTAGTAGGAAATGGTTGTAAAGAGAATGGAGATACAGTATGGTGTTGGTAGTGGGCAAATGTAGTGTTATTGTCCTTACTGGTTGTTCTGGGGGGAGGGGTGGAGTTTTTGAGATTGCTGGAATTTGTATTAAAGTTAATGCCTAAGACTAGTGTAGCTATACTGTCAATGAAGTATACTGTCAATGAAGTTGGTATTAAACATATTAGCTATTTCAGTTGGTGTCTCGTCTGGGTTTCGGGAGGGGTTTTGTGTGGACCCAGGGGTGAGAAGTGATGTGATGGTTTTCCAGAAAGTTTTTGGGTTATTTTTATTATTAGTTAACTGCTGAGAAGAGTAATTTTTTATCTGCATTCACTGATTGTTTAGCTTTATATTGTAGTTTTGCAAGTTGGCATCATTTTTATTTTTGAGCCAATTTTTCCAAGGTCTGGTTGGTTTTGTTAGCCAAGGTGCATGATTAGCCTTGGTTCTTTTTGTTCTAAGAGGGGCTGAGCTGTTGAGGATATCTAGGAATGTTTTATTAAAATAGCTGGCAGCGTCATCTAGAGGTAGAGTTTTTAATGCAGACCAGTTAAGTGATTTTAATACGTTATTAAACTGGTGTTGACTGAAATTTGTTAGGTTTCTGGATGTTTTGTAGATATGGGTTTTGGGCTTTTGGGAGGTGGTTCTATACATATAGGCAGGTAGATGGTCACTTAAAGTATTGGGAAGTGTATTGGAGTTTGAATATTTGAGAGGGTTGTAGACAAGGATCCAGTCTAGGGCTGAGCTTAGGTTGTTGTTTTGCATTCTAGTAGGGGAGGTGATCAGTTGTGTAAAGCCGTGGAGTTGGATACTATTTGTTGGTGAGTTGGCAGATAGTTTTAACCAATTGATATTGCTATCTCCCATGATTACTGTATCATTTGAGATGTTTTTGGATATCCATGAGAAAAAGTCTTCTAAGACAGGAAGTCGAACTGGAGTGCAGAAGAGGTAAGAGAAGAAAATAAACTATGCAGTCATATGCAATATAGTGATATAGCAGAAAGTCTGTTCAATTAGGACTCAGTGATAGCGTGAAACTAAAATTACTTGCCTTGTCCCTTCCCACTTAGATTGAGAGAGTGGTAGAAAAAGAACAGGAAAACAATTTTATCTTTCCTTTGTACAATGCTTTAAACTATTTTGTGGATTTTATATACCAAATGCTCACAGCTGCATTTACGCCTACAGAATAGTCTGCACTCCACTAGTAATAGGTATTTTAGAGGTACTATTAAAGTATTTTAAGATATACACTGTTTGCAATTGGGAATGTGATGCCCCTGCACTGGCCCAGTAATCAAGGAGCCTCAATTCCCACTACTGTCAACAGTGAGGGATGTACACAATGGGAAGATGACAAGTACACACACAGTAAAGTAAAGAGCACACAGAGATCACAGTCAGCCTGGGGCTGTTTTCTCCCTCTTTCTCCAGATACCCAATAAGACTCCCCACGGGCTCAGCTATAGGATTAAGATCTCAGATGAGGGGTCAAGCCAAGACATCCAGTACCCTCTCTGTCCAACCAGTGGTTCGTGTCCCTGCCCAAGTAGTTGACACACACACACACACACACACACACACACACACACACACACACACACACACACACACACACACACACACACACACTCTTTGAGATTTGATTTATATACAAACACACACACACCTGGGGAAGGTTGGCACAGGTTTACTAGCTATGCCACCTTTTGCCCAGCCTAGGGTCTATATCATATGAGCGAATCCCACAAATTGTGAACGCTCATAATATTGAACGTACCGGACCTCAAAGTGCTTTTTCTGAGATCGCGGTACAGTGAAGAATGGGATATTTGCCCTTTCCTCACTGTAATGCAATCTTAGAGTTGGAATATACATTTATCGGAGGGGTGTGGGGGCACAGCCACCCACAATAGGAAGTTTGAGGTCCGGTACATTTGATATTATGAGCGTTCACAATTTGTGTGATTCACTCATATGATATAGACCCCCAGCTTATAAGGTAGTTATCACTGCCACCAACCCATCCTTATCAGCTACTAGAAGGCCCTTACAAAGGTTGACCAATCCTTCTGTGTAATGTTATTATTAATCCAAATAGTAGTCTGATCATGAGCAAGGCTATTTAGCAGTGGCCTGTACAATGTCACCAAATACATATGCAAGTACTCTCAGAGCTTAAATATGTCTCACAAATATCAGACACAAATATAGGTTTAAATATATTTAATAATAAGGAATAAAAGGACAATACAATACTCAGTCAATACAGTAATTGCAGAGTTCAGAATCACAGGAAATAGTTTAAAACAACATTGCAGGACAGTCTCAAATAAATACAGAAAACATCTAAACTAATCTTTACTATATTCCTTTCTATATCTAAGAGATACTATGCCCTAAATAATTTACTTACAGAGCAACACACAGACAGGAGTGCTGAATGGATGTTTCTAGGTCCAAGACAAGATACAAAATGCACAGTCTTGCTCTCTCTCTCTCTCTGAGGCAGTTCTTAAATTAATATCACATTTTACTGCTGGGTTAGCCTGGATGACATCACTCTTTGTCATCTGCCTTCAGTTCCCAGGCTAGCAGAAACTAACAACTCTGTTAAAAATACACATCTCTCAGATATTTGCTGAGAACTAGAAGTTGCAAAACAGTTAAACACTTTTGCATTTTAAAAATAGTAATTACTTTTCAGACAATAGAAAAACGTCTAACTCGAGACATTGTGTCTGCTTCACTGAAACAGAGATAACACAATTGTAAAACACTTTAATTTCAACTTATTTTCTTGAAGTTTTGTAAGTTAACTCTGTATGTGCCAGCTTTTACTATTAAAACATACATTTGCACAGGTACATAGTTTATATACATTTCTGTTCTTTTCCAGTAGGGTACACTGTGGACACATCCTTGAAGCTCAGTACTGTACAAACCCTGTTCAACATACACTTCTACACCAGTAGTTTAATATACACATAACATATAGTTCTCTTGCATTTGTAAGACAAGCATATGAATCATGTTGATATTCACAAATGACATGATTATTTACAAATTCCAGATAGCTGGGCGGGCAGTGCCACAATCCCCGCCTCCCCCCAAAAAAAAAAAAAAAACTCAAGCTAGTTTTTCAAGTGACCCTTGAGAAACATTGCTTGAGAGGGTAGAGCCTATCTGGGAGTACCTTACCCCATTCCGTGTCTTGAGAGCCCATCTGTGTTGGCATTGCTAATCCTACTGCAGGGCTGCACTGTCATATCATATGCTTGCAACCCTAAGCTCCACCTTAGTAACTTGGCATTTTGCTGGTTGCTTCAATGTAGCCATGTTAATGGATTGTGGTCTGTGACTATAGTGAATTTCCTTCCATACAGATAAGACTGAAGTTTCTGCAGTGCCCACACTATAGCTAGGCATTCCTTTTCTACAGCTGCATAACATTCCTCCATGGGTTGGAGCCTACAATTGAGATATACACTGGGTGCTCTTCTCCCTCTGAGGAAACCTGGCTAAGTACAGCCTCCACCCCATGGTTTGAAGCATCCACTTGCACAACAAATTATTTGCTGTAATCTGGACTGGCTAACACAGGGGGTCCTACCAAAGCTCCTTTAAGCTTCTGGAATGCCTGCTCACATGCTAGGGTCCACACTACATAATCTAGTCTGTTTTTCCTTGTCAGGTCTGTTAAGGGAGCAGCTATGGTACTATAACTGGGGACAAACTTTCTGTAGTACTCTGCTGCCCCTAAGAATGCCCTCACCTGCTTTTGGGTAACGGGCAGGCCATGCCTGAATGGCTTCCACTTTGGTAGGTTCTGGCCTGATCTTACCACTCCTCACTCTATGTCCCAGGTAGGAGACCTCTGCCATATCCACCTGACATTTATTGGGCTTAATAGTTAACCCTTAATAGTTAATATAGTGCCTGCATATTTTTACTGCTTCTTACTGAAATTGGTACACCTTGTTTGCTGTAGCATATACTAGATCCAGGCCTGCTGAATCTAGCTTTGTTTGTATGCTTGTTGTTTGTTTGCTTGTTATTTCCCCTGAAACGCTAACCCCACCTAAAACACGGCTTTTCAGTGCTTCTGTGGATCCCTAGTGATATCTTTGCTTACTGTACTTATTTCCTTTTTTCACTTGAAAGAAAGTTACTGTTTGTCGTTTTTGCATTTAAGTTACCTGTAACACATTGCATTTAAGTTACCTGGCACTTGCTCACTAAGTCAGCACTAAAAAATTAAAAGCACTACACCCTCACAAACTCCCTTGAGTACCTTGTTCCCCATTGGCCCTTTTTTCAATTATAAAGGAATTCACAATACTATTCTAGCATGTCCAAAGGTCAGTTGTCAATCTCCTCTCTGGTCCAGCTGGTGAATCTGGAAAATTTGAGGCAATGTTACAACTGCCTCATGTACACAGACAACCCTCTCCTTCTCCCAACAAATTCCAACACATGTGAGAGATGCAACCATATAACCAAACTGGAGGCTAAGCTCTCTCAACTCAGTACTGGTGTAACCAGTCAGGAGGAGAAGGAAACCACACTCACTACAATTCCAGTCTCACATAGACCTACCACGACAGCAAAGCAAACACATAAACACACAAAAACATACTCGGAGGCTCTAAATAAAAATCTGCCTAAGCAGCAGAGACCTCCAAAGCAGACACCCAAGCAACCGCTACCCCAAAACAAAACACGTGCAACACATAGCTCACAAAGCCAGTGTGCCGAACAGTCACAGACCTTAAGGCTAAACAACACACCTGATACACTTGTAATAGGCGACTCTATCATCAGGCACACTGACGTCCCACTCACCAGGCTGAACAAGGAGAAGGCCACGGTGAGCTGCCTGTCAGGCGCTAGGATCCGCCACATAACACACGCACTCAGGTCACTCCAAGGCAAGTACAAATATGACTCAGTCATTGTCCATGCTGGTGTGAATGACCTGAGACGTACCTCCTTGGACTACATGAAAAGAGACACAGAGGAGCTCTCTGAGCATGTAGCCCAGGCCAGTATGACCCTGACCTTGAATATTATCTTACCCTCACCAAGAATGATGCCACAATATGAAGACAAGATGATCAATTTCAACAATTGGCTTAAGTATTGGTGTCATTCAAAGGGGATCCAGTGCCTGTCAGCCTGGGATGACATGCTCGACAAGCCATGATGCTTCGCTAGGGACGGCTTGCACCTGTCGCCACTGGGCTTTCTGATATTGGCAAAGGCTCTTGCTACCCCCATAGTGCCTTTTTTAGGCAAGGCTCAAAAAACAAACCCACCTCCATAGGTATCACAAGGGATAAGAAACTAAGAGTAATGCTACTCAACGCCAGAAGTCTAAACCTCAAGATGCATGCACTTGAAACTCTCCTTAGCATGGAGAACATCGATATCTGTGCAGTAACAGAAACCTGGTTCAAGGCTCCCGAGAGCACCCCAGCACTACCAGGTTATACCTCATACCATGCTTTTCGGCCCCAAAACTTGGACCGAACCACAAAAGGAGGGGAGTATCAATATTTGTCAAAGATACCCACACCTCCAGGTTGGTGGCACAGCACGAAGCATCAGAGACTATCCATGTGCAACTAACAGTGGGTAAAACTGCCTTCCAGTTTATAGCTTGCTACAGACCACCCTCCCAAACCCAGGAACCCCACTCGGCCTTCCTGAGAACACTGGAAAATATGAAGGTCTCTCCAAACACCATTATATTGGGCGACTTCAACTACCCAAACATAGACTGGGAGCATTACTCTAGCTCCAACACCCTAGCCCAAAGGTTCCTAGAATGTATAAACTCAAATGCTATGGAACAACTTGTTACCACTCCCACAAGAGGGGAAAACATACTGGACCTGCTCATCACCAACATGGGGACTCTATGCTCCAGACCAGAAGTGTATCCCTCACTGGTAAGATCAGACCATAAACTAATCTCAATGGATATTCACATCCCGACCCCACACCCTGCCCAGAAAACCACAGTGAAAAACTTCTCTAAAGCAAATTTCACACTCCTCAAAACCGTGGTGGAATCCTTCAAAGCCCCCGGGCCTGTGGAAAATACGGCCCAGACCGCAGAATCCTTTATAAACGCATTCTATGAACACCTTCAGGAATGCATGGATCATGCAATCCCAAATAAAACCAAGACCCAATCCTCCAAAGGCAGACATCTTGTCTGGTGGATCCCAGCCATAAACAAACTATACAATAGAAGGAGGCTACTACTACATGATAGAGCAAAATCCCAAAAAGGGAAAAAGGGAAGGCATCTCTGATCAGTATTAGCAAAAAACTACGGACACTCATAAAATCGTCTAAGGCCAGCTTCGAGAGAAAAATTGCACAGAACACTAAGGATAATCACAAGGCTTTCTTTAGTTGTGTTAGGAACCTGGGTGGGAATTCCCAGATATGCTCAGAATTAGTCCAAAATGACAAAAAATACACCGAACCCACAGACATTGCCAACATCCTAGCCGACAGGTTCAGCACAAACTCCCCCCCCCCACCAAAAGGGCGAATATCTATCCCAGCAGAGTGCTGCCCCCCTGACATATCAGATGCTCAGGTAAGAGCCACCCTCTCCAAAGCAAAAAACACAGCATCAATGGGACCAGACGGTGTCCCGGGCTGCGTCCTGCATGAACTCCAAGAAGAGCTAAACCCAAACATAAAACTACTGTTCAATCTCAGCCTTACTACAGGATATGTACCCAAAGAGTGGTATACAGCAACAGTGGTCCCTCTCCACAAAGGTGGTGCCTCAATGGATCCTGGAAACTATCGCCCCATAAGCCTGACTAGCTTGGTCTGCAAAGCTATGGAAAGGATCATCATGGACCTCATAAATAAAAATATTGGGGACCTACAGACACTGGATCCTACCCAGTTCAGCTTTGTTAAGGGCAGATCCTGCCTCTTAAACCTGGTCGATTTCTTTGAAACAGTCACCAAGGCCATTGACGAGGGGAAGGTGGTCCACACAGCCTACCTGGACCTCGCAAAAGCCTTCGATACAATACCTCACTCGGGCATTATAGATAAGCTCACCAGCTTAAATATAAACCCCTATGTCACTAGATGGGTTGCAAACTGGCTCAAGGACAAAACCCACATGGTTAGAATTGCTGGAGCCATGTCAGACTCCAAACCAGTTAAAAGTGGCATCCCACAAGGCTCAGTCCTGGGACCTCTCTTGTTCGGTATATATTTCTTGGAGGTACAGGCAAACATGGAAGGACTGTGGCTGACCAAGTTCGCAGATGACTGCAAACTGGGCGCCATAATCGACTCTCCAGCCGACACAAGCATCCTCCAAAAGGGCCTCATAGAAACAGAGTCTTCCCCTATGGCAAAAATAAAGTGCCCACAAATTACCACATAGGTGGTAATCCATTAAGTACAGAAGAAGCAATTAGGGACCTGAGGACCCAAGTTGATAGCAATCTCTCATTTGACAACCACGTGGCCAAAGTGGTTAGAAAAACATTTTATATAGCCCACCTAATCATGAAGGGATTCACATCTAGATCAGGGGAGGTCATCGTGCCTCTTTACTCATCCCTCATCAGGCCCATAATTGAGTACAGTGCCCCTTTTGGGATGTACCTTACCAGACACCTGCAGCAACTGGAAAGACTCCAAAAGTACCTCACCAAGAGGATCAAAGGGCTCAAACAGATGCCATATGCTGCCCGGTTAAAGAAACTCCAGCTCTACTCAGTGGCATACCGCCTACTCAGAGGTGATCTGTGCCTGACGTATAAAGCCATGTCCAACCCAGAATTAATGGACATGCTGCACCTCAGAAAATCCAAATCCCATCGAGCTACTCGCTTGAGAGACTTGAACCTCAGCACTGAAATAAATAGGACATACTGGAGGGACAGATTCATAACCCAGAGGCTCCCTTCACTCTGGAATAAAATCCCAGTCCAGGTTAGGCAGAGTCCCTCATTGACTCTCTTCAAGAGGAATCTTGATGAGTGGATGGGAGATTGTAGGTTTACACCGGGTATCACTTCTGTGTCACTGTTAGACAGAGGCACAGTATACTAACCTCGAAAAAGGGCATAGCAAAATTAATTTAAAATGGGTGGCGAAAGCCAAACACACTCTGGCTAGGCTTATAAATGCCCTAGGGCAGATAGCCTAGTATGAACCTATGAACCCTGCCTTCTGTAGTCTGCCCAGCACCTCCATGACATGCTGAAGGTGCTCTTGCCAGGAATGGCTGTAGATGGCAATATCATCTACATAGGTAAACAAGGGAAAAATCTCCTGCTCCTGCTAGGATATGATCTACCAGCCTCTGAAAAGCCGCTGCAGCATTTTTCATTCCAAAGGGCATATTCGTGAACTCATACAAGCCAAAATGAGTCACAAAGGCTAACCTCTCTCTCTAGCACTGGGGGTCAAGGGCACCTGCCAGTAATCCTTGGTAAGATCAGTAATGGTAAGATACTTAGCCCCACTCAGGTGCTCAAGGGCTTCATCTGTCCTAGGCATGGGGTAAGCATCTGACTCTGTGTGACTATTTAATTTCCTACAATCCACACAGAACCTGGTGTTGCCATCCTTCTTTGGTACCAGCACCACTGGGGAGGCCCAGGGACTTCTGGACTCCTGAAGTACCCCTAGTTCCAACATTTACTGTATCTCCTCCATCAGAGTCTGTTTAACTCTCTCAGGCACCCTATAAGGGGCCTCTTAATAGACCTTTGTGGTCCTGTATCCATGTGGTGCTGCACGAGGTGGGTGCACCCTGGTTTCCCAGTGAAAATGTCCTCAAACTCCTGTAAAACTGCTCAGATTTCTCAAACCTGGGTAAGGGATAGCTGCTGGGACATTGCTACCCCTTGCACTGAGGAGTCATTCCCAAGCCTCACTGAGGAGATCAGTCACCAGATCCCCCTCAGACTCCTCCTGCCATCCACTGCAAATACTCAGCACAAGGGCCTCCCTATCATGGTAGGGTTTCTTCATGTTAACATGGTACAGTCTGTGCCCCTGCCTCCTGCCTAGCAGTGCTACCATGTAGTTAACATCACTGACATTCCTTATCACCTTGTAGGGTCCCTCCCAAGCTGCTTGCAACTTGTTGTGTCTGACAGGAATGAGAACCATTGCCTGCTGCCCTACAGCATACTCTCTAGTTCGGGCATTCCTGCCATACCAGACCTTTTTCTGCTGTTGGGCTTCTGCCAGTTTCTCCTGGGCCAAGCCCATGAGTTCCCTGAGCCTTGTCCTGAGGTTTAGGACATATCCCACAACAGACTCCATGTGGGATTCACACTCACCCTCCCACTCATCTCAAATCAAATCTAGAGGCCCCTTCACCCTATGCCCATACAGCAACTCAAAGGGTGAAAAACCTGTGCATCCCTGGGGAACCCCTCTGTAAGAAAACAACAGATGGGGCAAATATTTGTCCCATTCCCTCTTAAACTGGTCTGCAAACGCCCATAGCATGGACTTGAATGTAGAGTTTAACCTCTCAACAAGACCATTAGTCTGGGGATGGTAGTGGGTGGCCTTTAGGTGCTTCACCCCACAGTACTTCCACAGACAAGCCAGCAGGCCTGACAAGAAATTGGCACCTCTGTCAGTCAGTATTTCTTTTGGGAAACCTACCTTGCTGAAAATCTCTAACAAAACATTTGCCACATTTTCTGCCTCAATGGAGGACAGAGCCACTGCATCAGGGTATCTTGTAGCATAATCTACCACCACTAGGATATACTTTTTCCCTGTGGAACTTGGGGTGCTCAGAGGGCCTACAATATCCATAGTTACCCTCTGAAATGGCGCCTTAATCACAGGCAAATGCATCAAAGGAGCTTTCCCCCTTGTCTCCTGCCTTGTCTACCATTTGGCACTGCTCACAGGTCCTGCAGTACCTTGTTACATCTCTGGAAATCCCAGGCCAATAAAAGTTTTGCATAATATGTCTCTTTGTACATTTTATGCCCATATGACCTGCAAAGGGAATATCATGGCTTATGGCTAGAAGTGCTGGACGATAGGGTCTTTGCTCTATTCTCTCTTACCCTTTAGCCCTCTCTCAGAGGTTTACTCTCTATACAGCAACCCTTTGTCCCAGTATACAGATTCCCCTTTCCCTTGAGAGTCAGGTGTCTCACTAGATACCTCCCTCAGGCCTTGTAATGAAGGGTCTGAGAGCCGAACCTGTCTCAACTCTCTCTCTTTGTAACCCTTCCGAGCTCCACTTCCACAGGAAGTCTGGCATTTTCTGACAGTGGTGCCTCACTGTCAGCCTGGGTACTAATACTACTCACTTCTGCCCTTCCAGTCACTCTGTCCAAGGGAACATCAGCACCCACAAGCAGCTGTGGCTCACCTTCAGCCTCACTGCCACAGGTTAGCTCCCTCCCTGAAGTAACCACCTCACCAGTCTGGGCTGCAAGTGTGCCATATGCCTGGGTCTCCCTCAGGCTACCAGACCCACATGCTTGTCTCCAAGCCTGACTGTGTGTAACTGCATGCACACAGGGTACTGCATTATCAAAATCATTCCCTATCAGGACATCTGCAGGGATATCCTCAAACATACCTACTTGCTTGCTTCCTTTTCCGCCCTCCCAGTCAAGGTAAACTCTAGCCAAAGGTATTTGGAATGGAGTCCCTCCTAAAGCTCTGACTGGAGTAGACTGCCCAAGCAAGTAGTGCTCCTCTGTAACCATTGCAAGCTTCACAATAGTTGGGCCAGAGGATGTGCCTCTCTTAGCCTTGGCCTCTTTCCCATTCACTAAGATAGGATATAACCTCTTGTGGTAGTTTGGGACCTTTGTTGTCTCGAGAGAACTTACTGCTGGCATTTTGTCATTCCCACTTACTGGCTCTCCCACCTTTCATTCCCCACCTTGCCTCTGTGGACATCTATATGCTACATGTCACCACTGGTTACATTTAAAACATTTAACCCTTGGTCCTGGATGTCTACTGGGACTAGTGGCTTCCTCTGATACTGGCAGACTCTGTTGGGGCAGTCTGGACTGCCCACCATGGGTTCCCTTAGACCCATGAGCAGCACTGGGTGTCCCTTCCCTGTGCAGTCATGCCCTGCTTGTTAGGTATAGGTCTCCCTTCTTCCCCAACTTATCTGCAGTAGTGCATTGTCCATCAGCTAACCATATTCTCCTGTCCTCAGGCAAAGTGCTATGGGCTTGTTCCCTCACCAAAAGGTCTAGCAGCCCTTCAAAAGTGGTGACCTGACATCCACTCACTCACCTATGAAAATAAGTGCTTAGTTCAGCAACATATTCACACATACTTTCATCTACCTTGCGTGTACGCTCACGAAACCTTTTGCTATAAGCTTTAGGTGTTAACTTAAAACATTCTAAGACAGTTCTTTACAACATTATAATTTAAACAATCAGTATCAGACAGTTTAGAAATTGCAGTTGCTTTACCATGGAGTAAGGGTGGTCAGGAACCATACCCAGAGCCCTTGTAAACATTATACTGTTTACATACCATTTCAAACATATGAATGAAACTATCAAAAATTATATCCTTCTGTAAATTGTGGAAGAAATTTACTGACCTTTGTTGCTTCTGGGGTTCAGTTACTCCCTTCCCCATTACCTCCGTGACTCTAGCAAAGAGTCAGTATCTCCTTTTCATGTTGCCTCTGCCTCTCCTTCTCCTCAGCTTCCAGGCATTGCAGTTTCTGATTTTCCTCAGTCTCTAGATACCTCAGTCTTTCTGCTGTCTCTTTTTTCAAATGCTTAGCCTCTAGCTCAAGTCTCTTTAACTCCAGATGGATTTTTAACTTCTCAGTAGAAAGGTTGAGCTGTGCATTTTCTGAGAGTTGTACATCTCCAAGGCAGGTCTGATTGTCCTCCTGGTTGCTATTCTGTGATGCAGCTGTGACTAAAGCTGCAATAATGTCTGCTTTAGTCAGGTTGGCATTCACTAGTCCTTTAGTCTGGCACATTTTAGCCAACTGGCTCCTTGCCAGCTTGCCATACTCCTCTGCTGACATGCTTGCCTGGTCTCCCTGACTAACTAAGCTAACAAAGAAATAAAATAATTGTGATATGAACTCTGAATGTTCACTGTGTGGCTGACTGAGTATAAACACCTTCGGTGGCCACTGTACACAGGCTACAGGAATTCAATATCCACACCAATACAAGCCAATTAATATGTGATGTGGATATCCCACCACTATCCACCAATTAATATGTGATGCTCCTGCACTGACCCAGTAATCAAGGAGCCTCAATCCTCACCACTGGCAACAGTGAGGGACATACACAATGGGAGGATGACAAGTACACACACAGTAAAGTACAATTTCTCTTAAGAGCACACAGAGCTCACAGTCATTCTGGGGCTGGTTTCTCCCTCTTTCTCCAGATCCCCAGTAAGACATCCCACTGGACAGATATAGGGTTAAGATCTCAGCTGAGGGGTCAATCCAAGACCTCCAGCACCCTCTCTGTCCAACCAGTGCTTCGTGTCTCTGCCCAAATTGCCCTCACACACACACACACACACACACACACACACACACACACACACACACACACACACACACACACACACACACACACACACACACACTTTGAGGTTTGATTTATATACAAACATACACACACACACCTGCAGAAGGCTGGCACAGGTTTACTAGCTATGCCCCCTTCTGCCCAGACTATAAGGTTATCACTTCCACCAACCCCTGATTATCAGTTACTAGGAGGCCCTTACAAAGGATAACCAATCCTACTATGTAATGTTACTATTAATCCAAATGGTAGTCTGACCAAGAGCAAGGCCATTTAGAAGTGGCCTGTACAGTGTCACCAAATACATATGCAAGTACTCTCAGAGCTTAAATACGTCTCACAAATATCAGCCAAAAAGATAGGTTTAAATATATTTAATAATAAATAATAAAATGACAAGACAACACTCAATCAACACAGTAACTGCAGAGTTCAGAATCACTGGAAATATTTTAAAACAACATTGCAGGACAGTCTCACATAAATACAGAAAACATCTAAACTAATCTTTACTATATTCCTATTTATATCTAAGAGATACTATGCCCTAAATAACTTACTTACAGAGCAACACACAGGCAGAAGTACTGAATGGATGTTTCTAGGTCCAAGACAAGATACAAAATGCATAGTCTCTTTCTCTGAGAGAGTTCTTAAATTAATATCACATATTACTGCTGGGTTAGCCTAGGTGACATCACTCTTTGTCACCTGCCTTCTGTTCCCAGGCTAGCAGAAACTAACATCTCTGTGTTAAAAATATACAGCTCTCAGATGTTTGCTGAGAATTGGAAGTTGTAAAACAATTAATTAAACCTATTAATTACTTTTCAGACAATAGAAAAACTTCTAACTCTAGACATTGTGTATGCTTCACGGAAACTGAGAGATAACACAATTGTAAAACACTTTAATTTCAACTTATTTTCTTGATGTTTTGTAAGTTAACTCAGTATGTTCCAGATTCTACTATTAAAACATACATTTGCACAGTTATATAGTTTATATACATTTCTGTTCTTTTCCAGTAGGGTACTCTGCGGACACATCCTTGAAGCTCAGTACTGTACAAACCCTGTTCAACACACACTTCTACACCAGTAGTTTAATATACACATAACATACAGTTCTCTTACATTTGTAAGACAAGCATATGAGTCATGTTGATATTCACAAATGACATGATTATTTACAAAATTCCAGATAACTAGGCTGGCAGTGTTATGGGGTAGATAGTTTTTGTTTTGTTTTCAGACTTCCTTACGGTGAATTCCGTCCTTGCTGACCTACTGATGTTATTTGGGTGAAAGTGGTCACGAGCAGGCCATCAGTTTAGAGTGTCCATCTCAGGGCAGAGGATAAGGGACTCTAAAAAAAAGAAAGCATGGATACAGTATATGAGCTAGGAAAAGAGAAATTGCCAGTATCACCTCATACTATTAATCTATATCAATCAAGACAGTAGAGTGAGAAACAGCGAAGGTACAGCATTAATCATCTTGGAGCATATACATAAATTAATAGAATTCAAGAAAGGCAATAGTATGGTTAAATATCAAAGCAGCACCACTTATATGATAGTATTCATTTTAAAAGCAAAATCCTTATACAGTATAACCCACCAGTACTGCAGCATAGAAATAATATTCACTCTTTTGTAAAAACTCTACAGCACCATTAAAGTTACAGCACCATTAATATGCTAACAGTTGTTTAAAATATCTATCCTTCCTCCTTGTCTTATTTATTTGGTGAGGTACATTTAGATCTCTGGTCCTAGTGTATGCTAAATTGTTTGATTTATAGAGGCATATGAGTTCTTCAACCACTGGATCCTTCATAGACCTAAGTCAAGGCACAGGTCACTCATAAGGAGTCTATATGGAATTAAGTATAGGGATAAAGCCTTCAGTCTTTCTTGGTAGCTCAGATATTTTAATCCTGTGATTTCTTTAGTTACAAACTTCTGGGATCTTTTTGATTACTTGATATGCTTGCTAAGGTACATCCCTAAGGATGGTGATGTACACAGTGATGGTTCTTATCAGACCTGAGTACAAGAAGGTAAAGGCTTCTTTTGATCTGGAAGAAATACCTTCAGCTATGAGTTTTCCCAGGCAAAAAGATTTCCTAACCACTGCTGCAACATGATAGTCAAATGAGAGGGAACTGTCCACCCACGTATCTAGGTCTGTCAGAACCTTTTCAATTTGAAGTGGAGTATTGTCTATGCTATATACTGAAATCAAGGGCTACTTACCAACAGCTACAATGTGTTACTTTTTTGGCATTGAGTTTGAACTCATTTTGAGTACATCATTTACTGAGAAGTATAAGCTCCTGATGTTGTCCTTGTACGTCAGAGGGGGCTAAATGACAACTTCCGGCATACTTTTTAACTGTCCATATTTTCACACAATGTCCAGATTTCTTCATCATGTTTTTTATTTGTTTTTCATAAAACAAGTACTTTTCTGGCAAATCACTGAGAGAATGCATGTTAATGCAAAACCTGCAACTGTTGCATATTTCTAAGTTTACAAGAACAATAGTTAATATATTTCCCTGATTTCGGGCCTTAGTTTCTCTATTATTTTTGGCTTTGTCTGGATTTCTTGTGCTAAGAGATTGGGAGTTTACAATCATCTGCAGACTTTGTTAATCACATATCTTTATTTGATAAGTAGAGATCTGAGAAGTAGATACCAAATGGCAGAGGTCACAGCACAGATCCATGGGGATCTCCACTAGTCACATTTATGCTTTCTGAGGATGTACCCCATTTTCTTTCTTTGTGAGTCCTACGCCTCAGCCAGTTGGCTATCTAGCTAACCACATACGGGTCAGTTTGGATCTCCATCAGCTCATTTATTATATTGCAATATGGTATGTTAATAAATGCTTTGGCATGGTAAAGTTATAAGGTGTAGACAGTTTGTCTGCAGTCTATGGCCTTTGTAGCCCTCTGAAAGAAGTGCTCAAGATTCATTAGACAGGATCCACCCTTAACAAAGCCAAACTGCTGGGGGTTACATTTGATAAGATTTTAGATCTCATAGTTAAGTTAGTCAAGCTATGATACTATTAATAGATTTGCATGTAAGACTCATTGGGTTGATAGGTGTGTAATTCCTGGAGTCAGTGGTGGAGCCAGTCTTGTGGCGTGGTACCACAAAAGCTGTGCACAGTCCTGTGTGGCAAAGACAGTTGCTAAGCTTAAGATAAAGAAGTTCAATAGTTCAACAATAACTGCGTTAGGGCAAAGAACCAATTTAAAACACAGTCTGCAAAGTAAAAAAATACACCTCAACTCCCATCCAAATATCTAAATACTTTTTCAATAATTGAATGATCCATGAATATACAGAGGTAATCTATTCCAAAAGCACACTACAGAGTGTGTTAAAATCTCTCTGCAGTTCTACATTTACAAATTTTAAAAGTAAAGCTGATACTTCTAGTGGGTCCATATGACAATACCTCACTATTTAATAGTAAACGTAGTTCTTCATCTTATAAGGCCTTATAGGCTAAAAAAAGTTTACCCCACAAATATTTATAGTTAAGAGAAAACAGCTGAAGATGCTTTAACCTAGAAGACCTTTAATTTTCAGAGTTCCTTTGGTAAACTTCCATTGAATCCCCACCAAAGTAAATAAATCTCCTTTGTTATGTGTACAAGACAGAGAATTATATTTCATAACAGGACAAATATATGTAATAAAATTTTTTTTCAGAAATTCAACTCTGGTTAAACCAATATTCCTAAAGATCAGCCCTATTACTCTAATATATTTAGGTTTTATAATCTGGGCCTGACTCCTAAATTTAAAGCCATCACAAACTAAAATACTTAAATCCTTATACTCAGCCATAAGTTTTAATTCAATATGCCCAAATTTTACTATTGGAGTAACCTTAAGCTTCCCAAAATACAATACTCCACATTTATCTTTATTAATACTAAGCCCATATTGTGTTTAAACCATGATGGCACCAGACTTGAATAACAGTTTAAATGAACAACATCCCTGTCAGAATTTACATAACTTCTAAACTTAATATCAGCATCATGTTTAGCCATTCATATAGTGGATGATTTGGATAGCAAAGAAAAAACAATATTAAACAACATGGGTCCTAAAACCTAATCCTGGGGTGAAACCTTATGTACCCAAGTCCAATTTGAGCTATAACAATTAATTCAAACACTCTACAATCTCTCTTGTAGCCAATTAGATACCCAATGAACAATATATGGGTTTATTAACCTCCTGCATATAGCCTCTATAATAACTTGATCTGGAATACCATCAAAGGCAAATAGATCACCAGCTGTTAGGGATGTGGGAACTTATGTGGACAGTCACTAACTTTTGACCAACATGTGTCCATTGTTGTAAGAAAGTCCTTCTATATTGCATAGCTTATAAAGAAAAGGATTGTGTCTAGATCTAGGGATGTCACTGTCCCCCTTTATGAATCCATCATTCTGCCAATTATCAAATATAATGCCTCCATTGGCATGTAGGCATCTAGGACGTGGAACTCTACCCCACAACACATCCTAACCACTGCCAATCCCTCACAGTTCAAAATACTTCTCAAGCCTCACCTAACTAATATTTATTATTATTATTATTTATTGGCTTTCCTCTTAGGTTCATGGGTTGATACTAGGCTATCAGCCCTAGAGCCTATACAAGCCTAGCCATAACAATTCTCTGGATATTTCTTCTTCTTGTCTACCACTTGGTTGATTACCATCCCTGCTGCACTGCAAACTCCACACATACACCTCTGCTGCCTCTTCTGTAGATTTTTTACTCTCGCTACCTGATGCAAACCTAATCCATCTCACTTATTTTTTCCTTCCTAGCTCTATCATACTTTCTCTCTCTGATAATCAACTATCTTAGCTCCTTAGCAATACCTTAGACAGTGTTAATTTATATACAATAAATGTTATATCTACATGGATAAAGTAAATCTAACCTAAAATACTCCAAGTTAATCTTACACCATCCATTGCATGTAATTGCTTTGCTACTAATATATATTTTTAACTATTTTTATATACAATATGTGTTCCTTTTAACTATTTTCATGTAAAATATATGTTCCTCTGTACTTACAATTGTTGTACTTTATACAAGAGGTGCTGTATGTTCTGCTTTGTTTTGTATCTACTAGAGCTTTTCTCCTCGGGCCTCCACTGAAAATGAGCTCCTGCCCAGTCAGACTATCTAAGTAAACAAATGTCAAATAAATAAATAATAAATAAATGTATCTGTCCAGACATATGCAACAACTGGAATGCCCACATAGATACCTTACTAAAAGTATATAAGGCCTAAACATATCTTAAATGGAACAACTCAAAGCCCTGTCACTATCCATGATGTCCTACAGATTGCTAAGAGGTGACATGTGTCTGGCAAACAAGCCATCTTTTGACCCAATACTGATGTATTTACTGCACATCAGCAAGTCAAATGGTATCAGAAATACTTAATCTAGGGATATAAACCTGTTCTGTGACATCCACGGGATGGTTTGGAGGGACAGATATATCTCCCAGAGGATACTGCTGCTCTGGAACAGATTCCCCATCCACATAAAACAAAGTTCATCCCAGTTCATATTCAAGTACTACTTGGGTCTGCAGATGGGAAACAGAATGTTTACCACAGGGCTGCCCCCTGTTCTACTAATGGACCATGGCAGCTCCTAAATGCTTTATCCCATGCATGTGTTCTCTCAAATTATCTATAGTATGATCTCAGTTATTCTCATTAGGGGTAATAGATATTACTGATCATGGGATGGATAGGGATATGTTAATTTGAGCACAAAAAAGGAAACTGTCTAGGCTTAAAATGTCCCTCAAGGGCAGCTAGCCTAGTACTCACTTTTGAACCTATGAACTACTAACATAAGAGTCATAGGATCATAAAAATTTATCAAATTTGTAAGTGCAGCTCTATTACATATAAACTAGTTTTTAAATCATTATTTAAAACTGACAGTCAACTAAATATACTTGTATCTGTTCCTTGTGTCCGACATACCTTGCACATTTATAGGTTCATAGGTAGGTACTAGGCTATTGGCCCTAGGGCCTATATAAGCCTAGCCAAAAAAATGTACCCTGGCTTTCGCCACCCAAGAAAATTATTTTCCTGTGCCCCTGTCGAGCAGAGCCACAGAAGTGATCCCTGGGGTGAATTTCCCATTTCCCATCCAATCATCAAGATTTTTCTTGAAGAGTGATAATGAGGAGCTCTGCTTGACATAGATAGGTAGTCTGTTCCAGAGTATGGGAAGTCTCTGGGACAGGAATCTATCCCTCCAGCATGTTCTGTTTATTGTGGTGACAAGGTTTAGGTCTCTAGAGCGTGTAGCTCGGATGGATTGGGATTTCTTTAAGTGGAGCATGTCCAACAGCTCTGGGTTTGACATAGCTTTATATGTTAGGCAGAGATCGCCCCTGAGTAGGCGATATGCGATGGAGTAAAGCTGTAGTTTTTTGAGATGGTCTGCGTAGGACATCTGTTTGAGGCCAGTAATCCTCTTTGTGAGGTATTTCTGTGGTCTTTCCCGATGTTGTAGATGTCTTGTGAGGTACATACCAAAAGGGGCATTGTACTCTATAATGGGTCTAATGAGTGATGAGTAGAGGGGAACAATGACCTCTTTTTTTCTGGATGAGAATCCTTTTGTGATGAGATGAGCCACGTAGAAGGATTTCCTGACCACTGTGGTGATGTGATTATCAAAGGAGAGACTACTGTCCACCTGTGTCCCAAGATCTCTTATCACATTTTCGGCATTAAGTAGACTACCAGCTATGTGGTAGTTCATGGGTACAGAGTTTTTACCAAAGGGGATGACGATACACTTTTTGGCATTGAGCTTCAGGCCATGGCTTTGACACGAAGTATCTGTCTCAGTGAGGCCCTTTTATAGTTTGTCCACATCGTTAGGAGTTTCGATTATGGCTCCTAGTTTGCAGTTATCTGCAAACTTTGTTAGCCAAAGACCTTCTGTGTTAGCCTGCACTTCAGAGAAGTAGATACCAAACAGGAGAAGACCCAGGACTGAACCCTGTGGTACTACTCTTGTCAATGGTCTGAAGTCAGATTTGGAATCCGCTACTTTCACAGTGTGGGTTCTGTTCGTGAGCCAGTTGGCAACCCATCTTGTGACATAGGGATTTATACCTAGTTTAGTGAGCTTATCTATAATTCCAGAGTTGGGGATGGTGTTGAAAGCCTTGGCGAGATCTAGATAAGCTGTGTGAATCATTTTGCCCTCATCTATGGCTTTGGTGACTGCTTCAAAGAAGTCAATCAGGTTTAGGAGACATGATCTGCCTTTTACAAATCCAAACTGGGTAGGGTCCAGAGTTTGGAGATTACCAATGTCTTTGTTTATGAGTTCCATGATGATACATTCCATGGCCTTGCAGACCAGGCTCGTCAGGCTAATGGGGTGGTAGTTCCCAGGGTCTGTCGTGGCTCCACCTTTGTGGAGTGAGATAACCGTCGCAGTGCGCCATTCAGTGGGTACAAAGCCTGAGGTGAGGCTATGATTGAACATGGTACTTAGGTAGGGTGCCAGTTCATTCTGTAGTTCATGTAGAACGCAGCCTGGGATATTGTCAGGTCCCATGGATGCTGTGTTCTTGGCTTTGGACAGTGTGTTTTTTACCTGTGCAGCCGTGATTATAGGAACTTTGCATTCTTCCGGTATAGAGATGGGCCCTCTAGGGGGTGAGAGGGGGGTAAAGTTAGCACTGAACCTATCTGCTAGGATGTTGGCAATATCAGTTGGTTCTGTATATTTAGCGCCATTGTGCCGTAACTCACAGCAGATCTGAGTATTCCCATTGAGATTCTTGACATAGCTATAGAATGCTTTGTGGTTGTCTTTAGAGTCAGTGGCAATTTTGTTTTCGTAACTAACTTTGCAGGATTTCATGAGGGATCTCAGCTTCTTACTGAGGTTGACCAGGGAGTTCCTCCAGTCATGGGAATTTACTCTTTTTTGCAACAGTTTCTTTCTTCTGTTGTAGAGTTTGTTTATGGCAGAGGACCACCAGATTGGCTTCCTTTTTTTTTGGAGGATAACATCTTGGTTCCATTAGGGATAGCATGATCCATGCACTCGTGTAAGTGCTTATAAAGTGCATTTGTGTAGGATTCAGCAGTCATACCTCTATTGTCCATCTGCATGGGTGGCATGAAGTTTGCCACTTCTGTCTTAAGAAGTGTGAAGATGGCTTTGGAGAAGTTTTTTATGATGGTTTCCCTAATTGGGGGTGGGGGTGGGATGTGGATGTTGTCTAAGCTGATTAGCTTGTGGTCGGATCTGACCAGCGAGGAATTGACCTCTGGTGTGAAACACTGGTTTCCCATGTTGGTAATGACAGGGTCTAGGATATTGCTACCCCTGGTGGGAGTGTGAATAAGTTGATCCAAGGCATTGGAATTTATGAATTCTGGAAAACGTTGAGCAAAAGAGTTGGTACATGAGTAGTTTTCCCAGTTAATGGTGGGGTAGTTGAAATCGCCCATTATTAGGGTGTTGGGTTGTTCCCTAATACTTTCCAGTGTATCAAGAAATGAGGAGTGGGAATCCTGGGGCATGATGGGGGGTCTGTAGCAAGCTACAATTTGGATTGCGGTCTTGCCCAGAGTTAGTTGCACTTGGATAATCTCGGATGCATTATGCTGTGCAACTAGCCTGGAGGTGTGGATATCCTTAATGAATATGGACACGCCTCCACCTTTAGTGTTTCGTTCTGGGTTAGGTGGTCGAAAGGTGCGGTATGAATTGTAACCTGGTAATGCAGGGGTGCTCTCTGGAGCTTTGAACCAGGTCTCTGTCACTGCACAGATGTCAATGTTCTCCATTTTAAGGAGTGCCTCGAGTGAGTGCATTTTGAGGTTTAGACTTCTAGCATTGAGTAGCATTACCCTCAGATTTTGCTTGCTTGTACCTGTTACGGTGGTGACTTTGTCATTTGAACTTTGCCTAAAAAAGGCACTATAGGGGTGGCAAGAGCCTTAGCCAGTATCTGGAATCTTAAGGGCGACAGGTGCAGGCCATCTCTGGCAAAGCATCGTGGTCTGTCGATCATGTCGTCCCAGGCAGACAAATACTGGATCCCCTTAGAATGACACCAGAAGCTTAGTCAATTGTTGAAGTCAATCATTTTGTCCTTGTACTGCGGTATCATTCTGGGCGATGGCAGGATACTACTCAGGGGTAGGGTAATACCTGCCTGGGATACAAGATCGGAGAGCTCCTCCATGTCTCTTTTCATGTAGTCCAGGGAGGTATGTCTCAGGTCATTCACACCAACATGGACAATGAGTGTCATATTTGTACTTATTGTGGAGTGACCTGAGTGCATGCGTTATGTGGCGGATCCTGGCACCTGACAGGCAGCTGACAGTAACTTTCTCCTTGTTTAGTCTAGTGAGTGGAACATCAGTGTATCTGACTATAGAGTTAACTATGACTAGAGGGTTGGGAGGGTGGCCTAAGGGTTGGGAGGGTGGCCTAATGGTTAAGGTGTTTGCCTTACAAACACAAGGTGCAGGGTTTGAATCTCACAAGGGATAATTGGCTAGGCTTAAAATGGCTCGCAAGGGCAGTTAGCTTAGTACTAATCTATGAACCTATGAACCTATGAACGTTGTTATGCCTTATGGGCTGTGGTTGAGTGGCACAATGAGTTTGTGGGCTATGTGTCATTTGGGTTGTGTTGGGGGTGGAGTTTGCGTTTATGCTTTGGATGTCCCTGATGCTTGGGCAGGTTTTTTTTTGAGAGCCTCCATGAATGTAGGTGTATGTTTTTGTGTTTCTATGTGTGTGTTTTGGTGGTGTAGGTTTTGAGGGACTATGTGATGAATGTGGTGTGGTGCAAGTGTTTACCTTCTCCTCTTGACTGTCTAGTCCAGTCTTGGGTGAAGAGAGCTTTGTTTCCAGTTTGGCTATATAAGTGCATCTCTCACAGGTTGTAGTGTTGGGTGGTAGGAGGAGAGGGTTGTCTGTGTACATGAGGCAATTACTGAATTGCCCCAAGATGCCCAGATTCATCAGGTAGACAGGAGAAATCACTGGGAGCTGACCCTTAGACATGCCTGGATATGTGCTTATTTGTTAAGTACTAAAAACTGCTTTCCTCTAGACAAGTGAGGAAAGTTGAGTGCTGTAGTAATTTGCAGCTTATGTAGTGCTTACAATGAGTTCTGAACAAGTGCTGAGTTCAAAGAAACAGATTTGAGTGCTGAAACTAGAAAACTGGCTAGTTATAAGAAACAAAACTAAGCTAGAAGGCTTCCCTCCAACACAAAAGGGTTTGGGGGCTCAGAAGCCTACAACCAGTCTAGATCACTTAACAGGAAAGGCAAGAAACAAGCTTAATTTTTTTTTTTTTGTTATCCCTCCAGACACTGTCCCCCAAGTAAAGTCAAAGTTATCTGTGGTGACTGACTGCTTTGGAGACCTGGATTTTGGGAAAATTGTAGTCTCCACAAACTGATTTCTCTTCTGACATATCCCAGCAGTGGAATTTGAAAAGACAAGAGATGTTTGTACTGGGACCAAAGAGACTTTAGATATCTTTATTGTGTGGTCTTGACAGGGGTATCATGAGAATCACAGATGGTATGAAACTTCAAATCCTGAGGTATCCTCTTGCAGTGACTGAAGTCTGAGTGGAAAACTTTAGAAATAGAGCTAGATCTTTTTTTTATGTGAAAGAAAATTTCTTTGAACTGAGGAGTGTTGCAGACACCCTAGGAACACTATCTTGTGTGAAGGAATTGAAAAAGGTCTTTGAATGTTCTCTTGAAATCCCAGTTTTTTAAGAAATCTCTCACTCAACAGACAGCGGAAAGAGAGAGGGATTCCTGATACTTTGAAAAAGACTCTGTAAAGATAAGCAAGTTGTCTAAATATGGAAAATGTGGATGCCCTGTAGTAGGCAATGAACTATAACTGGAGTTAGACACTTTGAGAACACTCTTGGTGTAGTGGAGAGTCCAAAGGCTAAGGCAGAAGACTGATAATGTGATCCAGACACACAAAACCTTAAGAAACATCTGAAGTCTGGATGAATAGAAATGTGAACGATAAGCACCTTTTAGGTTTAGTGTTATCAGGAAACTGAAAAAAGGAAGTAGCGGTAACAGATTGTGAAGAACAGCATTTTGAATTTGAGCACTGTCACAAACAGGTTTGGGAAAGAAAGAACAATCCAGAACTGGTCTCTAAGCATTTTCTTTCTTTGGCACCAGAAATATCATTGAATAAAAAACTTTTCCAGACTGTGAAGGTGGAACTGGTTCTATCACTCCCTGAGACATAATTTTACAAAGGACAGGGAGAAATAGAGGAGACTTATCTGGTGAGTGAGGAATTAGCCCTGGGAAAGGGAGGATTTCCTCCCACTTCCATCTGTACTCTTGATGAATAATCTTCAGAATCATTTGCCTGCAGCTATCTACTGCCATTGAAGAAAGTGGAGATTCAGATTTTCTGTAAGGGAAATGGGATTTTGGGATGAGGGTAAGATCACTTAAACTGTCACTTTGACTTGTTGGTGTGTCCTTGGTATGGGAGGGTCCTGTATGGGTCTATATTAGATCAGCGAACGCTTAAAAAAGCGAACGCTGATTGATCGAACTGATGTAAGCGAAAGCTTATAATCTTGAACTGTCAGATCCAAAACACATACACACAACACAAGCGCACCAAACAAACAGCAATCCACACACATACACTTAAAATCTGACACCTAACCCCTTTACTAAACTATACACACACACCACTAACTATCCACTTACCTTAACCCAAACCCTAACCCTAAGGTCCGTCACTATCGCACACTCACCTCACCCGCTCCCTAACCCTAACTCACGTAACCCGCCCTAACCATCACGTCCACACAATCGCACACATACCTAACCCGCGCCCTAACCCTAGCTCACCTAACCAGCCCTAACACTCACATCCACACAAGCGCACACTTACCTGAACCCGACCCGTAACTTTCCACCACAGCACTGAAAATACCGAAGCAACAGAAATGGACAACCAAATTCTTTCCCTAGGAAAAAATTTGGGTTTCTGTTGCTTTGATATTTTAAGCTTTCACTTACATAAGTTCGATCAATCAGCGTTCTCTTTTTTAAGCATTTGCTGATCTAATATAGACCCACCTGTATTCTTTTTGGCCTCCTCTGGCCATTTCTGCTTAAAACATTTGTTTAGCTGTATTTTGAAAATCAAAAACAACCAGCAAGCTAAATGAGCCACAGATCTTCAAAACACGTTTATTTGATCAAGTAAAATCATGGTTGAGCGCTTTTGTCTATTTACACAGACATCATCAGAACAATGAATGATCTCTGTCACTCCCTTTTAAACTTTTCTCACTTCCTTCTAAATTGATTGAAACACCATACCCCCAGAAACAACCAATCAAAATGTAATTTCATGATATCATTTGATGAAGTGTGGGCTGGAAGAAGTAACAAATGCACACCAATCATCAAGAATGGGTTACAACAACTTGTGAAGGCAGACAAGGACCAAGATGGTCCAGGTTTTCATAATCATACAAACATGGTGTTACATTGCACCCTGGATGCCAAAGATATTTAACTTATTTTGCAGAAGAAGTGGTTTGGGTTGCAGTGTGATGAGGAAATCAAAATTAATTTTGTGCAACCCCCTCCCCCACTTTCACTTACAAAAATAAATCTAATATGAAATGCCTCCTAGAAAAAAATAGGGGCAGACAGTATAGACTATCAAATACAAGGAAATGTTGACATTGTTAGCAATGCTCATACAGAGACCTTTTATCAAGGACCTTTGTTGAACAAAATTGTTTGTATAATGACTGGCGGTACATATAGAGTGGTCTATCTGACCACATGCACTTCATGTTCCACTTTTTACATAAGCAAGACCAAAAATGTCTTTAATAAATGAATATACCGACACACTTACAGCATACAGCGACAAGACAAAAAGAGTGCACTGGCCAGACATTCCACTATATGCCCAGAGACCAAAAAATTTGTTTTTTTAGTACTTCAAAGATTCAGGTGGCACCTTGTGTTGGGGGTTGGCAAAACAAACTTTTTCTCTGGGAAGTGTTTTGACAACTTAGACTGGATGCAGCCAATTCACTCAGTCTCAATTACAGCATTTAATCATAAGTGAACTGAGAAAATGAGCCAGTATATTGTGATTGCTGCTCTTGGTTTTATGTGGGGTTATTGTATTTTATTTTGGTTTAGTTCAGTTTACCTTCTCAATGCCAAATTAATATTTTTTTGCTAATTTTCTGCTAGTTTTCTCCTGCTTTTTCTGAGCTTTAAGTTTAGAATAAACCTTGAAGGCTAGCACTTCACCAGTAAATCAATGATGTGGTGAAATTACATTTTGATTGGTTGTTTCTGAGGGTCTTTTGTTTCAATCATTTTAGAAGGAAGTGAGAAAACTTTAAAAGGAAGTGGGAGAGTTTCATTCATGGTTCTGATGATGTCTGTGTAAAAAGATGAAAGCACTTAACTGTGATTTTACTTGATCAAATAAATGTGTATTTTGAGGACCTGAGGTTGGTTTGGCTTGCCGGATGTTTTTGGATTTTGTTACTGTCAGTACTGGAATTCTACTTGTGGTTTTGGTTTTAATTTTTTGAATGTCCTAGAGTGTTCCGGGTATGTTGGCTCCCAACTCTCAGGAACTTTTTCATGACGCCCCCACCTGCTTCACACTGGAACCTGGTAATTTTACTTGGTTAATTCAGCAGCTTACTTATGCCCTTTCACAATTCATCGTGGGAACAAGCAACCTAGAGTGGAAGTTAATTCACATCACAGTGAAGCTGTTCCTGCCTGTACGAGAGGTAAGACTGTTAACAATTCTAGTGAGTCTACTGGCTTAAAAATCTCTGACTACATTTTGAATGGTAATGTACATAAATGGCTGGATATTTTTTCATACAACAACCAGAGAGAATACATTCAGGCTGCAGAGGAAAGCTGTCTTTCATTACAAGAACAAATATCTGCCCTTGATAAATGGCAGACAACATGTTCCTAAGGGGCTTCTTATCTGGAAGTTTCCACAGGGTGTGGAGATTAATTCACCATTCCACCTGAAAGTTCTTGAATTTTTTGATCGTACTGGACTTGAAATTACTAAGCTCCTTATTAACGGAAATGAAATATGGGTGCTTAGACATAAATAAGAGATCACTAAACTGGTTGAATCAATTACAGTGGACTTAGACTTGTACAAATATAAGTCTGATTTTAATAACATTTTTCAGTCCATCGACAATAAAGTAATACAAGTTAAAAGCAGAAAAGATAGGAAACTGGTAAGAGACAACCAAGATTATTGGAATAGAACTGCGTACCCCACCCCAGGAATCCACCAAAGAATATGTTTACAACAACGGGTACTGTGGTCCATGCCACCGGAAAACATGAGGAAGAAGTCCCTTTGGTGGTCACTCCCCTGAGGTGATCAGAGAGTTTGGCCAACAAACAAGCGGCCAGCACACAGGATCCAATGAACTATCCTCAGAACAGGGGGAAGAAGTGAAAGAACAACAGGAACAGACAAATTGGAATACGAGATGTTGACACCTGATTCCCCTGTACAGGATTCTATTTCAACATCTTCTAAAGGTACTGAGTATTACCTCTTTTGTGGATTTTAATATGTACAATTTTACAGATTTGTCCATTGGTCCTGAACACCATAATTTATTTTTAAAGGGATGCAATTTTATTCCTTTAGCAAGAGCTAATGTCGTGGATAACCTCCTCGATCTTAAGATTTTTACCCATAAGCTTAATTTTCAAATATTTTTCAGGGAAGCAAGTGAATTTCAGGTAAATTCAGAAGGAAAAGTGTTGCTAATTCCCTATTACATCCAGTTTTGAAATTTTTGAGAAAACGTGTGCAAAAGAAATTTGTGAATTATTGGACAACAAGTCACATAAAAAATGTTATAATTTATCCAGACAATAGAGAAATTCTCAAACACTTTAGACACAATAAGAACATCAGGTGTATGAAGCTGGACAAAGGAAGGGGCCTGGTCATTATGGACTGGGTAGACCATTCCGGACACATAACTAATATCTTACAGGATGATGGGGGTATATAGAGCTGTTTCAATAAACAAGATTAATATTGCCTATAGGGCACTTAAGGTGGCCCTAGATGAGTTTTTGTTGTTTGATATGATTTCACAGGGCCTATACAATTTTTGAGAGTAGATTATCCCATCACTATGAAGATTTTTGGCATTCCCAAAATCCACACTAACATCAATCATCCTCCATTTCACCCGATAGTAGCAGCTAGGGGATCAGTTACAGAACGCTTGGCGAAATTCATTGAGCAAAAACTTAAACATTTGTTTGACCCATATCCACATATTATTCATGATTCCTGGGACTTGTTGAACAAATTGAAGAATATCAAAATGGGAAGAGAGTGTATTTTTGTGACCTGTGATGTGCAAAGCTTATTTATGGTTATACCCTATGAGGTACAAACTTGAGTGATTCGAAGAAATTGTGAGGAAACAGACTTTTACCAGACACAGAAGCCATTTAGTTGTTGAAATAATGGAAATGGTATTAAACAATTTTTTGACATTTGATGGAGAATATTACAAACAGTTAACTGGAGTAGCCATGGGGGTTGCTTGTGTCCCCATGTTTGCTAATGCAGTGCTTTTGAGATGGGAGCTTGAAGTCCTGTTCAAATTTCCTATTTTTGAGATGTGTCTGGGTTATTTCAATTTCCTGGATGACTTGTCAATCGTTTGAAGAGGTACCACTGTACAGTTGAAAGAATTCAACCATCAGCTACAAACTAGTATTTCTTCTTAAATTTACTTACTGCTTTAACCATGAAAGGATTAAATACCTTGATGTTATGATTACAAAGCATCCAAATGGAGCATATGAGACACAGATATACAGAAAACCCTCATATTGCAACACATTTCTTTGTTTCACAAGTTACCACATGTGCCACCAAAAGAAAGGAGTGGTGAAAAGCCAGTTCATTAGAACTTCCCAGCTTACTTCAGAAGATGACATGTGTCTTGAACAGCTCAGAAAGCTGAAATCGATGTTTCAAGATAGAGGATACCCCTTGTCATTGCTGGATATTACATTTGATGAATTGTATGCTGGAAGAATTAACAAATACACACCAATCATCAAGAATGGGGTTCAACAACTTGTGAAGGCAGACAAGGACCAAGATGTCCAGGTTTTCATAACCATACGAATATGCTGTTACATTATACCCTGGATGCCAAAGATATTAAATTATTTTGCAGAAGAAATGGTTTGTGTTGCAGTGTGATGAGGAAATCAAAATTCATTTTGTGGAACCCCCCACTTTCACTTACAAAAATAAACCTAATATGAAATGCCTCCTAGAAAAGACAGGGACAGACAGTAGGGGACTATCGAACACAAAAAAATGTGGACATTGTTACCAATGCCCATACATAGACACCTGTTATCAAGGCCCTTTGTTGAACAAAATTGTTTGTATAATGATTGGTGGCACATACAACTGTTCCACACAAAGAGTGGTCTATCTGGCCATGTGTACTTCATGTTCCGCTTTTTACATAGGAAAGACCAAAAATGCCTTTAACAAATGAATATAGCAACACTTTTACAGCATACAGCGGCAAGACAAAAAGAGTGCACTGACAAGGCATTCCACTATATGCCCAGGGTTCAACAAATTTGTTTTTTTAGTACTTGAACAGATTTAGGTGGTTCCTTATGTTGAGGATTGGCAAAACAAATATTTATATCAGGAAATGTTTTGGCAACTTCGACTGGATGCAGTCATTGAGAAAACGAGCCAGTATATTGTAATTGCTGCTCTTCGTTTTATGTGGGGGGGGGGGTTGCATTTTATTTTATTTTAGTTCAATTTTTCCCAATGGCAAACTAATAATTTTTTGCTAATTTTCTGCTAGTTCTCTCCAGCTTTTTCTTCACTTTAAGTTTAAATAAGTCTTGAAGGCGGACACCAGTAAATCAATGATGTTGTGAAATTACATTTTGATTGGTTGTTTCTGGGGGGGTGTGTTATTTCAATCAATTTAGAAGAAAGTGAGAAAACTTTAAAAGGTTCTGATGATGTCTGTGTAAATAGATGAAAGTGCTCAACTGTGATTTTACTTGATCAGATAAACATGTATTTTGAGGACCCGTGGATGGTTTGGCTTGCTGGTTGTTTTTGGTTTTTGGATTTTGTTACTGCCAGTACCATAATTCTAGTTGTGGTTTTGATTCTTACCTGTATTTCAGTGAGACGGTTATTTTGTTTTTTGCTGAAATTGGATGGAGGGTTAGAGAATCCTTTAGAAAATTTGGAAATGGAGGGCTGAAAAATCTTAGAAATTCCTTGTATCAAGTATCACCCTTTTATTATACTAACATAACATCTGCAGCAGAGGATCCAAAAACTAAATCTCAATCCAAAGGAGAACTTAAAATCTCATGTCATATATCATCTGGAAGGTTCTGAGAATGCAGCCAGGCAAAGCTCCTCAAAACAGTATCAGAAGCCATAACCCTAGAAGTATCAATCAAGACTTGAAATAGATGCACACACTTGAAGGAAATCAGGTCCAGCCTCTACAAAAGTCCAATCTTTTTTATTATTCCACAAGGAGACAATACAACTTTTTCCAATCGTTTTTATTATTCTTTATCAATCAAGCCATGCACACACTGTAAACAATGAATACTGACCTGTAAGATGGAAGAAAATAAACCACTTAAAGCATATTTTTCTCACTAGAAGAAACTACAGCCAAAACATTCCTCATGTTTTCGCAATTATACAGAATAAACTTTAATATATGAGCCTGACAATTTAAATTTCTGAAAATCAAAGCTACTCACTTTTTCCCTCAAACTTATGAATAATCTTCACATCCTTGTCAGACAGAGTAGGAGTGGAATTAAACAAATGTGTAGCTGCAAATGGATTAAATAATGCTATAGCTGCTGGGTCAGGACTGGGATGAATGTATAAAAACTTAAATAATTGAACTTTATACATTCTATCTGCCTTTTTAGGAACAACAGGCTGACTTTTAAGAGAATTGCAGACAGTGACACACACATCCTGCAAAGCTGACAGAACTGGAGGAATGGGTGGCGGTTCTGGGAATTCCTTCTTCAACAGTTCATAGTATTTTATGAGGGACTAAAAAAACTCACTGTTCTCACACTGAAAACACTGGCACATTTTGGAAATAGTCTTAGAAAAAAACAACCCAGGGTTGGTCCATAGACTTCCTTGAAGTAACAGACTTGTATCTGTATTCCAATTGGTGCTTCTCCTCTGAAGTTGTTTCTGACTGGCCCCCTTTCTCCTAGTGTCAATTGGCCAGAATTGCAGTTTGGTGGCCAATCAGAAAACAGAAAGAGGAACAACCACAGTCTGAAGTCATGTAGTGGAACACTGCTTCACTTCTATATTAAATGTGGAGCTTTCTACACAATGCGGTGCTTTTGAGTGTTAAGATGGACAGTATCAACCAGCACAACTTGATATTACCATCAATTTGTCTTTTTATCATTACAAAGGGACATGATCTGTTACCAAATTGAAGTGCCTACCTAGAAAATAACACTTAAAGGCAAAGAAAATCAATGTTATTGCCAGATGCATCCTTTTCAATAGCTCCTCACCTTGAATGTCTTTGGGATACTACTACTTCCAAACCTCTCTCTGATGAGTGTGTGTGTGTGTATATATGGGATCCATACTGTTTATCGAATTGCCATTTCACTGAAAGTGAAACGGCAGAGCACATTTTCGCAAAAGTCACCGAAAAAGCACTTTTGTGACAGTGTGCTAAAAAAAGGGAAAAACATGGGGAAATGGATGTTGATGAGATCGCGGCACAGTGGGGATAAGGGTATATATATATATATATATATATATATATATATATATATATATATATATATATATATATATATATGTAGGGAATAGCGTCAAAAGCCTTGTCCAGGTCTAGTTCTAAATGGAGAGCTACCAAATGTCCATCTGATCACCTCCTCTATAAACAGTTAAGAAATACCACCAAGAATGATATTCTTAGAGACAAACATGACTTCTACCTTTACCTCCAACAAACCAGTCAACAAACTCCACAAAAATTTTGGTCAGGGATAAACAAACTTCAGCCAGGACACTCTACTAGTCCTGTCCTAGCAGGTTTCAACCATAATAATTCCAACCAGATCCCTGATGCCTTTAATAACTACATTACAGAAGCCATTCAAACCCTAGCCAATTCTTTACCTCCTTCTACTGCTTCCCCACCAAATACCTCCAAGACTTCATCTCCTACCTTTCATATACAACCAGTACCTACATCTCTCATCTATAAGCTACTTAAAAAACTGAAACCTTGCACCCCATCTGCTGACCATCTCCCATCTGAATACCTACAAATTGCTGCAAATGCTATAGACTACCCCATCTCTATCCTTATTAACAGAACTATCTCTGAAGGCAAAATCCCTACCATATGGAAAGTATTCCACATCATCCCTCTACATAAAGGTGGATCTTCTATTGAGCTTTCTAACTTTCGACTGATTGCCTTACTCTCCCCATTAGCTAAGATAATGGAAAAATGTATTCACAAACAACTACTTAACCACCTATTACAAAATAACATACTAGCAAACTGCCAACAATGCTTCAGACCATTCCACAGCACAACTGCCCTTCTATCCTTCACTGACTCTATAAATAAAAATTGTAACAATAACTCCTTTTCCTCTGCACTATTTATTGACCTGTCAAAAGCCTTTGATATGGTTAACCATAACTTACTTCTAGACAAACTAAAATTCCATTCTCTTGATCCACAAACATTACAATGGTTTGGGTCTTATCTTAAAAACAGACAGCAAGCAGTACTTTGGGATAACAATCTGTCTTCATTACTTCCAGTAAATATTGGAGTCCCACAAAGCTCTATCTTAGGTCCCCTTCTTTTTTCCTTATTTATTAACGAAATACACATGAACATACCTCAAGCCACCTGCATTCAATATGCAGATGACTCAACCTTAATCTGTACTGCTAAGACTATAGCCTCCCTCCAGTCCCTCAACCAAACTGTTTTCCATAATGTTGAAAACTGGTTTATGCAACGCTGCCTCCTCTTAAATCCCAAAAAAACAAAACTACTGCTTTTTACTCCAACTCATAAATCACCCAATCCATTCTTCTCTATAACCTCTAACAATGCTACCAGCATAACCCCAGATACTACAACCCGCCTACTAGGTGTAACAATTGATAATCGTCTTAACTATGATGACCATATTAACTCCACCATAAAGTCTGTTAACAAAAAACTTGGTACTCTCTATAGAATTAAACCCTTCCTTACCCCTTCAGCCAGGAAAACTATTGCCCAAACCCACCTCATTTCTACCCTTTTCTATGCCTCTGCTATATATACTAACCTATCTAAAAACAACCTCTCCAAACTTTCTACCTGTTATAATAGTATAGCTAGATTTATAACATGCTCTCCTTTTAAAACTCACCACTGCCTTAACCTCAAACAACTAGGACGGCTAGAACTGCAGAACCATATACTCTGTCAACAGTTACTTATCACTCAAAAGATCCTATACCACCCCAATAATACCCCTATCCTCACTAATCTGATCTCACCATATAAAAATCTAGCTACACTACGTTCTGCTAATAAACTCCTAGTCTCCTCAGTTAAATCTAACAACAAAGCTGGCGACTCACTTTTCTCAAACACTACAGGTAAAAACTGGAATCAGCTTCCTCCTGAACTATCCACCCTAGCTTCTACTTCTCTATTCAAAAAACATATTAAAGAACATCTTAAAACTCAGTGGCTTTGTCCTTGTGCTAACCCAGATTGAAATATTTTTCCCCCTCCTGCTCATACCCCTTTCTCCATTCCCATAACCTAGGCCTTCAAATCTAATTACTTCTCCTTTTTTTTTCTTAGTAAGAGGATATAATATAAGGGCTTTACTCTGTCTTGCTCATACCCACTTTTGTGTTTAGTATAATTGTTTTTTTTTTATTTAGTTTAACTTTCAACATAATGTCTATAGTTTATAATTATAATTCTATAATTTTCTTTTAACCAATGCTACCTCTGTACTGTTATTATACACGTGTTTGTTATATATTGTTAACTTTGTCACTGTTCATGCTTGGAGCTTTTCTCCCCGGGCCACTACTGAAAATGGACATATATCCAGTTAGACTAGCCCGGTCAACAAATGTAAAATAAAATGTAAAATAAAAAAATTATATATATATATATATATATATATATATATATATATATATATATATATCTACAGTAAAATTGTGAGTTATTAGCACAGGTGCAGAACAAAGGATCCTTTTGAGTTCATTAAATGTTCTGCATGCCTCAAAAATTATTGTACCTTAATAGGAGCTTTCCCTCTTCTAACATCTGTCAAATGACAAGTACTAGTTACACAAATAGGCACAAACGTTCTGGAGTAACCAACTAATCCAAGGACAGCTGCCACCAGTTTCTTAATAGAGTACATTGTTTTCTTTTTTTTTGTTTTGTTTTTCTGGCCTCTGTCTTTTCTAATTATAGTCTTAATATCCTCTTCCTGTAAGGCAGTGGTTCCCAAACTTTTATGGGCCGAGACCCACTATCGAAAACGGTAATTTTTTGAGACCCACTACTCACTTGTAATGCATATTTTAAAGGGCGAATAAAACATTTCTTTAATACTTTTAACATTTTAATCTATAAACAATCATAATATATAACTTTATTAATCAGAAATTAAACTCTATTCCTTTTTTAATACAGCACCACCTGTTAGAGTGTGTTTTAATTTTGTAGTTTTGAAAAATTTTCCAGTAATCAATGAAACAAAATGTATGAACAATTAATGACAAAGCTATCCATTTCAGAATATTTCAACAATAAAAGGACACTCAGACTGCTGTCATTATAATTCACCAGTATCAGTCAATATGCACAATCCCTGCAGAATTAAAAGTCATCTGAATAATGCCACATTAAATAGAACTGTAACCAATGAAAATGTTGCTGCTGTCAAATAACTTTGCACTTCAGTGCTTCATCTGCAAATTCTGTGTCTGCTGCCCTTGAAGAATAAATTGCCTGTTACATTTTAAAAAAATGGTGTCCTGGAGATATGCAATAGGAAAGAACTAGAAAGCCAACAAGTTCAGAGTCACTAGGCATGTCATCCAAAGGAGAGCACAACCCCCATGCTGTATAGTAGTGTCAGCAATCAATCTACCTGGCATGGAAAAAGAACCCACAACCGTCTGAATTAAAGGCAAGTATGCTGCCTGTTGCACCACTGACACTAACACAGCTAGGAAACTATGACTGACATGACAAACTGTAGTCCTCAGTGATTTAAAAATAAATAAATAAATTAAAGCAGACCTGGCAATCATAGCTCTCAACCTCTTAGCACAAGAAATCTGGACAAAGGCAAAATAATAAGGGAACAAAGGCCCAAAAATTAGGAACACATTTTAAATATTGTTCATATAAATGTAGGAAGTTGTTAGAATAAAATGCATTGTGTTACCATACATTTTCTGAAGGGTATGAAGTCTGACATTATTTAATGAATTTGGTCATCACCGATTTGCCAGAAAACCACAACGTGGAACACACCAAAAATATTAGACAAAAATGTCGACATTGTGGACAGTTGAGATGTATACTGGAAGTTGATGTGGAGGTCTAAGACAGTTGTTTGCTAATAGTCAAGGCTCAGGGTTTGACTAACCAGCCAGCATTTTACACACACACACACACACACACACACACACACACACACACACACACACACACACACACACACACACACACACACACACACTACTTACTGAATCACACACAAGCGCATGCACACACACACACACACACACACACACACACACACACACACACACGAGCGCGCGCGCACACAGACGAGCTACTTACTGAATCAAACACACACATGCAGCTGCTTACTGAATCTCACACACATATAGAGCTACTTACTGAATTACACACACACAGAACTACTTAGTGAATCGCACACGCATGGAGGCCCAAAAACAGGGACAAGTTTTAAATATTGTTCATATAACTGTAGGAAGTTGTTAGAATAAAATGCATTGTGTTACCATACATTTTCGGAAGAATATGAAGTCTGACATTATTTAGTGAATTCAATCCTCACTGATTTGCCAGAAAACCACAAATTATGTGTGGAGCATACTAAAAATATTACACAAAAATGTCGACATTGTGGACGGTTGAAATGTCTGGTGGCAGCTAGTGTGGAGGTTTAAACCACTTGTTTGCTAATAGTCAAGGCTCGTGGATTGACTTGGAGCAAAGTTGCTTAACCAGCTAGTATTTTACACACACACACACACACACACACACACACACACACACATACACACAGCCTGCTTACTGAATCTCACACACACACACACACACACACACACACACACACACACACACACACACACACACACACAGCCTGCTTACTGAATCTCACACACACACACACACACACACACTAGTGTTTGGGGGGGGGGGCTGATTCCTCTGTAGAGAAGTCTCCCACGAGGTCCTAAACCCCTGTTGTTTTCTAACAAAAAGTTTCCTGCAAGGTCATTTAGCGCGACCCACCCAAATTCAGCTTGTGACTTTGGGAACCTCCGCTGTAAGGTATTCTAAGTACTTGCCTTCTATCATCATGAACTCAAAAGAATCCTTTGTTCTGAATCTTTGCTAGTAACTCATGATTTTACTAAAGAGTGTAATATATTTATATATATGTATATGTATATAGATAGATATAGATATATGTGTGTGTGTGCATGCATCAAAGAGTGATTTGGAAGCAGCCCTATTCCAAAGGCATTCAAGGTAAGGAGTACCCTGTGTGCTGAGGAGTTATTAAAAAAATGTGCATCTGGCAATAAAATGGGTTTTCTATGCCTTGAAATGTGCACTTGCCTTTATTGCAGAAGACTGTGGGTTCTATTCTCACACCAGGTAGTTGGAGTGCTGACACTGCACTGCAGCATAAGGGGGATGCTGCACTCCTGAATGTGTCGTCTCGCCGATAAGATAGTAAATTAATGTCCCATCTGCTTGAATTGATGTTAAAAATCCCATGGCATCTTTTGAAAAGAGTAGGGGGTGTTCTCTGATGGCTTGGCCAAATTTCCCCTAGTAGTATATATATCGCCTTGAATCTCCATGAAAAGAGGCCACTAGTCTAGTGGGACTTACCCAGTCAACAAAAGATAGATAAATAAATAAGTAAATACCCAGTTTTAATCTTCTTAGCATTTATAGTCAAGCCTGCCTGCCTATTTGATTCTAACACAATGCACACTTTAGTAAGTGATACTCTCAGTCCTCTGAATGAATGAGCATGTCGTCTAGTATGCCATAGCATATTGGGAGCATTATTTCAGCATTTTATCCACCAGCCTCTGAAAGGTAACTGGAGCTCCATATAAGCCAAATGGTAGCACTGTATATTAGAACAGACCATCAATGGTTACAAAAGCTGTTTTTGTTTGGCTGAGTGGATAAGTGGTATATGCAAGCATCCTTTCATCAACTCTAATGCTGTCAAGCATCTAGCCTTTCATAACTTCTCTATCAACTCATCAATTCTGGCCATGGGATATTTATCAAAATATGAAATGCCGCTCAGTTTCCTAAAGTCATTATAGAATCTGCTACTTTCATCAAGTTTAGGGATTAGCACTATTGGAGTCCTCCAATCACTCTGTGGCTCTTCAATCTGCATAATTTAAGCATTTTAACTTCTTCTGTTATTAGTGTTTTTGCAACTCTAGTAATCTGTAAGGTCTCAGTCTAAATTTAATTTCATGTGTCTTCTCTATGTTATAGTTTCAGAGATGTATATTAGGCTGACCTAAACCTTGTCATCACAATGAACAAAACACGCTGGAGGGATAGATTCCTGACCCAGAGACTCCCCATACTCTGGAACAGACTGCCCATACATGTCAAGCAGAGCGCCTCCTTGGCGCTCTTCAAAAGTAACCTTGACGATTGGATGGGAGATAGGAAATTCACCCCGGGGATCATGTCAGTCACCCTGCTAGATGGGTCCAGGGAAGTAAATATCGTGGGAAGAAATATCCAGGGAATTGTTATGGCTAGGCTTATATAGGCCCTAGGGCCGATAGCCTAGTACCAACCTATGAACCTATGAACCACCACTGGGGCCTTTATAAGTTTAGCCAAGCCTTCCAATAGTATCTTGCAAGTTTATGTGCCTTAGAGGTTATTTTAAGGGGTATATGTAAGCTAGGGCAAGATTTACAGGATGCCTCTGTCTATTAGAAACAGGTGCAAGACCAGGGGTGTATTTTTGATTTCACATCTACTGGTCTAGATTTCTCTTGAATAGGGTTAGTGAAGAGTTCTGCTTCGCATGGATGGGAAGCCTGTTCTAGAAAAAGGGAATTCTCCGAGACACATCCCTGTCCATCCAGTGTGTCACAATCAAAGTTTAAATACCTGGATCAAGTAATTTTGATACTATTCATTTTGTGGATATGCAAGAAGTCGATCAGAGTAGGATCCAAGGATGCCTTTCATACCAAGCCTAGATCACTTCTCCACAGTCTGTAGGATACAACAGTATAGAGATAAGGCTTTGAGGTGATCTGCAAATGACATGCTGTTTACGCCCTGTATTTCTTTGCGAGGAACCTCTGTGAACATTCTAGCTATTACATGTGCCTGGTCAGACACATACCAAAGAGGGTGTTGTACTCAATGATAGGCCTGATGAGGGCAGAATACAGTGGAACAATTTTTCCTTGGACCTGGACGCCATGCCCTGCTTATATGTTTAGCAACACAGAATGATTTCTTAATGCCTTAGGGCACATGTTGGTCAAAAGCCAGGTTACTATTTACATATGTATCCAAATTCCTGACTACTAGTTCTACTTTTAGGGGTGTGCTATCGATGAGGAAATTTCCTAGGGTAGCTGACTTCCCAAGGGGTACTATTATGTACTTCTTGGCATTGAGTTTAAAGCCATGGCTTTGGTACCAGTAATTTATCTGTGTTAGTCCTTCCAGTAGGATGTTAGTGTCTTGGCAGGATTCTATGACTGCTCCTAGTCTGCAAACATTCTGTGCAAACGTGGTCAGCTAGAGGCCCTTGATAATGGCCTTGACTTCCAAAACTTAGATGCCAAAAAGGAACAGACACGTCACAGAGCTCTGAGAGATTACACTAGTGGGTGGCCTTTCTGTGGAGGTGGTCTCCCCTATTCTAACTTCCTGGTCCTATCTGATAGCCAGCTGGCTATACATTGCATAGCATATGGATTTATGCCTATATCCATGATTCTGTTTGCAATGCCCAGGTGGGGAATTGTATCAAATGCCTTAGCCAGGTCAAGATAGGTAGTATGCACTATTTTGCCATCATCCATTGTCTTAGTGACTTTCTCAAAGAAGTCCACCAGGGTGAGTAGGTATGATCTGCCCTTGATTAAACAAACTGGGCTGGATTCAGTGTTTGAAGGTTTTCTATGTACTTACATTTCCATGGCTTTGCATATGTGACTAGTCAGACTTATGGAGCTGTAGTTCCTGGGGTTCATTGATGGTCTGCCCTTATGCAGATGGATAACCATAATAGTTTGCCATTTATGTGGCATAAAACTTGGCTGGAGGCTATGGTTAAACAGTGACTCCAGTGGTCATGATAGGTCATGTTTCAGGCTATTTAGGAGGCCTCCTGGGATATTATTGGGGCCCATTGTTGCAGTGTTTTGGCCTTAGCGAGTGCATCTAGAACTTGCTCCCTAGTGATAGTTGAGGGGGGATGTTTAATGATATTTCCTGGGGGGCAGCTGAGGGAGAGAGGGAGGTAAAATTGGAGCTGAATTTGTTGACCAGCAGATTTGCTATATCTTCCAGCTCCATGTAGGGGCCAGGGGTCTATATTAGAACATCGACTTTTTAAAACGTCGAATGTTCTAATATCGACCCCTAGTCAGTGAACGCTGACAACATCAAACATGCAGAACAGCGAATATTTTCCCAGGGAAAAAATTCTCTGTTCTGACACACATACACACAACGTAAGCACATCAAACAAACAGCAATCCACACACATACACCTAAAATCCTACATCTAACCCTATACTAAACTGTACATACACCACTAGCTATCCACTTACCTTAACCCAAACCCTAATCCTAAGGTCCGTCACTATTGCACACTCACCTCACCCGTGCCCTAACCCTAACTCACCTACCCCGCCCTAACCCTCACGTCCACACAATCGCACACTTACCTGACCCACGCCCTAACCCTAACTCACCTACCCCGCCCTAACATCCACACAACTGCACACTTACCTGACCTGTGCCCTAACCCTAACTCACCTACCCCGCGCCCTAACCCTCACGTCCACACAATCACACACTTACCTGATCCCGACCCGTAACTTTCCACCACAGTGATGAAAATAGTGAAGCCACAGGAACGGTCAACCGAATTCCTTCCCTAGGAAGAAATTCGGTGTTCCGCAGCTTCGCTATTTTCAGCTTTCACTGAATAGGGGTCGATATTAGGACATTCAAAGTTGTGAAACTTTGATGTTCTAATATAGACCCCCATGTAGGTGGTTCCACTTACAATACGTTTTGCAGACAGCTGCGTTTTACCTTTGAGGTTTCAGGCATAGCTAATGAAAGCCTTGTGTCAATCTTTACATCAGATTTGGCATTTTTACACCAAATTTACCCTCTTAGTTGTTTGTTTAGCTTGATTAGAGTGCTTTAATCATGTTGGGCATTGCACTTCCTAATCTTAGCTATAACTTTTTTTCTTCTTTTATGCAATCTGTTTATGTTTGGATTCCACAGGATGATTTGTGTTTAAATTTAATTCTGGGCTTATTTCTGGAAGCCACAGCTGTCTCTGTGTATTTACTGACATGATTGCACAGAGTTTCTGTGAACAATTTTGCATAGGCAGTTACGGTTTCAGAGTTTGTAGGGGCTTGAAACTTTGACAGGTTATCACTTAGTAGTAGTAGGATGTTTGCCCTAGAATAGTTTCTAAATGTTATGGGGTTAGTCAGTTTCATCACAGAACTGATTTTTATTATGAAGGAGACAGCTCTGTGGTTTGACCTTACCAGAGAGGACACTACACCGGGGTACAGCATTCTGTCTTGTTGATGAGTACCAGGTCAGTATGTTTGCACCCTTAGTAGGCATATGGACTATCTGGTTCAAGGTGTTTGTGCTTACAAAGTAAAGGAATTTCTGGGCCTGTAAGTTTGTTGGTTGTGTAAGTATCACAGTTTATAGTGCAGTAGTTAGATTTGCCCATGACTATGGTATTGATTTGAATGGTGAGGGCCTCCAGTAAGTCCAAGTATGAGTTATGAGTTTCATGGGTCATTGAGGGTGGGCTACAGCTTGCAAGGATATGATATGGGACTTTGCCTATGGAAATCAGGACACAGAGAAGCTTAAGTTCATTGTCTTGTTTGAATAGTCTTAAGGTGAGTTTGCTATTGATATAGATTGAGACACTGCCACCTTGTTTCTTTCCTGTGCAGTAGCTGGCCTGAATGCATAGCACTGCACTGCTGGGTGTGGGGGGGGGGGGGGTCTCCATGGTTTTAAACCATGTCTTAGTAACTGCACAAATGTCCACATTCTCCAGGATAACGAGAGTCTTTAGGGAGTAGAGTTTCTTATTTAGGCTCCTGGCATTGAACAGTAACATCCTTAGATTTCCTTTGGTTGGTTTTGCTATGTTGGAAGGTTTGTTAGTTTTGCATTGCCTAAAATAGGGCAAAATGAGGGAGAACAATGTGTTAGCCAATATTAAAAAGCATAGAGGGGAACAGGTGTAGACAAGCCTTGACAAAGCAATGTGGTCTGTTTACCATATCCTCTCATGCTTACCAATACTGGTCCCCCTTCAAATGATACCAAAAACTAAAGCTATTAGTGAAGTCAATCATCTTTTGTTCATACTGTGGTATCATCTTTGGTGATGGTAGATTGGTGTTGTATGTGCCAGGCACATACAACAGTGACACACATAGTCTAAGAGCTCTATAATGTCTGTCTTCATATAGACTAGGAAGGTACTTCTTATTTACACCCACATGAACTATGACTGAGTCGTACTGGTGCTTGTGGTCTAATGACTTGAGTGTGTGGGGGTGATTTGGCAGATTCTGGTTCCTGATAGATAACTGACCATGATCTTCTCCTTATTCAACCTGGTGAGTAGGACATCTGTATGACTCACAACAGAATCTCCTATGATTAAAATATTAGGTAATATGTTGGCTGGCTCTATGATTTTTCTTGTTGAGGCTCAAAGGGTGTGGCTGTATGTGTTGAGTTGGGTGTTGTTTTGGTGGAGTGCTTTTTGGGTTGTTGAAGATTTATTTTGTAAGATGAATGTCTAGGAGGTCCTTGGGATTTAGGAAGGTTGCCTTACCATATGTTGGTCCATGTATTGGGCAAGTACAATGGCTGGTGGGTGCAATGTTTATGTTAGCAACAACCTGATTGTTATTTTGAGAAGTTTTGTGTGAGAGCCTTGCCACCAGTGACATTGTATAATTACATCTCTCACACACTGTATCTGTTTCTCAAAGGATTAGTTGTTTGTCAGTGAACATGAGAAAATTCCTACAGTGTCTCAGGATGCACATATCTACCAAACTGGTGGCACAGAAACTGGGAAAGTGTCACTCCATGGTGTCAAATCTTTTTAGGTGAACTGCACAGGGGTGGTACAGCAAGCTAACTTGGGCGCTGTAGGGTAGAAATTATAGCTAGACTATGTATAACAGATTTTGTGCAGTAGTACTCTTCAGTGCACAAAGAAGTTGCTCTTTCTGCAACTAATACTGAGTAAAGTTCTAGGAAAAGTTTTATAGGGAACATTTAGTTTCTAAAGTGCCTGCATCTAAACATGGCACTGCTAAATGCCACTGAGTGACAAGCAGAATTTATAGACACAAAGAAAAGACACTAAACCAATTAAAAACACTCTGGCTAATGAAACTATCTCACTTTAAACCTCCTTCTGTGTTTCCTAACTCAAACAGGCCATTCTACCTTTCTACTGCCAATGAAATTGCAGACCCAGACTTCTTAATGTAAAAACACACTTTACTCAGTCAAAAAGTGAAAAAGGACCAGAAACAAATCAAACAACTAGATACAACAAGTAATTACAAGGCGATTCTTAGGCAATCAAGCCAGCAATGTGAAGCACACCCTTTAAGGTGATTTCAAAGCACACTAGCAGCAGCTAGACAAAGGAAAAGCAACACACACATTATGTCATGAATTGCAGAAAAATGCAAAGAAATAATTTGAAAATACAGTAGAAGTCTTCAAAAATAGCTTTGAAAAGTTCATCATTTCAATTGAAAGTACTTATCTTAGTCTGGATGGCACCAGATATAAGCCAAACACTTTGAGAACACAGCTGAGGATGCCAAGAGTTAGAACTCTGTAGATCTGAGCCAAGAGCTGCACAGATGGATTAAATGTATAGATTCAAAGAAAAGTGACTAAACCAACTGGCCAATTGGACAATCTCACTTTAAGCCTTACTCTGCATTTCCCAACTCAGACAGACCAGACTACCTAGCTACTGACACCAGAACTGCACTCCCAGACTTCTTAATGTAAAAACACACTTTAGTTAGTCAAAAGTGAAAAGGTACCAAAAACAAATCAAACAACTAACTACAAGTAATTGAAGGGCAATTCAAAGACAGACATCTGGCAATGAGAAACACATACCATAAGGCAATTTCAAAACACACAAACAGTTTCATCCATCAGTGTCCAGTAAGATGAGCAGAGGAGATAAGAGTGGGAAGAGTTTCCAAAGCTAAGTATACAGGATAGGAGACTGGGAGGAGCTCCCAAGGCCTTGTAGACAGTAGGGGTGGGTATCTCAAAAGCCTCCAAATTTAAAAGAACAACACAGAAAGAGTGGACGGGCTGGTAGGAAACAACAAAACTGATTTAAATGGTAAGATAAGTGCAGTAGATTAATTGTACTGCACTGGATGGAAAATGGAGTTGAAATGGTTTGTTTGGTACCACAACTCTGGAAACAACCCACACAGCTGGCCCAAGATGGCTGATTGTTTTAAGTTTAAAAGGTGACTATAGCATAATACTTTGATGAGCAATGTTGATTTATCCACTTAAAAATTCAGAAAAGTAACAGTGGAAGCTATAAAATCCAAATCAATTTATAAATGTAGCTTCAGATTCTGAGAAAGGAGAGTGTAAAAATGCAGAAAAGCAATCCCCCATTCAAAACTGAATTGAAATGCCTAGGCACAGGACAGAAGCAACTGGAAAACTGTTGCAAACTATAAAATACCTTTAAAACAAAGAAACAGCACCAGAGCACTCCATGGCAATTGGACCATGCACAGAGAAAACTAATAGCACTATAAGTAATAGTTCAAGCATGTAGTATAAAACCAAGGTTTATTGGAATTCCAGGTTAGCACTTTCACCCTCATGGGCTTCTTCAGACCTTTTACATCTCATAAAAGTAATGCTAACATTTATACTAAAGCCTCTATGACATCATTCTTTAATTAAGTAAAATAGTGTTCACCTGTAAGGCTTCATTCAAGAACAGTGTATAAATACTCAACCACAAAGCAACTTCTAAAGTTAAAGTATATATATATATATATATATATATATATATATATATATATATATGTATATATATATATATATATATATATATATATATATACACTATGTTTATGAAAGTATATATAAAGAATAAATAAAAAATACTTAAACATAACAGCATATATAAATATAAAAATATAAAAAACAAATATATTTAAAAATGTTTAAAATTTTTGTATATCAAAACATTTGTATGTGTGTATATGCCATGCATCAATAAGATGTTATACAACAAATTATACCAGTTCATATAAGAACTGTATATAAAGTACATCTCATAATGAATTGATGTAAGAGTTGTATGAGGGCTACATTATATGATATATACAATGATGTATACAAATATAATGTCCCATCTGTCCTGGAGGTCTTTATCTAACAACTAACTTTCTATTTTTTTGGGTCGGTTTAATAGGGACTCTGTCGTTCAGTCCAGGTCTCTGATCTGCTCTTAGCATTATAATCCAGATGTTCACGTATCCTATCACATCTGTATAATATATGCATCCAATCCCCACATAATGCATTATCCAAATATGTCATGAACACAAATGACACACACAGCTTCAAATGTCTAGTACTACAAGTAAACAAACCCAATTCTAGGGGTGGGGACATAAGGAACTATACAGAAAGGACAGAAGCCAGATGGATTATAATGCTAAGAGCAGATCAGAGACATGGACTGAATGACAGAGTCCCTATTAAACCGACCCCCAAAATATAGAAAGTCAGAAATTATAGCTAGGCTATGTATAACAGATTTTGTGCAGTAGTATTCCTCAGTGCACATCTTATTGATGCATGGCATATACACACATGCATAACATTTAAAAAAAATTAACATTTTTAAATATATTTGTTTTTTATATTTTTATATTTATATATGCTGTTATGTTTAAGTATTTTTTATATATTATTTATATATACTTTTATAAACATAGTATATATATTAATATATGTATACTTTAACTGTAGAAGTTGCTTTGTGGTTGAGTATTTATACACTGTTCTTGAATGAAGCCTTACAGGTGAACACTATTTTACTTAATTAAAGAATGATGTCATAGAGGCTTTAGTATAAATGTTAGCATTACTTTTATGAGATGTAAAAGGTCTGAAGAAGCCCATGAGGGTGAAAGCGCTAACCTGGAATTCCAATAAACCTTGGATTTTATACTACATGCTTGAACTATTACTTATAGTGCTACTAGTTTTCTCTGTGCATGGTCCGATTGCCGTGGAGTGCTCTGGTGCTGTTTCTTTGTTTTAAACTTAATTAGTATAGTTATCAGAGCATTTACCCCTACTTCGCTCATTTTATTTTGTTTAAAAAATACCTTTGATTAATAGCTTTGACTTCAGATTAAGGAAAAACACAAACATGAATCACCCAAAACTGATTTTAATGGTAAAGAAGTGCAGTACTTCCCTGGATGCAAAATGAAATCCAAATGGTTTGTCTGGTTTTAGCTGGTGGACAGCCTTTTGGCTTCAAGAGTATAAAGACAAGCTGGCTGACTGATTTTATAATACGAAATACCAAGGGGCTGTAAATAGCGTTAAGCTCTAGGCAATGGTGCATATCTTTCAAAAACTGTCAAAACACTCACTGCCATTGAATTCTAGCACAAGTAAAGCCCAAATCATTGTATAGTTCTAACTTCAGACTCAGAGGACAGAGATTAAAGCATGCAGAAAAATGAGACCGAACTCATAACCGATTTAAATACCTAGGCAGCTCTGATGTATTCTCAGACAGAAATAGGCTCAGAACTCTGCATTCTCCTTTTGATCTCACTTTCTGTATTGCGTATTTCACTTTCTGAACTCTTTGCTCTGTGGGTCCTCACTCAAATGCTTTCGTTCTATAGTTGTCTCAGGTTCTGTGCCATCTCTTATTGTAGCTCCCTGTGTTGACTCCTGTCTTCTACTGATTTTTTCTTCAGTTACTATACTGACATCTCTTACAGTTTTAGATTTTTGTTGAGCTAATAATGAACCACGCTTCTGATAACAAGAGGGATCTTTTTCATTGTTAAACTAAAACCAAATTGTGATTCCTTTTGTAGTTGCTATGCAATCTTCCTTTTTCTGGTTTTGATACCGAATCTGTAGGTGAGGGGTTACTGCCTTGCTTTCTTCCATCCCCATTCTTATACTGACTAGGTATATTAGCTTGCCATACTGTGTTTATAGACATTCTATCATTCCACATATCCAACAGCACTTTAATATAGGAAAATATCTCCCTGATATTATATCATGAATTAAATAAAGGATTACAAACATAAGATGTAAACAATTTCCCCAAGCACTCCAAATTCCTGCATGTATGAGGGGATACTGTTTTGTCTCCAGGAATACAAAGTATTTCAACTTTCTGATAGATACTAATTTTATGCTCACACACTATGGAGAGCTTGACAAGGAAAACCATGCTTTCAGACTCTAACACTATTTGTCCCTCCCTTTCTTCTGAAATACAATATATTTTACCATCTCGGCTGGACATAGTGAGACAGAGATAATTTGCTTAACTTGGATGTTAAACAACCCCCATTCAAAATAAATATTTCAGTTTTTATATTTCTATTAGAAATGCTATATTCAGTGCTAGAAGCACATAGCTTAATAGCATGACCCCTCCCTCTGTATATGTAACAAATTAACGTTTAGGTGGCTGCTTTCTGTTTCATAACATTCCTTACTGATGATTTATACTTAGAAGTAGACATTAAATATTGCATCACTGACTAATAAAGTCTTTTAAAAAAGTTGCAACTGTAAAGCATTCTACTGAAGTTACCAACCTATTAGGTTAATGCATAAATCATGCATTAAGTCATGTATTTGTGAACTTACCAGTTTAGTTATGTTACAAATCCAGTTATTACTTTTTATTACATGTACATCAAGGATTACATGCACATCAAGGGTTACAGCACTGACTAAAGGTTCTTTCTTAAGTTTATCATACTCCATACAATCAGTCTTATTCATATCCATATATATTTTCAGTAGCTTTCCCATCAGCTGAAATGGCTTGCCCAGTCTGATTGGCTCCAGTTCTCTGTCCTAGCATAGCATTCATGTGTCACTAAATAAGATTCCAGGTAATCCTCCCTGGCTAATTTTTTTAGAGGTGACACAGTTTTAGGGTTGACAGCTATCTAGGTCAGCATAATCAGCTCTTGTATCTGCACCAGTCAGTAGTCAGTCCCCATTTGCAATTTCATAATTTTCCCCAGAAACTCCTCCATGTTTTCAAATGCCAGTTAACAATGGCAGGATCACAACAAGTAGGAAAAAAGTATTGTACCTTCATAATAACGTTCAGTCAACACAGCCCTTCTTCTTATAATCAAAAATCAAAGTCATAGGCTACAGATAACAGACCTCTCCCTATCCCCAAGGAGTATTCAGTGCTGCAGACCAGACCCAACTCCCAGGTTTAGCATTAGCTTGTATGGTGGCACTGTTTCTGGAAATTTAGTAGCATAGTCCATTATGACTAGCACATACTAACACCCATTGTGGATTGCCTGCATTCTCCACAAGTTAACCTTGACTGGGCTTTCCTCTTCACGCTTCCAGAGTCTTCCTTCTATGAGTAACTTGCTTTCTGCATGTAGCCTTCTAGGTTACTCACTTTTTTTAATATAGTCATTGGCAAATAAGACCTTGTCATCATCATCATCATCATCATCTTCTTTCGGCTGTTCCCGTTAGGGGTCGCCACAGTGGATCATCTGTTTCCATTTCTCCTTGTCCTCTGCATCATGCTCTTTCACACCAACCACCTTCATGTCCTCTCTCACCACATCCATAAACCTTAGCTTAGGCCTTCCTCTTTTCCTCTTAACTGGCAGCTCAATCCTTAGCATCCTTTTCCCAATATACCCAGCATCCCTCCTCAGCACATGTCCAAACCAACGCAATCTTGTCTCCCTTGCTTTGTCTCCAAACTGTCCAAACTGAGCCGACCCTCTAATATACAGATTTCTAATCCTGTCCATCCTAGTCACACCCAGTGCAAATCTTAACATCTTTAACTCTGCCACATCCAACTCTGACTCCTGCGTTTTTGTCAATGCCACCGTCTCCAACCCATATAACATAGCTAGTCTCATTACCCTCTTGTAGACCTTCCCTTTCACTCTTACTGGTACCTGTCTGTCACAAATTACTCCTGACACTCTTCTCCACCCACTCCATCCTGCCTGTACTCTCTTCTTCACCTCTCTTCCACACTCACCATTACTCTGAACTGTTGATCCCAAGTACTTAAATTCATCCACCTTTACCAGCTCTACTCCCTGCATCCTCACCATTCCTCTACCCTCACTCTCATTTACACACATATATTCTGTTTTAGCCCTACTGACCTTCATTCCTCTCCTCTCTAAAGCATAGCTCCACCTCTCCAGGGTCTCCTCAACCTGGTCCCTACTCTCACTACATATCACAATTAGGGTTGCCACCTTCCTTTGTGGCTAAAATCAGAGTACAGCCACACCCCTCACATCACCAGTAACCCCACCCACCCCACCCCTCTCCCGCCCACATTCCGCCCATTTTGTGATGTCGTGATGACATCACTCGGCAGGGAACGCCCTCTTTTTTCATTCCTGCTGCCTGCTTTCGGCTGATTTACTATGCTTTTCTGTAAAAAAAACATAGTAAATCAGCCGATTTACAAACTCAGATAGTCTTGTTTCCTTTTTGAAACAGAATACTGGAGTTTGTACAGTGTTTTCCGGACTACTGGAGAATCAGTTTGATTTCTGGATAGTCCGGAAAAAAAATGGAGGGGTGGCAACCCTGATCACAATGTCATCTGCAAACATCATAGTCCACGGTGCCTCCTGTCTGATCTCATCTGTCAACCAGGCAATCACCACTGCAAATAAGAAAGGGCTCAGAGCTGATCCTCGATGTAATCCCACCTCCACCTTAAACATATCTGTCACTCCCACCGCAGTCCTCACCAATGTCACACTACCCTCGTACATATCCTGTACCACTCTTAGATACTTCTCTGCCACTCCCGACTTCCTCATACAATACCACAACTCCTCTCTAGGCACCCTGTCACATGCTTTCTCTAAGTCCACAAAGACATAATGCAACTCCTTCTGACCTTCTCTGTATTTCTCCAACAACACTCTCAGAGCAAACATTGCATCTGTATTGCTCTTTCCTGGCATGAAACCATACTGCTGATCACTAATCAACATCTCCCTTCTTAACCTAGCTTCCACTACTCTTTCCCATAACTTCAAGCTGTGACTGATCAGTTTTATCCCTCTGTAGTTACTGCAGCTCTGCACATCACCCTTATTCTTAAAGATAGGTACCAAAACACTTTTTCTCCACTCCTCAGGCATCCTCTGACTTTCCAAAATTTCATTAAACAATCTGTTTAAAAATTCCACTGCCATTTCTCCTAAGCACCTCCATGCTTCCACTGGTATGTCATCTGGGCCAACAGCCTTTCCATTCTTCATCCTCTTCATAGCTGTCCTTACTTCCTCCTTGCTAATCTGTTTCACTTCCTGATTCACTATCCCCACATCATCCAACCTTCTCTCTCTCTCTCTCTTATTTTTTCATTCATCAGCCCTTCAAAGTACTCTTTCCATCTACTCAACACACTCTCCTTGCTTGTGAGTACGTTTCCCTCACTATCCTTTATCACCCTTACCTGCTGCACATCTTTCCCAGCTCTGTCCCTCTGTCTAGCCAATCGGTACAGGCCATTTTCTCCCTCTTTAGTGTCCAATCTCTCATACAACTCTCCATATGCCTTATCCTTAGCCTTCACCACCTGTCTCTTTGCCATGTGCCTCATCTCCTTATACTCATGTCTACTTTCTTCATATCTTTGACAATCCCACTTCTTCTTCGCCAGCCTCTTCCTCTGTATACTCTCCTGTACTTCCTCATTCCACCACCAGGTCTCCTTGTCCTCCTTCCTCTGTCCAGAAGTCACACCAAACACTTTTCTAGCAGTCTCCCTTACTAGCTCTGCTGTAGTTTCCCAGCTATTCGGTAACTCTTCACTGTCTCCCAGTGCCTGTCTTAGCTCTTCCCTGAACTCCACCTCACAATCACCCTTTTTTAACTTCCACCATTTAATCCTTGGCACTGCTTTCACACCCCTCCTCAAATAAGACCTTGTGATTTGGCTAATTGCTATGGGAATATTCCCACGCTTCATACATTCTGAGAGCACATTTAAAAGCACATACATTTTCCATAGCAAACATGTTACAACAACATGTTACTGTATATAGTGAATGATAGTACAGCGGAATTGACCCAAGAATAAAACACGCACTAGAGATGAAAGTTCAGCTGTAATGGTATCGCAGTCCAAACAAATTGCAGAGTAGCACGAACTGGACATTAACTAAATAAAAAACTTTTATTGTAGACCAATAAACAATAGGTTAAGCGCTTTCATCTACAATGTGTAGACTTCATCAAAACACTACATACATTTGTCAGCTGGGTTAAATACATTTCATAGACCAATCAGTGCAACGTCACAATAAACCTAGAAAAAACATTTAAAGTGCACCAACTATAATAAAAACTACATGTCATATTAAATCAACATTTTATCCCTTGTGTGCTAAAAATACTATACATATAATGAATCAAGTAATATTAGACTAATAAATACATATATATATATATATATATATATATATATATATATATATATTACTAAAATTAACCGCACTCAAAAAAATTGAACGAAGAGAAGAAATTTTAACTAAGAAATGAACTTCGTGACAATAAAATAGTAAATAACACCAACAACTCTTGTAGAACTTTAGCGCTTTCGTCTTATTTATTATCAAGACTTCTTCAGAAAGACATGTTTCATAAGTTTCATAACACTTATGAAACATGTCTTTCTGAAGAAGTCTTGATAATAAATAAGATGAAAGCGCTAAAGTTCTACAAGAGTTGTTGGTGTTATTTACTATTTTATTGTCACGAAGTTCATTTCTTAGTTTTATATATATATATATATATATATATATATATATATATATATATGCATAAACTATAAAGTATAAAATGTATTAGATTTAAAAATATATTGCATTTAAAAATGTCAAGGTAAATATCTTGATAGCATTAAATTCTTGCTTCAAGTACTGGTTTAATGGAAATATAGTCATTAATACCTGGGTGTACTGCTGCATTAAGTAATATCTGTCATTTAATCTCACTTTCACCCAGTTTGGTCTTAACATTCCCTCAAAAGGAATTCCCCTGCATGGAAATGATTGCACGGCTCAAAAACACATGCCCTGGGATTCATGAAGCTTGCGCCAGGCGCACGCATAGCGTAGGCGTTATAACACCAAATATGGCCGCCGAGCGATTCAGGTACGATCTAATTCCACGTGCACTACCGGCGTACGCCAGATCTGCGCAGCCCCCGGCGTAGGTATGCAAATCACCCCATGTGCAGTGTTGCACCATGCAAATGAAGGCATATAGTGATTCATGAAGTGGTGCAGGCGTAGCGTAAGCTCACGGAAATGTAAACCAAAAAACACGGTTTACATTTTCCCAAACATAACATCGGAGCTATGGAAGAGGGCCAGACCCAGGTATCACAACGTGAGCATATGCCAATGGCGAAATACACAGCCAATGGCATAAGAAAAGATGCACAACACGTAAATAACAACATTTAATGTCATGTCCACAGTAACGCACAGCAGAACCGCAGGGCATGTGTGCAGAAGCTGTAACATAAAGAAATAATATAAAAATGTCATAAAATCGCAACGTAATAGAAATCAGGTTTACAGCATAACACACAATGGTAGGCATGGAACACCACAACCAAGCTGCAAGGGTTGCTAAGGGCTTGCGATAGTGTTCGGCGCGGTAACTATGAATTAGTAGTCAATGCCATGCAAATGAGGCAGATAATACTGAATCACAAATGTCCCGCCGGAGGAAGGTTGTACCATACGGCGCAGCGGTATAAAACCGAGGAGTGGCTCAGAGGAGATACATGACATCAGCAGAGGGGTGTGCCACTGTAGCACTAAGCACATTGGAGCATTGCAAATCTGGCCTCTCCGTTGCTAAGCAAAGCTGCAGGATAGGGGTGGGGAGGAATCGTTTAGCTGAGAGCACACATGGTGGCCAAAAGCGCATGTGTACGAGGATGAAAACGTGCCTGAAACCCAGTAATTGGCTGCACGCACCACAAACAATAGCAGAAACAGGAAGGTCAGGGGAAGAAAAGGAAATGCGGAAGTAGGGTAATTGGAGTACTAATGAGCAATCAACACCAATCAACCCACGAAGGCCAATCGACGGCAGCTGACAAGTCCGCTTGCAGAAACCTGCAAAACAGGATAGGGGAGGCATGTGAATGCAAAGAAAGGAGGGAAGGTATTGGATTGCAAAGATAGGAGACCTGACACAGCAGAGCAAAGCAAACCAACAGCAGACCGGCAGTAGCACACATAATGCAAGATACACCAGGTCCAGGAAAGCACAAATGAAAGTAGGCTGCAGGATGCACGCCAGAAAATGGTAGGTGCAATGCACAGAAATGTAAAGGGAAGGTCAAGAGGTAATCCACGGCAGGCAAATGTAATTCAACACCAAAGGCACCACAATAGTAGTTCCGGCAGTAAAACACATAACATAACCTGTAGCTACGAACGTACATACACACCCTATGACATCATCGGTGTTCACAGCACAATAGTATAAAGTGTGTAAGCACCCAACACACACCTGTGTATTCCCAAACACTGCACCATAGGTGTAAACACATGGGGAACTTTTAAAATGTACATGTTGGGAGCTGCCATAGCTGTGATTCATCAGCATGTGTTAGAGACTGACGGTGTTGTGGAGGATGATGCCGACATCCACTGCAGGCCTCGAAGGAGAAGGAGAGTGTTCAGACCAAGGGTAACCTACCAGGGGCTACATGACCTAGAGATAGTAGAGCGTTACAGGGTGGACAGGGACATCTTACAGCAAATAGTGGAGCTGTGCCAGCCACGCCTGAGAACCAGAAACAACAGAGGGGAACCCATACCAGTGGACACGAAGGTATGTGTAAGCCTGCGAATACTGGCCACAGGTACCTTTCAAAGGCCAACTGGAGATATAATGGGTATCTCACAGGCATCAGCATCCAGGGTACTACACCAGTTTCTGGATGCCATGTTACCACATGCCAGTGAGCAGATATACTTCCCCAGAACTCAGGAGGAGTTGGCCAGCAATATGTGTCACTTCCACCGTGTGGCACAATACCCAGAGGTACTGGGTGCGATAGACTGCACGCACATACAAATCAAGTCACCACCCGGTGAGCAGGGTATGCGCTACATAAACCACAAGGGATTCCACTCCATCAACTGCCAGGTCGTGTGCAATGCCCAGGGCATTATCATGGATGTGTGTGCTGGCAGCCCTGGAAGCTACCATGACTCCCATATCTGGCATGCCTCACAGCTGTATCAGGTATTTGTCAGGGGGGACATCCCACATGGCCATCTCGTGGGGGATACTGGCTATGCACTGGAGCCGTGGATGATGACTCCCATCAGAAATGCACACACACCCATGCAAGAACGCCATAATGAGGCACATGCACAAACCAGAATCATCATAGAGCGTGTGTTCGGGATGCTGAAATCGCAGTTCTGGTGCTTGGATACATCTGGTGGAGCCTTGCAGTACTCTCCAGGCACGTGTGCCCACATCGTGATAGTATGTGCCATGCTACATAATATGATCCTGCGGAAGCAGCTGCAGCAGGGACAAAATGGTGAAGGCTCTCATAGCCCACCGCAATTGCCAAGGCCAGTACAGGCACAGAGGGATTCAGACCATGAACACACTGTGCCAGCCCCAGTAGGCAGACGGAGGCATGCCCAATATGCCTATGCCTTGGCAAAGAGGGAACGTATAGCACATACTCTGACCATGTAGCCCCCTACGGACTGACACCTCTCCACCTGCACACACAGTAAAATGGATGGCACACAAACATGACCACCTGTAAATTGTAATGTATAGGTGGCCCAATGTGTGACTCCTACATAGGCAGCCCACAACAGCCAGTGCAACACGGAATGCCAACACCTGAACAGTACATGTGTCTTACAGCATATGGTGGTGCTGTGTGCCTGTCACATTCCCCACCAGATATAGATATATATCTATAGATATATATATATATATATATATATATATATATATATATATATATATATATATATAGATATAGATATATATATATATATATATATATATATATATATATATATATATATATAGATATAGATATATATATGTACACATATGCATATATATAATACAGATAGAAAGGGCAATAGAGGGATATATGGTGATATAGATGGATTCAGCGATATCTGCAAATATGATAGATAGTTCAATGACATTCATAACATCTTGGAGGTACAAATAAATAGGATACCGCCAACCATGGAATGTGTAACATACCGACATGCATAACCACGAGGCTGAAAGACCGATAGAACACAGTACTGGAACAGTACATCCGCGAGTAATAGTATGATGATATGAAGGGACAGTTAGTCACCGCTGATGGTGTCGCGGTCCACGTAGGTACTGTGTTCAACTGTGTCTGTGAGTGCTGTAGTCTGTGTAAGTGTGCGTTGAGGGTGCCGTGTGCATTTCTGTGTGACTGTAATGTGTGTGTGTGTGTCCGCAACATGTGTATGTTGGTGCCAAGTCAGAGGCAGACCAGTATGGTAGGTGTGGGTATAGCTAGCCGTAGGCATACGGTTACTACCTGTACCACAGTAGGAGGGACATCCCCACCCTGGGCAGGTGTGTCCTGACATAAAACAGTACAAAGGGCAAATGTTAGTGATGGTAGGACATAAATATGTCCCATATATAATGTAACAGTCGTATTTAATAGTTATGCCTGTATGTAAGAAACTTAAATGCTACATGCAATATGATAAGTATCCAAAGTCACACAACAATAGGTATGTAGTGAGGATAAAAGTATGTGCTACCTGTGTACTGACCGTGGCTACGTGTTGGCCTGTAAACACCACTTTGTGTCCCGCAAGTGTCCAACAATGACCATATGATAAGGTGGCAACCCATGGCAAACAGGCTCTTTTAACAACACAACCACAATGACTGCAAATATCTGGGACAGAAATACAAGGGATAGCTGTCACCTACACATATCCCCTGATATATCGCTGCAATTACGGAGGTATACAAGTAGCAAGCTCACCTGCAGATGATATAGAAACCAATTAACAATGGCCCAACGTACAATCCCGTAACATAAGTCTACTAATTGTTAGCTCTCTAATCAGGGACAGAGCCCACACACATATATACGGATTATGTAGAAATGCAAGGCCCACAAACCGTATATGTTACGTACAACCACCAACATCCCCCACACTAGAAACTAAAGCAATACAAACTGTAATAGCAGCATAAACATCCAGTCAGTCAATTACATCTGCAGAACCCCCAACATACCGTGTGAGAGACACAATTAAAGGCGACATGCAAAATTGCAGGCGTTGTTTAATGGAACAAACAGCCATGTTACAGGTATTGATTGCAATACTCCGTTATCAGATGTCGGCATGACAGGTACACCCACATGTTGAACCAAATACTCTACCTGTCACACACAATCCACGGGGGACATGAATCCAAACTATACTTGTCTCCATGCATAGCAGTTGCAGTTACTCATAACAAAACACAATACAGACCATCTCCCCGAAGGTAGGGCAAATAGGCAACGCCCAAGTGGAGAATCCAATTATACCCCACTGTCGCCGCGTAATTGGCGAATGGAGTAGCTGCACAGCTGATATGCAAGTAATTAGTCACTCAGGAACACCAACTGGCGGGAAGAATCCACATGTTTCAGGTATCAACGTATATAAGGATGACTTGCCAGACATTCAAACTGTATGCTCATACCGAAAAACAGTTGAAACACTGTGAGAGAAATAGAAACGAAACGCCATAATGACAACAAGGTATGTAGAATGCCTGATATGTAAGGTTATGTATAGCATGATCTGTATTAATTAGTTTTACTGTATGTATAGCCTGGTTTGCATTAATTAAACGTGTCCGCAATGCATAAAGTGGGGAAAGGTATTAATGTAGTGATGTCTTGCTGAGCATACTAACGCTTGTAGAATCTGTGCGTCCAGCAGTGGGACACAAGGTACACAGCACAGACACCAGAAGGGATGCTACATGAGGCCATTAAACAGAACAATGCCATACAACCCGCCGTCAGTGGTAGGGCATGTCCAACAAGGACGTCTCATAGCAGGGGATAGTATATGTTGATATACTGTCACAGCACGTATGTGTATGGGTAAATAACGTTAATGACATATGTAAGGTGGTCCCACTGAGAAAGTATGCTTTGCATTACGGGATACTATGTGAAATATGTGTAATGTATAGTATTATAGGTAGATATGACAGATATTCTACACAGCATAACAGGCATATCATGCATACCACAGGTATCATCTATTGGTATGTACAATAACAGGATACATATGGCCTGTAGGTATGGGACATATTAATAGCATGATAGCTAATCTAAATGGAAGGGCTACCAAGTAACCATGCACAAAGGACATGTAATAGCTGCACAGGTGCATAGTGGGGTACTATGCAGTCTGTCAAGTCCATGTGTAAGCACAACTACAGTGTTCACACTAGTGGCACTTCTCCAGGGTAGTGTCCTGTGATGAGCAGAGCCAGGTGTCACCTGCACCACTGCACAGTACAGCCACTGCAGTGATCCCAGGCCTACATGTGTCTCCCAACCACCTGCGTGATGTACAGAGGACTTATGTTCCACAGCATGGTGAGTGCCCGGTTTGGAAATGTAACCCAGAAGTACATCCCACTCATTGTGGCGTGTGTGCACATATCCATGAGCATGTTGCTCACAGTGGCCTCTGCTTATGTTGTGTATGAGGAGTATATCCATCAATAATGTTGTGGACATGGGCCCTGTCTGATCAGCAGAGGTCACACCTGAGTATATAGTATGCAAATGTGTACAGATGTGGTGTCCGTAGTGCAGCCGCATATTTAAACTGTCGGAGCTCAGTAAACGTCATGGCGTGTTAATGTTGTGGCATGTAAAGCTGTAGCTGTTGTGTAAGGTACACCCTAAATGGGGTGGTGTACCCTTGAATGTGTGTAGATGTCTTGAGTTCAGAGGTACAATGGGTGCCTATGTACCAGTTACACACCCAGTACAGATAGGTGTGGCCATGTAGGAGGATATCCACGCCACAGTGGCAATACGGTAACCACAGGAGTGGGTGCGACATATGTGTGTACTGCAAACATGTACAATGTGATATGTATGTAGGGGACTACCATCCATGTGATAGTCAGTGGGTGAATGGTGTAATGCAAAGGTGATGTGCATGCACCTTGTGTCATGCAGCTTGATGCCATGATAGTCATATTATGTATCTGTCACAGCGACACCAGTATGGTTGGAGTCAGTATCAGCTGGTGGAGCAATCATGGCACTTGGTATGTAGGGGTTCTAAAGCTAGGCAGAGAAAGTCCCCTGTGCCAGCCTGTTCCACAGGGAAGCATATACTTAACATGAGGGGTCCTATGACTGAGGACCATGGTATGCCAAAGTACCTGACATGTAGTAGGTACTATGGTATGCTGGCCTCACTGTGTGTCCTGTCCATGAGCCACATAGCATAACATCCTGAGACGCAGGGTACGATGTGCAGGTGGATGTGTATGTTGTCAATACCAGAATGGGGAATGGTGCTGAAAGGCAATGAGAGGACAATGTAGGATGTGTGGACTCCCGTACCATCAGCAACTGCCCTGGTAACTGTATGAAAGGAGTCCACCATGTGTAGGGGCCATGCTCTGGCCTTAACAAGCCCAACCCGGGTGTCAGCAGAGGACAGGAGACCAACAATGTCTCTGAGAATGACGTCCTTGATGATGTGCCCCATAGCCACGCAGAACAGTCCAGTCAGGTGTGTAGGACTATAGTCCCACTCGTGCAATGTGGTGCCACCTGTGTGTAGTGTGATAAATGCTGCTGTGTGCCATTCAGGGTCTACAATGTCTGAAACAAGGCTATTACTGAATATGGTGGCCTAGTGGGAAGACATGTAATTCAGAGGTTGGTGGACATCACAGCCTGGGACGTTGGAAGGTAACATGGGGCCAGTGTCCCAGGACACATAGAGTGTAGGTCAGTACTGTGTAGGTGTGACCACAGGGACACCACAATGTTCATGGATGGATTGCAGCCCTGTAGTGAGTGAGAGGGTGTACTGTCAGCATTGAATCCATCCTCCAGCATGTTGCCAACAATACCTGGGTCTGCAATGTTCCTGAGTGACTGTTGTATGTGACAGCAGATGTGGGTGTTGCCATCGAATACTGACATACCGCCATAATGCCTGGTGGTACACCCTGGAATGTGTGGCAGTCATGTTTACATAGCTAGTCTTGGAGTATGTGATGAGGGACCCTGTGGCCCCACCACGGCTGACCAGTGAGCCACCCACACATGGGAATGTACACCACTGTGCAACAGCCTACACCTGTTGTTGTACATCATATGTCCGTGGAACATGACCACCAGAGTGGCGTCTGTTATCTGGTGTGTACCATCATGGCTCTGTGTGGAATAGCATGATCCATGCAGTTGTGTACATGCTAATTAAGTGCACTGGGGTATGTGTCAGCATTTGTATGTGCATTGTCCATCTGCACGGGTGTCATGATGTTAACAACCGCTGTCAGCAGACTTCTGCAGTAGGTGTAGTAGTACACATGTACTGTGTATGCTGTGATGGGTGTGTTTCCGGGATGTGGCTAACAAGGTAGATTAGCATATGTTCGGAATCCATCAATGAGGGGATAACCCCAGGTGTGTAACACCAGTCACATGGTGGTAGTGTTCATGCCAAGAGTAATGTAGGTCTTGGAGGTGGTGTGTATGTGTTGATCCAGCAGAGTGGAGGGTATGACACATGGATGTGTCGGTACATGAGTGGCTATCCCAGTGAAGTGTGGGGTAGTGTCAGTCACACATCAGTAGTAGCTGAGGCTCACTGTCCACTATACCACCATAGAAGGTATGTTACCCGTGGGGTATGATGTTGATTCTGTCGCTTGTTACAATGTGTATAGCAGTCCCAGACACAGTTCGTTGCACGTGGAGCACCTCTGATGCATTGTGCTAAGCAACTTGCCAGGATGTGTGCAAAACATAGTGGGATATGGGAACCCCTCAGCTGTGGGTGTGCCGGTCCAGGTATGTGCCTGGAAGGTATGGTCCGTCTATAACCTGTCATTGCATGTGTGCTCTGCAGAGCCTACAGGCAGGTCCCAGTAACTGCAGAGATGTTGGAGTGGTGCATTATAAGGTGTGCCTTGCCTGCGTGCGTCACAGGGGAAGATGCAAGCAATGTGTCACATGACCCCATGTCGCGCATGCCAGTTACTGCCCTGCCGGTGACAGTTATTGGAAACTGTGCAGGACAGGCAGTATAGAAGCAGCAAGAGCCTAGCATGTGAGCTGTACTCCCAGGGCCGACAGGTGCAAGTCATCTGTGCCACAGCATTGTGTCTGACCAGGACAGTCATAGCGGACAGATACCACATGCCTGTGGAATGACAGTAGGAGCATAGGCAACTGTTGAAGTGACACAGTCGGTCATTGTACAGTGGTATCGTGTCCGGATGAATGCAAAATGCTCCCCAGGGCTAGGCCCACACCCTCAGGGCTATAAGACTGGTGAGCTATTGCATGTCCCTGCACACGTAGTCTGTGAAGTGGCATCACAGGGCAGTCACACTAACATGGCAAATGACAGACATATCGTACCTAGTGAGGTGTGGCATGGGTGCATAGGTTATGTTGCAGAAGCAGTTACCCGACAGCAAGATGTAAGCGACTAACGCCTTGTGTAGCCTGTTGTGTGTAACTGCAGTGTGACACCCTACAGAGTCAGCTATGACTGGTGTGTTGTGAATGTTATAACACACTATTGGCTGTATGTGGTGGGCACACATGAGTCTGTGGGCTATAAGCTGGTGATGTTGTCTTCCATGATGGAGGCTACCTCTGGTGCCTACAGTGAGTAGGGAGACGTACTGCACAGGTTGTCCTCGTAGGTGTGGCCAGTGGTGTAGATTATGTGAGACTATGTGATGGGTGGGGTGTGTTGCGAATGTTACACATCCCCAAATGACTGTCAGGTGCAGTCAGGGTTGGCGACAGCATTACCCCCAGCCATAGCTGTCAGCCTCCTGTCCCCAAAATGAGGAACATTAGCCCTCATACAATGTGACAAATGGGCGAAACGTGGAACACTTACAACTGGCTTACTAACAGCGCCAACTAGGAAGGGCATATGATGGCTAAAATAGGCTGGTCTTACATATAAAACAGATATTCCAATGAATTAATATGATTCTCATCTATCTAGCCATGGCTAGCAGGTAAACTATGTACAACAATGAATGTGTGACAGACCCTTCCAATGTGGAACCTTGAGGAACATGTACCTTTTAGAACCCCAATGAGGTACTTTCCCTGTAGTGAGGTACAACTGAGAGCTATGGGCCCAGCACGGCTGCAGACGTGCATCCCCCACAGGCTGTAGTGCCGTATGTTGGGAAGTGAGCATTGAATGTGTACATGAGACAATTGCTCTATTGCCACATGTATGACATATCCCTCATATAGACAGGCAGTAGCACTGGTACGTGACAGTTGGACATGCCTGCATATACAACCATGTCCCACAGGATATGTGCGTTACGTGTGTACAACAGCTGTCGTACCTTAAGCAAGCTGGGAAGTGTAGGACAGCCAGTGTACCTGTGGGAAATGGTGTGGAATGGGCGCTATAGTAATCAGTAGCTCATGACATGCTCACATGTTCTGAACAAGTGCCTAGCATGACCATACAATACAGATAGGGTGTTGGATAATATCAACCCACAAGTGGTGATGACAGTCATTTAGGGTGGCACCGCACTATAACCCTGCTGAGTATGGTGTGCATTTCCATGAACCATTAACACTGTAGATGTTAGCAGTACAGATGTACAAGGTAGCATGGATATTTGATTACAAATACCTTTGCATGTCACAGGTGTGTTCCACCAGTGGCCTGTTGACAGACCCACAACTACAAAAGGTGCAAGAGTGACATGTGCACAGCACATCTGTGCCAGATACAGTAGAACAGGGTTAATGTGTTGTACCCCACCCTCATTGTAGCCCATACCACACAGACAAATGTTAGGCATCTGTGTATGTAAGGCTGTGAATGGCCATGACCTATCAGTTTAGCTGTGTCAGTGTTGTGAACAACATACAGAATGGGCTGTGTGTGTTAGGTGTGTGACATATGTGCACAGTCTGATGGATGATACCAGCAGTGCCACCGCTAGGTGAACATCCCTGTACCCATAAACTGCTACCTAGGCTGTGGTCAACATTATGGACACTGTGTAAGGAATGGTGCTGTGCAGTGCACCCCCAACATGGTGACATCTCCAGGCCCTTTAGGTAGTCATCTGAGGTACCCATGTCATGTCAGGGTGCCATCCATGAGCACAGAGATCACTGGCCAGGCATATACAGCACTGTGGTGACCAATATTGGATCACATACCACCTGTAAGGGGTAATGGCTATGCATGGATGTGCGATAACAGCCTTCACAATCCACACATCCACTATGCAGCATGCCGTCTACCTTGCAGAAGGACATTTGCTACACCATGATGATGGACATGCTACATGTCCATATCCTGATCTATACGACATATGTCATGGACAGCCACCGTCCTAATACTAGGATCGCCACAGGCTGGACAGATCCCTGTGCCATATATGTGACATACTCCCGCCATACCATGCAACCCTGTCCATCAAAGCTGCAGATGTCATCCCAGTCATACGTGGTGTGATGGCCGCATTTTAGATGTACTATCAACTGACTGGATCAGTAATGTGGCACTGATGCAGCTTGCAGTGGCACAATGGTCATCTGTATCAGCATGGAAACCATGCCCGCACATGCTATGGTTGATGACCGTCCCTGTGAATGTCGTCTGACTATCCATTGTCCCATGTCTATCATCACATGTGTAATACAGGCGATCCGTGTCAGGATGTTGAACAGTTGTACAGTGCTGTGTAGATGTATATGGCAAAACACATGCATGTACAGATGTCCATGCATATGTGTGCATTGTCACTGCTCAAGTCCATTCCGGCTGTGTCTGTGTTGATATGTGACATATACACAGCATCCAGGTCAACAGTAGTACCGTGGACACATCGAGGCATGTGCAGATAGGTAAGAACGCAAGTGCAGGCAAATAGACATGCCCACAGCAAGACCGCATTTACATGGAGTATGAACACTGTAATGAGGTGACACACATATATGGTGATGATATCCAATGCATAATGGGTGTGACATGTGTGACACAAACACGTCAGTCATGTCAGTGTCATGGTGCTTTGCAAAGATAACTGTGCAGATGCAGTAGATGTCATAGAAATGTATGTACAGCAGTATCTCTGTACATCTCTGAAACTGTGACCTGTCACCATCATTATGTTTTACAGATAATGCCCCGTACACGCCTCCCAGCATACACCCACCAGGAGGATGATGTCCTCATCCCACAGCTCCATGACAACTATGACTTGTTGTTCAGCCATGTGCCACAGCATGCCCAGCAGCAGGATGACCTGTGGCAGGATCTACGCAGGAGGCTGAACGATGTGGGTGGCCATAACCGCACCTATCAGCAGGTGCGCAGACACTACATGGACCTGATACGACATGCAAAACAGCATGCCACTGCAATTGCCAGGGAACAAGGTGGAACAGGTGGTGGGCCACCAACCCAGCCCCCACTCACACACACCGAGGAGCTACTGGCCAGTCTGGGGACACCTAGGGAACAGCATCCAGAAACACTAGCTGCCATCGTGGAGGTGGGTGTCTCCCAACCAATGAGCCTGGAGTTGCCTGGTAAGTCAGTAATGCACATATGGCTATTATATCCCATGTAGTTGCATGTGTCACTGTACATAATGTAAAGTAACAACATATGCCAGGTATGTGGACACACATGCTGCATACTACAGTGTGCTACGTTGTGTATGCACACATGTGCATACTATATGCTATTACACAGGTGAATGTGTGCACATGCACAGTGCAACCTGTGGCTGTCATACAGTCATGGATAATGTTCATACTGGTGTGTCACCCTATACAGGTACCTCTGGCGTGCCGCACAGACATGGGTCCGTTGCAGGTGAGACTGTCATCAGTATCAGGCATGTTACAGTGTAGATCTATTTGCCATGTGGCCAGTTAACACTTGCACACCTGATGTTTGTTCCAGTCACGATATGCAGGTCGCACCACCATGCATTCACACACGCCACCCATGTGCAATATATTCAAACGTAATGATACACAGACTTGAAACCACAGTACTTGTCATTGCGACATGTGTGGTCAGCTGTGCATACAACGGTGGAGGTGTTCTACAATGGAGGCATATGTAGTATGCATTGGAACAACATGTGTGGTACGCACACAGTACCACACAGTGAGCTGTGATATGGGCAGCCCACAAGAGTCAGCATTGTGTCATATGCCCCTGCATCGGGTGCACACATTGTGATGTGCCACCTGACATGTCCCAGACATGTAGTGTTCTGTCTGCAATATTGTCACACTATCACATGACCTATACCCCACATACCAAACATACAACCCGTTGTCTGCATAGACCTGTGGAATGTGACATATCTGACATGCATGGGTGTATGTCATATGGGACCACACAGACATGTGGAGAAGATGCCCATCACATGCAATTGGCCACCACATGTGCACACATGGCCATGGGGGATGGCCAGAGACATGTAGCCACACAGTACATGGGATGTGTATACACCCTGTTGCACATTGTCCACACATGGTCCAGTTATAGCCTTAGTTGACAGATTATACAGTTGATGTGGTACAGTGGACAACCTAAAAGCCTGTGCACAGCTACTGGAGGTGTCACTGAAGTCTACCATATATGATCTGTCAAACATCATGACTGTGTTGCAGTTATGGCTATGCAATGTGTACATATTATGCATTCTACAGCAACATACATGCCTCATGTTGCCATGCAATGGCACAGTGTCTGTACTTCACACTGTATAGCAATGTAGATGGCTCACACTACCCTCCCGTGCTCATGCACATTTGCTAAACATGCATTCTATCTGTAGGGCATACACACAACACTGCAATGTGAAGCCCATTATGATGCTGTACATGTGTCAGGACACCATTGTGTCAAACATGTATGCATGTTAATGCACATGTCAGCAAATTACATGTCAAGGTCACGTCAGCCATGTGTACTGTTATCCTGTTATGGGCCACATGGTGTATCATGGGGATGCATGCATACTACCATGATTGTGTGAACTGCATGGCTACTGATATGACACCTGCTTGCTGTAGTGTGCACCCCAGGGAGGTATCCTTACTAACACTATTAATGTCTGAGCTGCATGCCCTCTGCTCTATCGCAGGCATGCTGCATGCCATCTGACAAATCACATGCATGGTGTGTCTGTGTGTCTGTGTGTGTCTGTGTGTGTGTCTGTGTGTGTCTGTGTGTGTGTCTGTGTGTGTCTGTGTGTGTGTCTGTGTGTGTGTGTGTGTGTGTGTGTGTGTGTCTGTGTCTGTTGTACTTTACAGTATTTCTTTGCATTCACAGGTGATGTAGGTGCGTTACCCTCCTGCGGTCCATCTGATGTTAGTGTCCCCACAGATACTAGCAGTGATGAACATATGCATGAGGTACAGGCAGGGTTGTCAGGGGCTGAATCTGTGCCAATGGTTACCATCCCAGCTATGTCCCCCTCTTCCCCGCACACAGTTCTGCTGCCAACACATACCGCATCACTGGTGACCATAGAGGAAGGACAGTCAGCGTCTGTTGGCGTGGAACAGGAAAGTGTGGTGGCTACAAAAGGTGTGTCTACACACCATGGTGTCAGTGTAATGACTGCAGATGTGCCACACAGGCATGTGGCCGGTGCTGCTCGTAGGAGGACCTCTGGCAAACATGCACCTGCAGGACAGAGCACAGCAGCTGGTATCACCAGACGCATGTTCCAGACTGTAATGGCGGCACAGGCACGTGCTGAACGGCAGAACAGAGAAGGGCAGAGGCTGCAGAGGGCTGCTATCCATACCCTAAATGACAACATCCAGGCATTGGCAAATGCTCAACAGCAGATTCCTAATGTTCTGGATAGGCGACTAGGTGAAATGGTCAGAATCCTTGACCGAGGCATGGCAATCCATGAGCAGGAGCTGTCTGTGTAGGAGTGAGGTGTAGGCCACGTGGACGTAGGCCAGCAACACCACCTAGTGTAGGTCGACGTGAGCGTGCCACCTCACATGCCTGCTCCCATAGTGCTGGTAGCAGTAGCAGTGCAGCTGCTGCTGCACTGTCAACACCAGGACACAGCAGGCCACATGGACGTGGCCCTGGATGGTCTCAGTGGGGACACGTTTCCAGCGGACATGTGTCGTCGGACAGTAGCCACTCTGTACCTCCACCTGGTAGTGCCCGTGCAACCCCAGGCAGGCACAGGTCACGTGGCCGTGGACGGACACAGTGAGCTGTACAACCTGCACTGTACAATCTGGGGATGTCAATTATACCCCATGTAGGCATTGCAAATGGCAGAACTGTGTACACACATACACGCACACAGCAAACACAACTGTAGGGCTCCACAACATCCACATGCATTCTGCACAGACATGTCCAGTCAACTCACTGGCCCTTACACACACACATGATGTTATCCATTGGTGCAGCCTATGCCCCTGGCAAACATATCACCCTGTGCATATGATGAAGCCTGTGCCACATCCCTGTCATCCACACCATCGGTGCAGGGTTATGCACAAATATTCTGATGCACAGGGTGAACAGCATAGTGAGAGGTGTATGTAATACCTGTGTATGCATAGTGAGGGATGTGTATGTTGCAGTGGTTGTGTGTGAATACTGAGTTGTGTATGTGACATAGGTTGTGTACTGTCGACATGCACCAGTCACACCATGTAGTGCAGGTGCAGCATGCATTGTGATGTGTTCACGGTATGTGTCTTGGTTACATCTGTAGCACCGTGTTGGTTGTGATACCCTGGTTCCCTCCTATGGTGTACTTGCATGTGCCTACAGGTAGCAGTGTTTGCAGTCCCTCACGTGTAACTGTGGAGTACACACAGGCACGTCTGGCAATATCAGCATGCTACATGTACCCTCATCCTGACTGTTGGACACACAAACATGACACAGATGTCCGCACATATACTGCACCTGATGCATGTGGTCAGTGCCACAGGCTACACTGGACAGAGATGTGACATACATAGCAGGACACATTACAGGTATGGTGACATGGTGCAGGGGTTGTACACAGCGGCCTGGCCAATGATGATGTGAGGTGTCACTTGGTAGCTGGAGGCCACACTGTGCAGCAGTAGGACCCTGTAACAGTACGTGAACATGGCCGCAGTCACAGGGTGTACACCACTATAATGCACACCCCATAGTGTGCAGCTGGGGACCCTTGCCTGTGTGGTCATCACCCTCACAGTACTATGCACCCACACAATGTGTCACAGAGAAGGGACATGCACAGTTAGCCAGTATGGCTGGGACCTATGGCATCAACAGGGTTGTGCAATACATCACCATTACAGGTTAGTCAACACGTGGGGCCAGTGATAATTTCCCACTGTATATTAGCATACACACTCACACCAAGCACCAGACATATATACAGACACACACACACTGTGGTGACCACACATGTGTATACAAACAGCCGATGTGTGTGATTCCACCTCACCGGCGAACGTCATGCTTCCCACACTGACGTATGTATAGTTCTCTACAATGGTGTACAGGGATGTGTAGCAACTGGGACATATTCCCCACGATATGTGGCATCCCTGGTCACACATTCGGACACACATGGCAGTGCTGGGAATGTTACACCAGCCATATGATGACACGTTTGATGGACATGCAGCGGTATTGATTGCATTATGTGTACCAACACTATATCTGGCAAATGTGCTGCTATATACACACGGGAGGTTGTAGGTGTTACAGGTGCCATATGACATATAGTTGTTAACACCTGACCGCTGTGTATGCATTATGTCAGCACCGTCACGTAACAGCGACATAGCGTACAGTTAGCACATGGCATGATAGGATGGTGTGTGACACAACTGTGAGCCACCCCCTGCACACATACATCTAGACAGGTGGTTCACCACATTATGTACACACATCCCTCCATATGTGCTGTTTGTATGTCACCATATACAGATGTCAATGATGGGTCTGCATTGCGTCTGCATGTCGTAGGTAGGTGCAACTATGTTACGGACATCGGCCACTGCACATGCATGTTTTCTGCATGCACAGTACAGATGTCACATGTGTCTCCTGTTGCCATGTTTGTATGCATTGCTATTGTTGGACATGTGTGTTGACATACATAACACATGGACTGCGGTATGATATCACGGGTGTCACAGGCGACCAGTACAAGGGAATGTGTCCCAGTCAACACTGCTACCCCCTGTAGTGTGAGCATTCAACAGACATGAGCCCACCTTCAATTCGCGTGTGTAGCATTGATTAGGCCAGTGTTATGCACGAGGTACATCAAAGGCCATGTATGTATGTGTTGTGTGTGCAGTCCATGCACACATCCACACAATCACATGTATGACATACCCAGACGTGTGTTCATTGGTGTACAGCAACAGTCAGGTGTCACAGCTGTGTAAGGGCCATGGTATGTCTTGAGCCGACCTGTTCATGTATATTGGTATCATTGCAATGCATAACACCTGTTGGATCCCTGTTGGTACGTGTGTACTCTGCACAGCTGGTGTACACCGCTGTACAGCCCAGTGGTCATGTGTCACATGGTGTTGTGTAACCGTAAGGCTGTGTAGTGCTGCACCAACGACATGGTGCTGACTTGACAGCTACAGTGTACACTGCAGTGTGTACGTGTGTAACCTGCACCTGTGACAGCTGTGATGGCAGCTGTGTGTGTACAGGTCACTGCATGCGTGACCGCCCTGTGCGTGAGGGCAGTTATACCTTACTGTGCCCTTCTGTGTGTACACTCCATCTGCATGCAAGATTGCCCTTTGCAACTGCTAAGTGTGTGAGCATGCCCAGTACGCCATTGTGTAGATGGACACACAGTACATTCCACACTGCGCCCCTCCGTGATTAGACTTCGTGTGCATGCAAGATGGCCCTTTGCAACAGCTAAGTGTGTGAGCATGCCCAGTACGCCGTTGTGTAGATGGACACACAGTACATTCCACACTGTGCCCCTCCGTGATTAGACTCCGTGTGCATGCAAGATGGCCCTTTGCAACAGCAAGTGTGTGAGCATGCCCAGTATGCCGTTGTGTAGATGGACACACAGTACATTCCACACTGCGCCTCTCCGTGATTAGACTCCGTGTGCATGCAAGATGGCCCTTTGCAACAGCTAAGTGTATGAGCATGCCCAGTACGCCGTTGTGTAGATGGACACACAGTACATTCCACACTGCGCCCCTCCGTGATTAGACTCCGTGTGCATGCAAGATGGCCCTTTGCAACAGCTAAGTGTGTGAGCATGCCCAGTATGCCGTTGTGTAGATGGGCACACAGTACATTCCACACTGAGCCCCTCCGTGATTAGACTCCGTGTGCATGCAAGATGGCCCTTTGCAACTGCTAAGTGTGTGAGCATGCCCAGTACACCATTGTGTAGATGGACACACAGTACATTCCACACTGTGCCCTTCCGTGATTAGACTCCGTGTGCATGCAAGTTGGCCCTTTGCAACAGCTAAGTGTGTGAGCATGCCCAGTACGCCATTGTGTAGATGGACACACAGTACATTCCAAACAGACATGTGATACTAAGTGTGTGGGCATGGCCATTGACATCCTGTATAGCCATGGTGGTCATCCAGGCACCAGATGTCCAATTTCAATGTCACAATGGATGCCTACATTGAACACACTTGTTGCTCTCTCGAAGGGTGTACTGTCTGTGGCTCATCCCGTATCTATTCAGTGTTGTTGTGCTCCGTAGATATTTAGTTGGCCCGTTGACAGCACTGGCGTGTTTGTGTATGTCTACCTTGGGATGGTAATATGCTTTCAGACCGCTCACTCTCTAAACATTCCCTATCGGCATCTTTGCCTTTGCGGATGATGTCACCCACCTAGAAGTATGCCTCTGGGAGTGCTGTGTTCAGTAATCCTGGTAGCGCGTTCTGTAAATGCGTAATGCTGTAATGTGTTAGAGTAGGTAGGTGTATGTTCAACTCCCGGCCCTTCCAAGTTTGTGTGTGTGTGTGTGTGTGTGTGTTTCCAGCTGCCTGGGGACACAGTAATGCTTTTAGATGCCTCACAACACATACATTCCCTATCGGCGTCTTTGCCTTTGCGGATGATGTCACCCACCTAGAAGTATGCCTCTGGGAGTGCTGTGTTCAGTAATCTCGGTAGCACGTTCTGTAAATGCGTATTGCTGTAGTGTGTTAGAGTAGGTAGGTGTGTGTTCAACTCCCAGCCATTCCAAGTGTGTGTGTGTGTGTGTGTGTGTGTGTGTGTGTGTGTGTGTGTGTGTGTGTTTCCAGCTGCTTGGGGACACAGTAATGCTTTTAGATGCCTCACAACACATACATTCCCTATCGGCGTCTTTGCGGATGATGTCACCCACCTAGAAGTATGCCTCTGGGAGTGCTGTGTTCAGTAGTCTCGGTAGCGCGTTCTGTAAATGCGTCATGCTGTAGTGTGATAGGGTAGTTAGGTGTAAGTTCGATTCCCAGGCCTGCCAGGTGTGTGTGTGTGTGTGTGTGTGTGTGTGTGTGTGTGTGTGTGTGTGTGTGTGTGTGTGTGTGTGTGTGTGTGTGTGTGTGTGTGTGTGTGTGTGTGTGTGTGTGTGTGTGTGTGTGTGCATGCTCCCGTCCGCCTGGGGACTCAGGTTATGCTTTTAGATGCTTCGCAACACAGATGTATCCTGCTGACGTCTTTCTCTTTGCGGATGTTGACACGCACCTAGTAGAATGCCTGTGTGTCTGCTGTGTTTAGTAATCTCGGTAGCGTGTTCTGTAAATGCGTCATGCTGTAGTGTGATAGGGTAGTCATGTGTAGGTTCGATTACCAGCCCTGCCACATGTGTGTGTGTATGTCTGTATCTCTCTCTTTCTGTTCATACCACTCCACCTCCTAGAGCAAGTTGCTGGACAAGGCCTTATCTGATAGTGGGACACACAGGGGCAGTATTGACATGTTGCTCTTACAAACGTAGATAGTTGACACAATAATAGGTTTTGCATTAGTATGGCTTTTCTGTCGGATTTGGTGACTTACTCACATGTTTGTCATTATTTCATGTCTTCAGTTATCATGAAAGTGCCAGAATGTTACTGTTGTTACGTGGAACACACCAAACATATGAGGCAGAACTCTGCACATTCTGCGTAAATCTGTACAGTTGCGGAGTATGTGTCTGTAACAAAATATCAACTTTCTGACACCAATACACACACTGTATGGCGGCATCACAGGCCACATGCCATTACATTTATATTGCAGGACACACCCACCCAGACAGTTGTATTCCTCACACAGGCCAACAGCTGCTTATCCACACTAATTGGTCTATCATGTACCGTATGTGTTCACCGGTATTTGCGCTTTCCGTCAGTGGCAGAGCTCACGTACGTGTCTGGGGGACTGGACATTGTTACGGTGACACTGCATGACACCCTGAGGGACACATTACTTTTGTGTCTATTAACCTTCCACATTGACATTCACAGGGCATACGTTGTCATTCACATTTGTCAGAGTACATGCGTGTGATTTGTACATGTTTTCTCATTTGTCCTGATGTCTTTCTTCTCACCTGTCCACCTAGTATCACTAATTCTGTACATGTATTTTGGACAGGTTACCTTCATACCCCTAACCTGTACACATTATGGGTAAACGCCCTGACATTTGACCTTGCTACATTTGTCATAGTGATGTGACTTTCTGGTAAATTGCTGGCAAGGCATTACGGACTGCGGTAGATAATAGTGACTGACATTTCCATTACATGATTAGTAACACTCATAACATCCATATTCATGGGTACGCCAGTATTCTCGCAACGTTCTGACTTTGTCTGGGGGTATATCTAATATAGTCCCTATTTGTATTTCATGTACTATGCCTTAGTGCAGCTGTGTTATTCTGACAGTTTGCCAGTTATGGGTACCATCTTGGTCGTACGCATGTCCATCCATGATAATCGCTTACATGACACTGATATAGGGCCCTACATATTGCCAAAATGGTTTCCGCAATATCCAGTGGATGGTTTGCCCCATTATTGAGAATATAGATGTATGCTATACCCACATCACTCCCACGGGGCGGGCCTACAAAATCCCTGCCAAACAACACCTAGGCCCATTTCTGTATACCCATGATTCCCATACCTGACAACCCTGTACAGTACCCATTACACATGTTTAATGTGTGCGATACTGAAGTGTGGAGACACTTATATGCACTCCCCGCTCTCCGGATATCAGTTCGTACATCATACATTCTATCGACACATGTGTCATCACCCTTGCACCTGATACTGTTGCATGTACAGCTATTTCGTATTTGCTGCGGTCACTTCTTTTGCATCAATGTTGGTTGACACTACGTAAGATTCAATTTTTGGAGTCCTGCAATGGACACCTATCTGCATTTTTAAAGTGTAGAACCTGCTGGACTGTCACTTTCTGGCCAATGGTTTGGAATGCTGCGGTTTATTCACCTTTCCTGCATGTCTGTTTGTCTACCCATATTAGATATAACGTTGCCTATTTATGTACATATGTCATATCTATGGGACATAGGCCTGTTGTGTATACATATATACATGTACAATCCTCATTTCATAACTTGCTTTGGTTTATGTCTGTGGATTATGTGTATACACATATATCTATATCCATACCATACCTTTCCACTATACAGATTGTCGCAGAGTGTACAGCTGCTTGCCCCTTTATCTTCGCTGTGTTTTACATAAACCTGTGTCTATCTGGCAATGTCATGGCATTTCATTTGAGACTTACGGTGGGGATTTCTGGCAAGCAGTTCAGGTTACGACTGCATACCCTTCAGAGAATCCATGCTACTGACACACCCGTTATTCTATCCACTTTCTATGTTTGTTCTGGCACATATCTGGGGTTTGTCCCTATTGGTACCGGTAGTTTGCATGGCTTTGTCCGGTTTCATACTTTACGAGGTTAACAGGTTTGAGCCATGTATAACTAACGTGGGGGAAACAGCATTCATTTACTATGCTGTGAGCGGATCACACACGCACAGGCGCACTTGCATTTCCTTATTGTGGGTTACGCGCAGGCGCATGCATATCCTTATTGTGGGTTACATATGTTTACTAAGTCTTTGTGCTTACGTGGGCTTTATTACTTGTGACAGTACCAGTAATTATCTGTAATCCGTTTAACGGACGTTTGCGAAACACACGTTCACCTTTACATATTTAACTGTCTGTACAGCACAGACGCATTCATTACACTTTCACATTATATGTGCTGTAGTCGTTGTTCAACCGGGACTGCATTCACGTTGGCCGGATGCTGTAACCACTATACGTTTGGTGTTCTGACTCATTTATATGCATACCCATAGTACATAGCTACATTAACATATGCCTCACCGCTTCACTTACATCACAGGCATCCATTCTCCTGCTGGTAAAAATGCGGTACTACATGTTACACATTCCCTATTCCCTACTGCTCTGGACCCAAGCTGCATATTTCATCACTGCAGTGATATTCAGAACCCAAAGGCTTATAGTCCTGACACATACAGGTGTTTAATTGTCAGGGTGTTCGTGTGGTGATCTGGGTTTAGGCTTGTCCGCCTGGTGAACGGAACTGCCCTGACCATGTTCAAATGTCAGACAAAGCACATGGACAGGGTTTGTCCATTTTAAATAATTAATCTGTATTTACAGACACAGGTGTTTTAGCACCTGTCAGCAGCTTATGATGTTGGCAATACATAATATGGGTGGGGGTGGTTACGATACATAATCCACGGTGAGTGGTGTTCCCATTCACATTTGAGTATTTCCTGTATTCATTCTTATGAGGGTTATTATTTTGCACATGACTTAACTATGAATTAACTACGGGTATGCAGTAGTACAGTCAACATATGTGACGGTTTGTTACAGTATATATGTACGGACCTCTGTAATACTGGGGACTACCCCACATCCTTCACAACATTTCCTGCTTATGTACATACTATTATTCAGTGAACTTTCGAAGCTTGTGAGAGCAGTAATTACATCTGTCCCTATTTGTCCACCCATCATTTTAGGCTTTGTCCAGGTTTTGTTGCTGTAATAGGTTGAGAGGTGGTGTCGGTATGTGATTGAGTTGAATATATACTGTCGATAATTCAGTGGGGAGTAGGGTTACCACTTGTTCCTCTTTGTGAGGGGAGTTCCCACTTTGGACAGTTGTGTCCTGCGACGACACCTAAGACATGGCAAATGTCCTGTGATTTTAAGACAATAAGATATTTCTTCATTTCTGTACTAGTTGCATGATACAGGTATTTTGTATCTGGTACACATAACTATTATTTGGGATAGCATAAACTATTCAAATGCTATGGCATGAGCTTTTATCTTGGCATACACGTGTAATTCTGTACTTTGCACAGGCCGGGGGTATGTTTTATCCTGCAAATTCTCACATTTCTACAAGGGATGTCCCACCTTGGCCATCTGAACAGGTGGCAACCCTAGTGGGGTGACCTGGATGGTGGACAGCTGTTCCATCCTGCGTAGTATGAATTGCATGTCTGTGTAGAAACTGAACAGTACCGTGACTACACATACATGTTTTGTCCAGATGTGTACAGTAATGGACACCGTGGCGTGTAAACAACTCTGAGGTTTCAACAGGTTACTTATCCCACGCAGGATGTACACACATTTTGCCGTAACATTAACGCGTGGGTATTTGGATTTACGTACCTGTGATGGGATGTTTACAAATGTGAGATACATATTTGCAATCCGGACACTGCCTAGGATGATACTTCCTACTACATATGGGGAATACTCGCTATGTGTAGGTGTATGGATGCGCAAGGCTGGTAGCTGGATTTGGTGGACATTCGGACATGGGTGCGGGTTATGTGCTATACAGGGGTTGTTGCGTATTGCATTTGCATGCATGGGTTCTACTTTTGGATATCCCGGTTCCGCATATAGCATCCTATGTGTATGTGACGGTTACGTTCCTGTTCATGTGTATAGCACATTTTAATATACATATGTTTGTGTGTGTTTGGTATACAATATGGACTGTCAGGTTTCTTTACGGTTGTTATATAGCCACAACTGCCCTGCTGTGTACTATCACTACCACTGTGGGACTGCTGGTGACCATACCCATGGGGCTAGACGTGTGTATTAGCGGCGCGCTGACATGATGCGCTTCACTTCCACTGGGTATAACTTCTGACAGTGCAGTACATTATGGACACACAATTTTAAATATCATTTGTTCCATGGACGGAAACTCATATTATGTTGCGTGCATTTCTGTTTGGTTCTCCATTTTGTGTGGCCGGGAACTGTCTTGCATGCTTTGCATACGTTTCATTATCCACGGACACTGATAGGTGCGATTACTATTGCAGGCAGGCTATAATATTCAGCAGTTTAGGTTGCTCATCGCCAGCCGACATTGACACGCCTCCGGGCGAAGCTTAGTAACGCCCCATGCACTCACGCACGTGTCCTATGCACGTGGATGTGGTAGCGGCGCACCTTCATTAATATGCATATGGCGCTACTACACCATTTATACACCGCACGGCCGGCGCAGGCCTTACACCGGCCTTGCGCCGAGCTTCATGAATCCAGGGGATGGTTGATTGCATGGCTCAAAAACACATGGTTAACATTCCCTCCCCTAGGGTTGACTTTAACTTGTTCCAAAATGGCAGATTTAAATAAATCACAATTCGGACTTGCTTCTAGGTGCCTATAAAGTGCATTTTTGGTATCCTTCTTTCTAATGCTATAATAATGGTCATAAATATGGTTCCTAAGGCACCTATCAGTTTTCCCTACGCAATAGCCCGGACACTTTACACATTTTGCTAAATATATCATGTGCTGTGTCCTGCAGTTACCCTTTTTAAACCTGATGAGTGTGCTATTAGAATTTCCAAGTACCAAGGTTCTATCTTCCAATATAGCAAAGCATTGCTTACAATTCCCAGATTTCTTAGTTCCACCTTGTATCACCAAAGTTTTGCTTCCATATGTTCTAGATTCAAACAACTTCTTCAAGTTAGAATTCATTTTATAAACAAGGTATGGCTGGTCTCCCAGTTTCCCCTGCACACCCGCATCACTGTTCAAAATATTCCAATTGGTTCCTATTATTTTTTGTAAACCTCTCGTGTGTGGACTATACTTTAAAATACAAGCCCTCCTGTAATTAATACCACTTCTGTTGTTATCTAATACTTCATTAGGGTTCTTACATAAGTCACCCACGTAGCCTAATCCTACCCCTAATAGGTGTTTATATTTTTTCCCCATTCATTCTGGACATAATTACTGATATCAGTTATTAAATTACTTGAATAACCACATTTACTGAACATATCACCAATGTTTTCAAACTATTTGACCATCTCCAAATAATTTGAGGTCATACGTGCATCCCTAATACATTGCCCTTTAAATATGCTCCATTTTTGACTCATTGGGTGATAACTTGAGAATTCCAAATACAAGTTACTAAAAGTATCTTTTCTATAAATTTTTGATTCAAAACCAACTGTAGTGGTGTATATAAATGTGTCCAGATACGGGATGCCAGTCTTACTAGCACTGTACGTGAATTTAAAACAATCACTGGCTGTATTTAAATCATGTAAAAAGATGTTAATTTCATCCATAGTGCCATTCCATAATATAAAGATATCATCCAAATAGCAAACATAACAGCTAACATACTTAAAAAATGCACTATTAAAACATGTTCTTCTTCCCAGTCTAATAGTACTAGGTTGGCATAAACAGGGGCACATGCGGCCCCCATAGCCACCCCCCTTGTTTGCCTGTAATGTTCGCCTTCAAAAAAAATAAAATTGTAATTAAAAACTATGTCCATAAATTCAAGGATAAGTGACACCTTATCCCATGATAGCTGTGCATACTTTCGAATGCTCTTACCAAATCTCATCATCCCCTCCTCCTTAGGTATGCCAGAGAATAAGTCAACTATATCTATAGTTAAAAAAAATCACATTCTCATTCCATAATTCATGTTTCAACCGACTTAAAAAGTCCCATGAATCTATAACAATGTGAGGGACCTTACTATAAACCGGCTTCAACCATCTATCTATAACAGTACCATAGGGGAATGTTTTTGATATCCTTCCTGAGATTATAGGTCAGAAAGGGGGGGGTCAATAAGGTCCTTATGTACCTTTGGGATACTCACGATAGTAGCCAATACAGGAAATTCCACTTGCAAATAATTGTACATGTTAGTGTCTATCCTATTATTTAATAAAAATTCCTCAAGGAATAGGTCTATCCGGTAATATCCAATACTGACTTCATTGAGCGATATGGTTTCGTAGTTACCAGAATTGTGGAGGATATTATGTATTTTATTAATATAGTCAGTACTGTCATACAATACTATACCTCCACCTTTATCTGGTTTCATAACCTGTAAATTTTTGTCACTACATATGGCTTGTAAGGCCAAATGTTCCCCCTTACTCAAGGTGAATTTAATTTTGGCTTTCCTGCAGCTCTTATAGTACTTGTACATCTCGTCTGTTACTACTTTCTCAAAAGCCACTAGTGTACTATTCGTGGGCAGCATATATGTACTTTTTTTTTTAAATTCATTATTCTGAACTATACTTTCATTGTCATAAAATTGTAAACCCAAATTCAATTTCCGTAAAAATAACTTGAATTCTATAATACTATCCACTATATCAAATTTGATATTAGGGATGTATTTCATCCCTCGTGAAAATAATAAAAAGTGTTCTTTTTCAAGCTTAAAATTAGTATAATTAAATACATTAAAATCTCCAAAACTAAACTTCACCTCGTTGAGTTGGATAATTTCCAATTTCAAATTTCCTTGTGTTAAAACTTGGTGTTGTACCTCACTCTGTTTGGTTGAGGGTACCCTCTGTGTATGTATTCCTGTTCCCATATCTCGTCTCGTGTCCCCCTGCCATTTCTGATGTGTCCTTTCTAAAAAATGGCCTTTCTTATTGTTATTCTAATTCTTATTCCTTTGAGACCTATAAATGTCCCCAAAGTCATTGGTAACAGTCTTATTAGTCAAGTGTCTACCACCAATATTACTCTGCATTTCCCATTTGTACGCCTGTTTTTGTGCATATTGCTCCAGGTCCCTTTTTAATTTACGCCATTTTCTATCACATTCTATCAAAAGTTACTGTATATGTCTTTCAGTGTGCCAAACGGTGGTTTATTTGATGGTGTGTTTGGGTGGGGGAAAAGATCAAAAGTGCCTAGTTTTGAATACTTTTTTTTCTTTCTTTTTATTTTTATTTATTTATTTATTTTTTATGTTTTGCTGAATGCAGGAAGTTTGAGTTGAGAGGTATGATGGGAGTATGTGTACAAATGTTTACAGGTTTGGGTTAAAATAAAGGCTAGTTTAAGGGATAGATTTAGTGGTGTCTGTGTAAGTGTGTGCGTGTGTGTGTGTGTGTGTGTGTGTGTGTGTGTGTGTGTGTGTGTGTGTGTGTGAATGTTTTGGAGTGCTTGTGTGAGTGTTTATGGGTTAGGGTCAGGCCTAGGTTATGGGATATATTTAGTACTGTGTTTGTGTACTGATTCATGTGGTATGTGGTATGTGCCTGAGTATCTTATTTACTGCTGTTGTTTGGGAAATGTTTTTTAATAAGGTAAGGTGAGGTGCAGGGATAGGGTTTAGGAGTAGGGTTAAGGTTAGCATTCAGTAGTAAGGTGGGGGGGGGTGAATGCACACTGTTTATTAATGTGTGCTAACCTCAATTCTAACTTTACCCATGTCCCTAACCCAAACTATACACCTTACTTTGTGACAAACCCTTTCCCTAACACTATAACTATTCAGACAAATTCGGTCTCAACTGATTGTCAGGTTTTGCATTAAGCAATCAGAAATAAAATTATTATTTTTTTTTTTATAATTTGGTAGTTCATTTTTAGGGAGGTAAGTCTCTTTTTGCAGTGCTGGCATCAGTTCTTTGTGTTTTAATGCTTTTGCACTTTGGTGAGGAGTTGAATAATCATACACACACACACACACACACACACACACACACACACACACACACACACACACACACACACACACACACACACACACACACAGATATCAATGTATCAACCTATCTATCTGTATAGATATGTGAAAGAGCAATTTTCATAAACAATATTTATTTATTTATTTTATATTTGTTTACTGGGAAAAAAGTCAGACTGGGCAGAGCTGCACATTTTCAGTGGAGACCCGGGGAGAAAAGCACCATACAGTAATAAAATACAGTGAGAGATATGCATTGGACACTACTAAAAATGTACTAGGATAACCGTAAAAAATTAGAAGAGATTTTCTGTGTAGGAAAGGATGGTTGTTTGAAGGAGAGATGATCAAATAAGATAAGGACCACAGAGTCATATCTATGTATACACAGACTAATGAGAAGAGGCATTTCAGTTAGCCTGCAGCAATGTTAAAACTGGGAAAGATGACCTCAGAAAGTCCAGATCTTAGCAAAAATAAAAAAATAAAAATTAAGACATAAACAAAAAAACTACACAGAACCCACTTTAAATAAAGATATACCTACCTAATCAGCTACAGTTGCACTAGATGAAATGCCTAGTGAGAACTTTAGTCTCTTTTGTTTCCTTGTGTGTATTGTGAGAAATAAGTGTCATAGATGGAACCTGAGTATCACCATTGCCACCAATATGCCATGGTCAGATGGCACAGGTGGAGTTTGAATTCCACCATGCCAATCAGTCAGGAAGAAATGACCAAGTAGCACCAAAGGAATAGTCTCTTGAGTCACACCACTAGTACCCAGCAGGTTAAAGTAAAAGAAAGAAAGAAAGAAAGAAAGAAAGAAAGAAAGAAAGAAAGAACATTAAATTATGAGCAAATAATTAATTCACCCAAAACCATAATGGAAATATACAATGCTGTCCTGGGTATAAGCTTCCAACATCCACACCCAGACTAGAATGCACACAGGCTACTTACAGAGCTGAGTATTGGCATAGCACCTCAGCCTCTTTCTCATTTTGTTTTATACATTGGAGAAATCCACTACCCTTGAACATCTTAAAAGTTATCTAAGGGGTCTTAGATGCTTATTGCTAATTTTACAATAGTAATTTCTAAATGTAAGATCAGATAATTAGGCTTCTGTCCACACCCTCATAATTAAGTTGGTTTGGTCAAATTAGTATCAGGAAGATGACTGGGTTTCTGTCCACTCCCTTTATACGTTAGTTTGGTTAAATTAGTACCTGTATTTGGAATGGCCATTTGTTTGTTCTCCAAATATTAATAAAGCTGAATTAAATCAGGATATGTCAAGTGGATGTGTTTAGATATCTCTGTGGAATATAATTTAACATAGAAAAAATCACCTTGATGGAAAATACGGGCACCACAGGGGAAAACAAAAAAAAAGTTTTAATCATCGAAGTTTAGCGCTTTCGGCTTACCACAGAAGCCTTCATCAGAACAAAGAACCCTAAACACAAAAACTCTAATATACTAAAACCAATCAAATTTGACCAATCAAAGCTGCATTTCAGTTAATTCCAACAATTCTTAAAAAAAAATCAAACCATATTTTGAAATGCAGTAACATTTTTTTCTATTACAAACAAACGTGTTAAAAATATGTATAAAAACACTAACAATTAAGTAAAAAATTTAATTCATTTACATTTGTATGGTTTGCTTTGGAATAATACTTCTTATTCATCATATTGGAAATCAATACATGAAACATTACTTCTAAATAGTAGTAGGACATTGCTTGAACCATATACTCAAATATATACAAACATCTTTATATGGATTTTAAAAATATACATTCAAAGTGAAAGGTCAAAGCTTGTTTTCACACCTCTTATAAACCAGATATTGCTGTTGTTTAAAAATCTTATGTTTTCTAATCAATTAATTAAGAATTTATTAATAATTATCTCTCTTATTGCTTACACAAATGAATGCTTGATATATTTTGATATCAGAAAATGTTAGACTTTAAGAATGATGACCTATTATATTGAAACCAATTTCTCTCAGCTAATAAAATAAGTTCTGCAGACTATTTGATCAGCAGATATAGTTTGCAAAATTGCAATTGGCTGGACATCCAAACTTGTTAGGATTTTATACATACTAAGCTTGTACCCTCATTAGAGGCATACAATAAGAGTAACCTAAAATCTTGGATTTTATCACAACAATTATTAATAGCTCACCCAAGAATACTTCATACATATTGGTTATTTACAAAATTCTCAGAAATGATTTTAGCAAAACAGATGTTTATTTTTGGAATTATTCAACTGAAGTTAACAGACAAGTATTCTCATAAAAAGATAAAAAAAAACTTTGTTTACAGTCGGTGAAGGAATCCATATCTTCCTTGTTCTGGAGTGTATACACATGGACATTTTTACATAGATGTTTTTTCACCTCACATAGACTAGCAAAAAATATACAAGAAAGATAAAATGAAATGCTGGAGATGTGGACACCCTGATGCTGACTGGAAACATATGGTTGTTAATTGCAAAATAATTTCCCCGATTTGGTTATAAATTAAATGTCTTTGTAAAGTTCTATGAAATGACAACTGTATAATTTCTGACTCCCTTATTCCTTTCAATGCTCCTGTTCCTGAAGTCATTCTTATAAACCAAATATTTTTATTATGGCCTATCATCACTATAACAAGGAAAATTGTTACTAAAAATTGGAAATCCCAATCTACTCCTATCTTTAAAGTTGAGTTTATTCATCTTATGAAATACATTTGTAAGAATGAGATTGCTACTATAAAAGCAAGGACTAACAACACAACTCATCACTTAATTACTTGGACAAAATTGTCTAATCTGTTAGAGAAATATTAAGTGTTCTTCTATGTATATTGCCTTTTTAGTTGTTATGGACATGATATGTACTTTGTTTTTTTCTTGTTACTATATTGTTAAGTTATTGTGTTATAAAATTAATAAAAACATTTTGAAAAAAAAAAGAAATCAGATTGAGCAAGAGTAAAGATATAACTGCTTTATTGTGTATTTTTTTCTGAGAAAATTAGATCTGTGTGAGAAAGAAGGATTTTGTATTAAAAAAGTCAAATAGATCAAGTAATTATCTTCCTTTCTCATAGGATTAGAAAACACATCCTTGATACTGGAATACAATATATTTTTTTTATGTAGGTATGCTTGTGTTCAACTTTTTAGAATGAAATCAATTCATAGAAAGTTCACAGAGTACATTCCTTCTTTAAGACATAAATTATAGAGACAGATGCCCTAAACGTAAATTATACTCCTTACATTACAAATACTTCTGGTGTAAGGATGCCTAGCCTACACTGCTCATAAGAATGAGGCAACTTCAGTTCTTTTCAACATTGATATGTTTTCTAATCTTATTAGCCACAAATGCAATCATTTTAATTTTAAAGTCCCCTCTCAGCAGAATAACTTTGAGGAGCATGTTTATAACTCAATTTATTCCCAAATTATGGAATACACTACCTCTTAACATAAGATAGTCTGGGAATTTAACTGTCAGCACAGAGAGGGAGGCTGAGCTCTGAAAGGACAAGTCTAGGAATAACAGAAAATAAATGTCCATATCCTGGCATAAAACACACCACCACCACCCCAAAACAAGGGGGATGGAGGGAGGGAGGGAGATGCTACAGTGGCAGTGATAATTCAAACATCTACTGTTAAGGTAAGTTCATCTTATATAACTGCACTATGTTCTTCATACTGATCACTGCTGCTGTAGCCTTAGCTATATGTGTAGATTACTATAGCTAACTATATTTGGGAGGTGGAAGTTGCAGGGTCCAGGAGCCCCTGGAAAATGGTCCTAGCAAAACATGATCTAGAATTAGAGAAGGAATCCAGCTTATAGTACTTTGTAAAAGTATGTACAGAGGACCAAGTAACAGCTTCTAGAATAATTTTATAATACATCCCTTTTCAAAAAGCTATAGAAGAAGTCAAGGTGTTTGCACAGTGGGCCTTGACAATGCCTGGAATAGATTTGTCATGGTGAGTATAACAAAAGGTAATAGCTTTAGACAAAAATTTGGAAATAGTCTGTTTTGATGCCAACTGTCCCTTCTTCTTACCTTTACAAGAAATGAACAATTGATCCAATAATCTGAAAGATTTAGCTCTGCCAAGACAGTACCCGAGTTGTCTGTGGACATTCATGGCATGGTGTATCCTTTCTCCCTCATGTTAGGTTCAGTCACAAACAATGTTCAGTGCCTCACCAAAGTTCAGTCAGATGAAGTGAAATCGATTCAGGAAAGAAAATGGGAAGATGGATAATTTGACTTAAAGCAAACTTGGATACCACCTTCGGCATAAAAGAAGGATTAATTCTCAAATAAATCCTGTCCTTGTGGAAAATAAGGTAGGGATGACTCACCATAAGAGCTTGTAACCCTTCTTGCAGAGGTCAGAACAATCAATAAAAATGTTTTCCATGTTAAGAACCTTAAGTCAGCCATATTAGTTGGTTTGAATGGAGCAAGTATTAGTTTCTCTAACACAAAATTAAGGTCCCAAGGAGGGGCCACCAGTTTATCTGAAGGCCTCTTATGCAAAACCCCTTTCAAGAACATTCTGACATGTGATTGCCTTGAAAGAGGAGAATCCATTGGCAGACATGCTGAAATGGCTGTTAAAAGACACTGTACAAATCATGTTTTTTTTTCATCAGTAAATATATTTTTTACACCAGGCCTTAAAAGTTGCCCTTCTTTTTACCCAAATGATTTTTCTTCATTAGTAAATATATTTTTATACTCGGCCTTACAAGTTGCCCATCATTCAGTTTTAGAATTATAACATTGCTCCATTTTCTGTTATCTTTATCTATATCAAATTTTTTAAATTCCTCTACCTAAATGTAAAACTTCATAATTCCCACTAATAACTGGTCATAAGGCTATATGTTCTGAGAATTCTAATGACAAAGAACTACCTTAATTTTTTTAAGGACTCAGAAAAAATAGTCAATTTCTTTCTAATACACCCTTCATATATGTAAAAGTCCTCTTTTTACCCCTGTTGAGCTGACCTTTATCTATTATTTTTGTATTGTTAATGTCTTTAGCATAACTTTCTTTTTAGAGTCATTAAATTAGGGTCTATATTATAAAATCAAAAAGACTTTACCGTGAACGCTCACATGAGCGAAAATGCCGGTAATCGAAATTGCTATTGTGGGGGGCTGTGCCCCCCACACCCCCTGCTAAATATATATTCTAACTCTGAGGTTGCACTGCAGTGAAGAAATGGCAAATATCCCACTCCTCACTGTAACACGACCCCACAATCAGGGTTTCAATTCCCGGCATTTTCGCTCATGTGAGCATTTGCGCTAAAGTCTTTTTGTGCATCTACTATAGACCCATTAAATTACAATTTAAATCACTAATAATAATAATAATAATAATCATGTTATCATAGGCTAAATTATTAACTATGAAAAATTTGAAAGAATTCTCCTTTATTCTGATGATAATAATTACAGTGGGAATATGTCCTATTGCATTCTCACAGTTAAAACCTTTACATGTCTAGGAATTTGATGCAGTAAAGATTATTTTTATTATTCCATCCATTCCCATGGCTGAAACCTTTATTTTTTAGGAATTTGATACAGTAAGGATTTTTATTATATTTCTAATAACACATATACTTTTTATTTAAATAAAATAAGTCAAAAATTGATAGGTTGAACAATATTTTTCACTATTATGAAGAGTGAATATTATCAAAATGATAATTTTACCTACCTTTTTTTTGTTACAAAATGTATTATTTCTCAGCAGTATTAAATTGTATAATAAGATTAAATGAATGATGTAAAAGTTTTTATGGTCAGGAGGATCACTCAGAATACCATGGCAGATATCCGGTGCCACAAAGCAATGTAGATATTTTTCTATGCCAAATCTTCATCAATATGTAGTTGCTAATATTTTATTAATACTATGATTTTAGAATATAACAATGGGTATATTTCTGAAATTATACTTACAATACTTCAAATTCATAAGGAACAAATATTCCTATATTAAAATCTTTTAGACATTACCAGGATATAATTATGAATATTTCAAGTCTGTGAATATTCCTTGGAAAATGCACATAGTTTCATAGTTTAGTACTAGGCTATCTGCCCTGGGGCATTTGCAAGCCTAGCCCTAGAGATGTGGCTTTCGCCACCCCATGTAGTGGTACTAAGGTGTATAGAATAAATTTAGAATACTGTGCCTTTGTCTAGTAATGACACATTGAAGACCCCCTTACTTACTAAAATGAGTTTACTGTGCCTCTGTTAAGTAGCGACACAGGGGTGACCCCTGGGGTAAACCTACGATCTCCCATCCACTCGTCAAGATTTCTCTTGAAGAGAGTCAGTGAGGGGCTCTGCCTAACATGGACTGAGATTTTGTTCCAGAGTATGGGAAGCCTCTGAGTTATGAATCTGTCCCTCTAGCATGTTCTATTCATGTTTGTACTGAGGTTTAAATCTTTGGCTCTCATGGTTCTTATGGATTTTGATTTTTTGAGGTAGAGCATGTCCGTCAATTCATGGTTGGACATGGCCTTGTACGTCAGGCACAGATCACCACTGAGCAGGCGGTATGCTACTGAATAGAGCTGGAGTTTCTTTAGCCTGGCAGCATATGACATATGTTGGAGACCCTTGATCCTCTTGGTGAGGTACTTCTGAGGTCTCTCCAGCTGTTGTAAGTGCCAGGTGAGGTACATACCAAATGGGACATTGTACTCAATCATGGGCCTGATAAGGGAGGAGTACAGGGGCACGATGACCTCCTTTTATCTGGATGTGAACCCCTTCATGATAAGGTGGGCAAGGTAGAAAGTCTTTCTAACCACTTTGGCAATGTGGGTGTCAAATGAGAGGTCACTATCAACTTGGGTCCCCAGGTCTCTGATTACTTTTTCGGTACTCAGTGGGTTACTGTCTATGTGATAATTTGTGGGTATTTTGTTTTTCCCAAAGGGGTTGACTATACATTTCTTGGCATTCAGTTTAAGGCCGTGATTCCAGCACCAGTTGTCCGTTTCGGTGAGGCCTTTCTGTAGGATGTATGTGTCAGCTGGTGTATCGACTATGGCGCCTAGTTTGCAGTCATCTGCGAACTTTGTCAGCCACAACCCTCCCATGTTTGCTTTCACATCTGAGAAGTAAATGCAGAACAAGAGGGGTCCCAGGACAGAGCCCTGTGGGACACCACTTGTGACTGGCTTTGAGTCTGACATGGCTCCCGCAATCTTGACTTTATGGGTTCTGTTTTTTAGCCAGTTTGCAACCCATCTTGTGACATATGGATTTACTTTTAAGCTGTTTAGCTTATCTATGATCCCTGAGTGGGGTATTGTGTCGAAGGCTTTAGCCAAGTCCAGGTAGGCTGTATGGACTGCCTTGCCCTCATCAATGGCCCTAGTGACTGTTTTGAAAAAGTCAACCAGGTTCAAAAGGCAGGATCTGCCCTTTACAAAGCCGAACTGGGTGGGATCAAGTGTCTGTAGGTCCCCAATGTCGTTGTTTATGAGTTCCATAATAATTCTTTCCATAGCTTTGCAAACCAGGCTGGTCAAGCTTATGGGGCGGTAGTTCCCAGGGTCTGTAGTGGAGCCTCCCTTGTGGAGTGGGACCACTGTTGCTGTACGCCAGTGTTCAGGTACATATCCTGTAGTAAGGCTAAGGTTAAATAACATTTTTATATGCGGGTTTAGCTCCTCTTGGAGTTCACGCATCACGCAGCCGGGGATACCATCAGGTCCCATAGATGCTGTGTTTTTTGCTTTGTTGAGGGTGGTTCTCACCTGGAAATCAGAGATGACAGGGAGGTTACATTCAGCTGGGATGAGTATTTCTTCTTTTGGAGGTGAGGGAGGGGAGAAATTTGCACTGAACCTGTCTGCCAGAATGTTGGCAATATCTGTGGATTCGGTAAATTTTTTGTCATTGTGTACTAACTCTGAGCATATCTGAGTGTTTCCGCCCAGGTTTCTAACATAACTGAAGAATGCCTTGTGGTTATCTTTAGTGTCCTTGGCGATTTTTCTCTCAAGGTTGGCCTTGGATATTTTTATGAGAGAACGTAGCTTTCTACTAGTGCTGATCAGAGATGCCTTCCTTTTATGGGATTTTGCTCTGTCTTGCAGTAGCTTCCTTCTTTTGTTATACAATTTGTTTATGGCTGGAGTCCACCAGACAGGACGCTTTCCTTTAGTGGAGAGGGTCTTGGTTTTATTTGGGATTGCACGATCCATGCATTCTTGGAGATGTCCGTAGAAAGCATTTGTGTAGGATTCAGCATTGTGGGATGTGGTTTCCATTGGCCCTGTGGGCTTAAATGATACCATCTCAGTCTTGAGAAGTGTAAAGTCAGCTTTTGAGAAGTTTCTCACTGTAGTTTTTTGTGCTGGGGGTGGAGGTGGTAAGTGTATATCCAGGGTGATTAGTTTGTGGTCAGATCTCACCAGTGAGGGCAATACTTCTGGTGTGGAGCATTTTGTCCCCATGTTTGTGATGATCAGGTCTAGTATATTATCCCCCCTTGTGGGAGAGGTGACTAGCTGTTCCATTGCATTTGAGTTTATGAATTCCAGGAACCTTTGGGCTAGGGTGTTAGGGCTAGAATAGTGCACCCAGTCTATGTTAGGGTAGTTGAAGTCTCCCAATATGATGGTATTTGGTGAGACATTCATATCTTTCAATGTCTTCAGGAAGGCTGAGTGAGGTTCTTGAGATTGGGAGGGTGGTCTGCAACATGCAACCAGTTGTATAGCATTTTTGTCTACGGTTAGCTGCACCTGGATGGTCTCTGATGCTTCATGAGTTGCCACTAACCTAGAGGTGTGGGTATCCTTGATGAATATGGACACTCCCCCTCCCTTTGTGGTTCGGCCCGGGTTTTGGGGCTGAAAAGCATGATACGAGGTAAAGCCTGGTAGCGCTGGGGTGCTTTCACAAGCCTTGAACCAGGTCTCGGTTACAGCACAGACATCGATGTTCTCCATACTGAGGAGTGCTTCAAGAGCCTGCATCTTGAGATGTGGAGTGCTTCGAGAGCCTGCATCTTGAGATTTAGACTTCTGGCGTTGAGCAGCATTACCCTTAATTTTATTCAGAACTTTTTCCATTACTGTATATATATATAGTGCCTCAATGTAAAGACATTAACTAGGAAGAATACATTTAATCTCTCGTCTTCTATACTAAACTATTTGAAATTTTTGGAGCTATTACTTTTATAAAAAAATTGATTCTTTGCTGTTGTATTTTGCCTATGTATTTTTCTCTGAAATTTATAATAAAAATAATAATATCCATGTTTATCATAACAGATGGCATTATTTGCTCAAAGAACTTCTCCCTGTTTTTAGGGTCTATATTAGATCACTGAACGCTTAGGTAAGCAACGGTGATTAATCGACTCCATGTAAGCGAAAGCTTACAAAACCGAACTGCCAATGGAAAAAAATTGCTGTTCCCAAAAAAAAAAAAAGTAAGCACATTAAAACATGAGATTAAGTGGGGGGGTTTCACCCCCACACCCCCCGACATGGGGGGGGGTTCTGCTCCCCACATCCCCCTACTTAAATATACCAACTGCAAGACAGCACTACAGTGCCAAAAACAGCAAAGTACCGAAGCGGCCAAGTGAATTATTTCCCAGAGAAAGAGTTCACTTACATGCCGCTTCAATATTTTGCAGTTTTGGTTTTGTCAGTTCGACCAAGATGCATTCAAAAACATGTGTCTTCGGTCTGCTGATAGGAACCCCATGTTTTTAGCACTAGTATGTGCATATACTATCACAACATATGACTTTATTTGCTCAAACAACTTCTCCCTGTTTTTAGCATCAGTATGTGCATGCACTGTAATAAATCTGAAACAAATAATCCTTTTAAATATGTCTAAAACTGACATATGTCATGCTTTAACAGTAATATTATCTAAAAAAAGAGTGTCTTCATGCTTAAATAGAATACCAATACCAGATCACACATCTTTACCCCAATTCCAAATCACTTGTTTTTTTTTTCTATAGTAAATTAAATTGTTTTCTCTTATCTGCCTTAACAAAACAAGTATCTAATAAAAAATAATAATTCTGTATTTTACTTTTCACATCACTGCAATGCATACCATCTTCTCAAATTACTAAGAATGCTATTCAAATTTAAAGCTGCAATGTGAGTGTTATCCTTTTCTTTTCTGTATCTTTTACATTTTAAATAAACTTTTTCTTTACCGATCTTATACCCTTTACCTATGGAATTCCAACTTTTAGCCTTCTACCAAACTACACTGGCTCCATCTTTACTTTCATCTGTATCTGAATCACTAACCATTTTATTATTCTTTTCAAGATCCTCTGCCTTGTTTGTATAACCATCAACTCTATTTTCTTGATCTTATTCCATCTCTTCTTCTTCAAAATTATTTTCCCCTCCCTTATCATGATCATTTTCATATTTTTTTACATCAAAATACTTGGTTTATTTCCCTTACCAACATGTCTTGTTCTTCATTGTTTCATAAACAATCCACCTGAAATGATCTTTTTATAGTTTGAATAACATTGAGCAATAGAATTTTTGCCACATGCCCTGGCACGTCATATTCCCCATAAATAGACTCAGGACAGTTCAGAATCAGATGTTTTTTTCAGACCCTCAGTAAAAAAAAAAACATTTCAGGTTATACTCAATAATGAACATTTCCTTAAATTCCTCTGATATTAATCACATTTGGGATATCCTTAATCACACCATTTTCCATTTTTAAAGAAATAAAGCAATACCAACTTCCACACCAAAGTCCTCTAGCATTCATTATTTTCTTGATGTCCGACAATTTATCACAAAATGTACCAAAACACTTAATAATTATTTTCAATATCAATTCTAAATTGAATAATAACTTTTTGTTTAAATGTAAGTCCTGAGGCTGGAATAAGTATATAATCCATGGAAAAAAAAGTTTGCTTTTTGTTCTCAGTGATTCATGAATTAGCCTAAACCAGGAAAGGTCTCAAATATAATGTCACAGAAAGACTTTTTCCTAAAGGAATAAATGCATGCATTTTGCCTTTTAAACCCAATAGCAATACCAAATTGTCCCAAATATATCTATCCAGAAGTGCAATTTTACATGTGTTTCTTACTGTATGCTTTAGTTTTGCATTTTTACAGTCAGCATTTGCTTCCTACAAATAGAGACAGCTGAAGCATGTGATTTCATTTTTAAACAGATGTACTTATTTCTCATTCAGGTATCACTGTCTGCACTCCCCCTATAATGCTAGAATTCACACCACTGTATGCCACCCAAACTTATTTTTCAACTCTGTCTATCATATCTCCAGAAAATGGCAGAATCATCTTTTGGAGCGTCTTATTGACACAAAGTTGCTTATCCAATAATCCACCTAGCTAGACATGGTAATTCCTATATCAGATTTTTTTAGGTTGATTCACCTCCTCCAAATCTGCACTTACCATTACATTCTCAGTTAATTTATCTGGAAAAACAGCCAATAATATTTCCAATGAACACATTAGCTTTAAGCTACTCTCCTTCTAGTGCTAATTTGCATCATAAATGAAAGAATCTTCAAGAAGAGTAGGGTACTTTATTTAAAATATAGACAGAAAAAATTTATCAAAAAAGCATAATAAATTATGTACCCACTACAGAAAGAAAAAGGAAAATGATATCATAACAACAATATCAAAGTATAGATAGAGCCAATACCATATGTGATAAAAATTAAGAAGAAAAATACATAATATCCTATATAATAACAATTGATACATAAGAAAAATTGTAACAATCCTCTCCCATCCCTTTTGCCATAACCATTTTCTTATACTTGTCAACTATATGTCATATTGCATCTTTTTACTAAATAATAGATTACTTGTCCTAGTTGCCAGATATGATAAATAATAGCAATGCACATTAAATATTTTTGGGCCTGAGAATGCTTATTGCATCTTGTAAAATAACTATAAAGTATATTATCCATACTTATATTTCCTAAAATTTTAAAACCCCAATAATGTCTTATACAATCCCATAATGGCTGAACTTTGGGACATGTGAAAAACATAAGTGGTATTGTTTCTATTTATTTACAATCCATACAATATCTATCTCCTACAGCTTTATATTTTGCATTAACTGTAACTGGCAGTTTCTGTAACATAAATCACCATAGAAAATATCTACCTTTTTTCTTGTGTTTGTCTAGTTTTTCTGTTTGTCTGTTTTTATTCATTGTTAATCTTTTATACCAAAGTTTTCTATACTGGACAATTTCATTTAAAGTCAATTTTCATAATCATATTTTTCATATTCACTCACTAATTTCAGTATTAGCAGCATATTCCAGCATCTTATTACAGGTAAGTTTTTCCCACTAATCCCAATATTTGTATGCATTATTTTTATTAAAGTCTTTGTTTCATTTGATTGCTAATCAACAATATCCAATGTAAACATAAAGAGGACAAATATGCAATAGGAATTTTTTTAAATTCAACCCTTCTTTATTAATTTTATTACACATAATCCTTATTTTAATTAGATTCAATCAAGGTCCCCGGAACACTTGAAATGTAAGTCACACAAATTGTTTATCTAAATGACTGGGGAAGGCAACTATACTACATAAATAATCACATTTTTCCCAGAAGTATAGAATTGATAAGATACACTTTTTTTCTAAAACTTAATCTAAAAAGTTTTCCATAATAATTTTCTTGAATATCTTCCAACAATAAGTTCTGTTGTAATGTAATAGTACTGTAATTACAAAATATTACACCTAAAAGTTCAATTTTATCCATGGAGAATTGTATGCCTATTTTTTTATATATTTTCTCCAACTCTTTTACTCTTTTTAGTAATATTTAGTCCAATCCATTTTGAACATAATTCTTGTTTCATGACAACTTGTTCCACATGCTTTCCATATTAGTTTAATAATTCTTTCACATGTGCTATCATTACATATGCCTTCTTCCTTCTATTCAATAAAAACAGCAACCAATATGGTATATTGAGTATCAGCTAGATGCTTATAACCAGATATAATCCAATCCATCTGGTCCAGGGACTGATTTATCATTTACAAGCACACAATATTTTTTTAATATTTTCTATAGTTACATATATTTATTATTTATTGAATTCATCATTATCCTTATCAGTCAAACTGGTAATTTTCTGGGGAATTTGTTTATATATGCTATTGTCATTATATTTTATATAAGTGCAATACAACTTCTTTAGTTATATCATCTTGTTTTGTAAGTATAGTACCATTTGGTCATGTATTACTGTCTATATTTAACCTTGGTAGTTTGATTTTCTTACCTAAAATGGCGAAATGTCTTTTTTTGTACCTTGTACACACCATTCCTATTTTTGCTACTAAAATTTGTAGTCTATTCTTATTAATATCATATATTTCTTTTTTCTCTACAAAGAAATAATGAAGTAGCATGTTTATCATGTCATCGTGTGTTATCAGTTTTTTATATGTATACTTCTCATTCTGCAAATAATGATGTTTAAGGTAAAGATACTCTTTTCTAAATTTTGTTTTATAGTCTGACCACTAAGTTGTCCAATTATCATAAGCAAATCTCATTGTTATACAATCATTCCAGAATATCTTAGCTTCTCCGTCAAATAAAGTTATAATATGCATAGCATGCAGCTTTTAAATATCTTTCCTATTTTAATTATACCATCATCAGTGCTTATACCATATGGCTTTATCACTTATAAATATTGCAGTCAGGATCCCACTATCAATTTCTTTCAAAGCATCAGAGGATATAATATAATCAGTTTCTGCCCTAGCATTAGATCTTACATAAATAAAATCTATACATGTTCCTATTTTTAATTGTTCTACTGAAATGAGTTATTGTAATTTTTTTAATATACAGTATGATGTTAATTTTGTATGTGGGTTGCAAATATTGCAAATAAAATCACTGAACATAATAATAATATCCATATTAATGATTATGTAAGACTAGCTTTTCAAATAGTTCTACCACTTCTATCAAATCCATATAAGTATAAAGTGCAATCAGTCTAAATCATTGTTCTGTATAACAGATATCTAATACCGACACCCTTCTAGCTTTCTAGCTTGTACAGTAACATGATTTAAAACATGGATATAATTAACAGAAAATAAAAATGCCAGACCCATACATGTATCATTTCCTAACCCCCATGTAACAGATTTACACCATAACAGTTCCAGTTGTTATCTTCTATCTACTGCCTAACATCAAATAAATAAATAATATCAGCTACTTTATCCTCACACCATTGTAACATCATTTATTATACTACTAACATTAAATGAAATTACCTTTATGTTATCCATATCCTTTCTTCATTTTTTTTCCTTTCAGCAACCTTGCTTATTTTATTTTTTTATTATTATTTATTTATTTTGCTATCCCTTACTGTTCCCTCAATTGATTTTATTCCTTTTATAACAGTCCATCTTCCTTCCCCTTTATCTTCATTATTTTCACAATATAAGTCTTTGTTAGTAGTGGAGGTCTATAAAACAAAATGACACGTTATTGGATATTGTACATTATCTCCACACGGTGTGTTAATAGACATTATAGTTTCTCTCTTTTTTCCCCAATTCTGAAGTAGAATTGTCATTTTCAAAATCTGTAACAGTTTCATTTTTACATTCATGGGATGTGTGATGCCCCAGCACTGGCCCAGTAATCACGGAGACTCAATCCTCACCACTGGCAACAGTGGGGAATGTACACACTGGGAGGATGACAAGTACACACACAGTAAAGTGCAATGTCCCTTAAGAGCACACAGTGACCATAGTCAGTCTGGGGATGGCTTCTCCCTCTTTCTCCAGATCCCCAATAAGACTCCCCACTGGCACAGCTATAGAGTTGAGTCCTTAGCCATAGTTCCAAGCCGAGTCCTCCAACACTCTCTCTGTCCAACCAGTGTTTTTTGTCCATGCCCAAGTAGCTGACACAGACACTCTTGGAGATTTGTTTTACACATACACATACACACACACACACACACACACACACACACCACACACACACACACACACACACACACACACACACACACACACACACACACACACACACACACACACACACACACACACACACACACACACACACACCTGGGAAAGGCTGGTACAGGTTTACTAGCTATGCCCCCTTCTGCCCAGACTATAAGGTAGTTATCATTGCCGCCAGAACCCCTTATCGGCTACTTTAAGGCCCTTAACAAAGGGTGTCCAATCTTATTGTGTAATGTTACTATCAATCCAAATAGTAATTTGACCAATAGCAAGGCTATTTAGGAATGACCTGTACAGTGTCACCAAACAGATATGCAAGTAATCTAAGAGCTTACATATCTCTAAACAGACCAGCCACAATTAAAAGGTTTAAATATATTTAATAATAAATATAATATATTTAATAATAAAAGAACAAGACAATAATCAGTAAGCAATCAGTTACATCAGAGTTCAAAATCACAAGAGATATTTAAAACAACATTGCAGGACAGTCTCAAATAAATAAAAAAATCTAAGCTATACATTAATATGTTCCTATCTGAATCTAAAACTGTTACTATGCCCCAAAGACTTACTTACAGCAAGGCAAGTGCAAAAGGTGATGAGTGGATGTTGTTGTTAGGTCAAAGACAAAATACAAAATGCATAGTCTCTCTCTCTCTGAGAAAGTTTTTTTTCAATTAATATCAAATATTACTGCTGCATTAGCTTGGATGACATCACTTTTTTGTCACCTGACCAGCGTTCCCAAGCTAAACCCCCTTTGTCAGAGACTAATAGAATTTTAGCATCTCCCTGTGAAAAATATACATGTCTCAGATGTTTGTAGATCCTGGAAGTCATAAAACAATAAAACACTTCTACATCTTAAACCTAGTAATTAATTTTCTTTCAGGACAATACAAAAAACTTCTAGCTCTAGATGTTGTGAGTTCTACTGCACTGAAACTGTGAGATAACATCTCTTTTATTACATGATTATGAAACAATTTCATTTCAAGTATTTTCTCTGATTTTTTTTAAGTTAACCTCCTGTATTCCAGTTTCCATTAAACATATACATCTAAACAGTCACAATAGTGCAGGTACATTCCTGTTCTATTCCAATAGGGCATGGTGTGGTTACATTTTAGCTCAGTACTTTACCCACACTTCTGTATAAATCATATTAATATTCACAAATGACATAGAATTGTTTACAAAATTCCCGATAGCTGGGCTGGCAGTATTTCCCTTTGTCACAGAATGTACAGCCTTTTCAGACAGAAAGAGAAGCTTTGCTATCCAGAATATCTACCACTAAAATAATATGGTTGGTTGATTACACACTGAAGAAATCTCTTTGGACAGGACTACTGACTTCTTGCTAAAGAGATTGACCTGGTAAAGAGTATAATGCTCCTCCAGATCAAGCTTGCCATTCCAGAGATGTACACGCTTCCAATAACATTTCAATCTGCCCCTATCAATAACATTCCAACCTCCATCTCTCCCAGTAATATTCTAGTATTTGTCTCACCTAAAAAGATTCCAACCTCCATCTGTCCCAATAACTTTCCAGTCTCTGTCCCTCACAGTAACACTTCAACTCTCCCAGTAACAATCCATCTTTCCCAGTGTAAGAAAAGTCTCAAAGTCAAACTATGGCTCCTACTGCATGATATGTTGGAATGTACGTGACATAGGGTAGGTTAATCCAGAATGGTGTTCAGCAATTTATTATAACTGTGGGCCAACAAATCTAGATCACTAGAACTGTCCTTCAAATGGAGAAGAAGAAGTGATGAAGAATGAGATGTAACTTTAGAAATATTACAATATGTATAGGTTCATAGGTAAGTAACAGGTTGAGTGCCTTTGTGGGCCATTTTAAGCCTAGCTAATTTTCCTTTCATGAGAATCCAACCATATACCTTGTGTTAACCATTATACCCACCCCTCCCTAATTCCGCACAAGATCTGAGACAGAAAAAAGGGGATATCTGTAGAGCAATCAACACCAGGAAATAGTCAAATGAAGAGACCAGCTTCACAGTCAAATTTAATATTTTTATGTCCAGTAGGTGCTGCGGTAGTGTTGTCGCCTCACAGTTAGACATTGCCCGTTCGATTCTCAGTTAGAGTGTCTTCTGTGTGTCGACATGCGTGAATGGACATTCCTTCGTTGAAGGCTATGAGTTAGGCCCGGCAAGCCAGCACGTAAAAATCTGCTGCCAATCATTAGCAGACCGGAGTTCCGCTGTGGCGACCCCTAACTGGGAAAAGCCGAAAGACACAAACAGATGTCCAGTAGAAATATTAAGTCATATATTCCAGGAGACACTAAAGACAGGCAGACATTAAATTGTCACATATCCTGCTATTTATTACCCTTTCAGTGTGACCATCTAGCCTATAGCCCTGACTATCTAGCCTATATCCCCAACTTTTGGTCTGTCTGCAGCCTTTTGAATTCATGATCAAAGTACAACAGCAATATCAGCAACAGACTAGGAATTAATACACATCTGCAACCCATAAACCTAACAGTTACAGTAAACTAGTGTGATAGATACCCAGCAACCACCAGGAAAAGCCATTCACATTGGATACAACCTTAAACAAAAATATATGTGGTCAGTTAGTACAACACACACACACACACACACACACACACACACACACACACACACACACACACACACACACACACACACACACACACACACCATAACATCTCATGGCTATCAGGTGAAAAAAAAAAAGACAAACAATAAGGAAGTACTGCCAGAAGGGAACCAAAACAAGCTGAGTGCTGGATACATCACAACTTCAGAAAGTAGACATAATTTTAAGATAATCAAGACAGTATACTCAGCATGATGCTCTACAATGCATAGTAACCATTCCATATGGAAAAATGACAGACATGCCAAGCGTAGCACATATGCATGATTCCTGAAAGATGGTCCTCCACAGCCTTGCCTTGATTTTTTTTGTCTTTGCAGTATTTCCAGTGTGCCAGAAAGACTGTACTGCATTTTCTCTAACAAGCATGTAATGCCATGCTTCTAAAATGTTCTGCTAGAAATGCACCACAGGTCTAGAAGGAAGGTTGGAGGAAGATGCTGGACCCCTGAAGATAATGTTCCGAAGGTGCATTGTCATCTATCTACTGCAGCAGTGTGTCTGCCAAATCAGGAAACAGAAGTCTCAGTTCTGTGAATGCCCTCAGAATGTCTGGTGGTGGTGGTATAAGGAAAGCAACATGTAGTTGGGATTAAGTGTTATACTTGTACAATGCCATGTCAGTGGACCTTAGACCTAATGTGCTAGAAAAAATAGAAAAGGCAACCTTTTGATCATGTCTGTGGAAAGTTTGAAATAGCAGTTTTAGATGCCATGGCCTCAAAGTCAGATAGCATATTGGAAGATTAGATGCAGCCATGAAGTTGTTTTTCAGTAGTTACATCAACAAGGTCCAAATCATTATGTGTTCAGAGTGTCTTTTGACTCATTAGGTCATAAATGGGAGAAGCACATTTCCACTACCATTTAATCATGTTATAACACACCCCTTGTCATTATTTGATCTGATGCATATATCTACAAGTAGGCCATACATGTCATCTACCATGCCCAGCAGATGATAGTGGCTGGTTGATTTCAGCAGCTCCTCCCCCCTCACCTTTCCACAAGTCACTACATTGCCCTGTTAGTCATCACTAAATGTCAGTTTGAATACCCAATATCACTTTTCCTTTACAAACGTGTCATGGCTGTAAATGTTTCCATATACAAGGAGTTTCTTTTTCAGTGGCTTTCTGCACAACTGTATATATATGTCCCATGGTGCCCATACACACCGGAAGCTGTTGAATACTGGGGGGGGGGGGTGAGAGAGACACTTAGTGATCTAAAAAAGGGCACTTTTTTATAACTATTTACTACCACTTGGAGGACATTTTAAGCTTAGCCAATTCCATTTTGGTGCTTGAATTAAAATTTTCTGATTGGTCTTACCTATCCTATGGCTGATAATTGTATATTAGCCCTAGTGAGAATAAATGATCATACTGTAGATAATTTGAGGGGACTCATGTAAGGGATGCAGCATTTAGGAACTGTCTCTATCCATTAGTGGCATGAAGGGCAATCCTGGAGTACATTTTCTATTACCCATCCTTAGATCCAAGTTGCATTTGAATATGGACAGATGAGCTTTGTTTTATTTTGATGGATAGTCTGTTCTGGAACAGAGGTAGCCTCTGTGATATATATATCCATCTCTCCACAACATTCAGTTTAGATACCTGGACTGAGTATTTTTGATGCCATTTGACTTGCTGATGTTCAGTAGGTCCACCTGTATTAGGTTGGAGGATGCCTTGTATGCCAGACATGTCACCTCTAAGCACTCTGTAGGATACTGAGTATAGTAATAAATCTTTGAGGTGGTCCATGCAAGACCTATTGTTTATGACTTGTATCCTTTTAATAAGGTATCTCTGAAGGCATTCCAATTGTTGCATGGGGCTGGACAGATACATGCCAAAGTGGACATTATATAAAATGATTGACCTAATGAGAGCTTTGTAAAGGGGGACAACATCTCTAGATCTAGTCACAATCAATTTCTTTATGTGCTGTGCAATATAGAAAGGCTTTCTTATGACTCTGGGTAGATGTAGGTCAAAAGTTAGGTCACTGTACACACAAGTTCCCAAATGCCAAACAATTGGGTCAGTTCTCAGAGGGCATCGTCATGATTTTGACACCAGTTGTTATTTGATACAAACCTTCCTGCATGATGGTTAAGTCATTTGGGGATTCAATAACTGTTCCTAACTTGCAGTCATCTCAAACTTAGCCAGCCAAAGCCCTTTGGTATTTCCTTTTACTTTTGATATGTATATGCCAAACATAAAAAGTCTCAGCACTGAACCTTGGGGGACTCTATTGGTGACTGGTCTCTTCCCCTATCTTGATCTCCTGCATCCTGTGAGCAAGTTGGCAATTCAGATAGTGATGCAAGTGTTTGCTCTTACATTATTCATCTTTTGTACTATGCCTGAGTAGGAGATTGTGTCAAAGGCTTGGCCAGGTCAAGGTAATGTGGTGTGAACTGTTTCACCTTCATCCATTTCTTTGGTAACAAGAGTAAAGCTTAAAATTTGCCCATGATTTTGAGCCTTTCACACTTTCCTCTGGGCTGTTTTCAAACACATTTTTTAGGGCCATGCATACATGTATGCATTCTTTGATTCACCTGCTTGATTGTATTAAATTGCATTCCTTGTATAATACAGCACCAGTTGTTAGAATGTGTTTTAAATTTGTAGTTTTGAACAGTCTTCTAGTAAGCAATGAAACAAAATGTATGAACCAATAATGACAAAACTACCCATTTCAGAAATTTCAACCATAAAAGGCCACTCAAACTTCTGTCATTACAATCCACCAATATCAGTAAATATGCAAAATGTCTGCAGAAGTAAGTCATCTAAATAATTCCACATTAAAGGGATCTTTAACTAATGAAGAGGTTGCTGGTAGGAAACAACTTTATATTTCATTGTTTCATCAACAAATAAAGTGGCTGTTGCCCTTGAAGAATAAATTGCCTATGTTACATTAAAAAATGATAAGCTAGTAATATTGCAATAAGGAATGGATAGCAAACTGATAACAGGTTCATAGTTGTTAGGTAACTCCTGCAAAGGAGGACATTCACAGGACTGCAGCATCCACTCCTTTTAAAGTACAACACAGTACAGTATCAGCGATCCATCTGCATACTGTGGGAGTAGTATTTGTCCAGCCTAGTGAGTCAGTGTGCCAAATAACAGAGTCACCATTTGCAAGGGCATTTCTTCTTGGACATGTAGACTCAGTGGAAGTGGAAGGATTGTAGTTGGCAACCTAGTGACTGCCTGAATTATGTGACTATGGTGGTGTTGTGTTAGTGGATTGCTGCAGTGGCACTTTCATCCTGATTTGTGGAGACCTATAGAGTGATTCAAGCAAAAGATCGATTTTAAATTAAGCCTACATTGAGCAAAACACTCAGGACACCAGCAAATATTATATTCTTATTAGAAAAAGGTCAAAAGTGTCAAAAATAGAAACACGACCTCTGGCATTATTAACTGATCACCAGCAAATGCACTTTAAAAGCACTCCAAAGTAACTGGAGTAAATGAAAATATCACATGTCTCTGATATCATAGAGACTTAAAATGATCAAATCATGTTAGAGCTGGTCATTTCAGCAGAAGTGTAAATCAAGGAAATGTAACAGAAAGCAGTCCAATCAAATAAATTAAAGAGGCCATAGTATGCACTACAATTTAAATGCTACACTTGAAAGAGAAAACTATTTGGAAAATCAATTAAGCCTGAAGAAAGCAACATACCCTGAACGCATACTTTGTAATCTAAAAATTTCCCCAAAAGAACAAAACTCTGGCACAGTAAACAATATTAACAGATTATCAGTAAATACACTTTAAACATATGGAATTGGATTAAATAAAACACATGCTTCCCTGGTGTGTTTCAGAAACATAGAAAGAGCACAAAACAGACCAGCCAAATAGAACAGAATTTCCTACTGTGCAGCACAATTTAAAGGCTACACTTAGAAGTCACAGCTGAACAGAAAAGTAACTTTTAAATTGAAACAGAAGTGAGTAGAATGCCTGGAACATCAACAGATGCCCTACTCTCATTAGAAAAAAGGCCATAATGTGTCCCAATGAACAGAATTCTAGCACTATAAACAGTATTAATAAATCAGTAGTAAATGCACTTTAACAACATAAGACAGAATTGGATTTAAAAAAAATTTTGTCTCTGACATCTTTAATACAAATAGCAAGGTCATATCCGATTACAGCTAGTCAGTCCACTAGCAATACTTAACAAGGAAGTGTGGCTAAATAAGGGGGCACCGTGCAGGGTCTTAAAGTGACAGACTTGGACAAACACACACACACACACACACACACACACACACACACACACACACACACACACACACACACACATACACACACTGCAACATTTATAATGCAACAACTTCAGATGTAAATTTGAAGAAAAGCAATGTCAAAAAATAAATCAGGCAAAGGCATAACAAAGAGAGTACATAATATAAGCAAGAACTAACAAACATGATTCCTAATCATTTAATTCTCTGCTTGAAACATTAATCACATTCTCTATTTGAAATTCCATATGCATTTAATGCATACCCATTGCTTGCCCTAATTCTTGCTGTTGTATTCTCATCCCCTTACACACATACACACACCTTCATAAAATAAGTAACGGAACACTTATCCTGCATAAAAGAAGTAATGGAGCACTTCACCTTAGCATGGGTAAATCTGGCAAATAATTCAAAAGCATCTTATCCAAAAACTTATTGTAGAAGCTCTTCCATAACGTCTTACAGCTACAAGTTTACTGAGAATTTTGTCATTGTTTAATAGTCTGCGGTAACTCAATCTGACCTCAATATTGCAGGAGCTCTGCCGCAAGGTTTTATATCTACAAATTTACTGAGAATTTTGTCATTGTTTATTAGCCTGCAGTCATTATATTAGACCTCGATATTGCAGGAGCTGTGCCAGAAGGCCCTCATCTACAAGTTTACTGAGAACTTTGTCATTGTTTAATAGCCTGCTGTTATTTCATCTGGCCTTGATATTGCAAGAGATCCGCCACAAGGCCCTATATCTACAAGTCTATTGATAATTTTTTCATTGTTTAATAGCCTGCAGTCACTACATCTGACCTTGTTACTGCAGGAGCTCTGACACAAGGCCTTACATCTACTTGTTTATTGAGAATTTTGTCATTGTTTAATAGCCTGCGTTCACTACATCTCACCTAGATATTTCAGGAGTTCTGCCACAGAGCCCTACACCTACAAATGTACTGAGAACTTTATCATTGTTTAATAGCCTGCAGTCATTACATCTGATCTTGCTACTGCAGGAGCTCTACCACAAGGTCATGCACCTACAAGTTTACTGAGACTGTTCTCATTGTTTAATAGCCTGCAGTCACACCATCTGACCTTGATATTGCAGGGGCTCTGCCACACGGCCATATGCCTACAAGTTTAATGAAAATGCTGTCATTGTTTAATAGCCTGCATTCATTACATCTGACATTGATATTGCAGGAGCTCTGCCACAAGGGGGATAAGGCCTTACACTTCTGTAGACATTTACTGAGAATTTTGTCATTGTTTAATAGTCTGCGGTAACTCAGTCTGACCTCAATATTGCAGGAGCTCTGCCGCAAGGTTTTATATCTACAAATTTACTGAGAATTTTTTCGTTGTTTATTAGCCTGCAGTCATTATAAAAGACCTCGATATTGCAGGAGCTGTGCCAGAAGGCCCTCATCTACAAGTTTACTGAGAACTTTGTCATTGTTTAATAGCCTGCTGTTATTACATCTGACCTTGATATTGCAGGAGATCTGCCACAAGGCCCTATATCTACAAGTCTATTGATAATTTTTTCATTGTTTAATAGCCTGCAGTCACTACATCTGACCTTGTTACTGCAGAAGTTCTGCTGCAAGGCCCTGCACCTACAGTTTTACTGAGAATTTTGTCATTGTTTAATAGCCCGGGATCACTACATCTGACCTTGATATTGCAGGAGCTCTGCCACAAGGGCCTACACCTACAAGTTTACTGAAAAATTTGTCATTATTTAATAGCCAATAACCCACACTCACTACATCTGACCTCAACTTTGCAGGAGCTCTGCCACAAGACCCTACACCTAAAAGTCTACTGAGAATTGTGTCATTGTCTAATAGCCTGAAGTCCCTACATCAGAGCTCAATATTACAGGGGCCCTGCCACAAGGTCCTATATCTACAAATTTACTGAAAATGTTGTCATTGTTCAATAGCCTGCATTCTCCACATCTGACCTCGAGACTGCAGGAGCTCTGGCACAAGGCCATACACCTACAAGGTATTGAGAATTTCATCATTGCTTAACAGCCTGAGGTCATTACATCTGACCCAGATATTGCAGGAGCTCTACCACAAGGACCTACACCTATAATTTTACTGAAAATGTTGTCAATGTATAATAACCTGTGGTCACTACATCTGACCTTGATATAGCATGACCTCTGCCACAAGGCCCTACATCTACAAGTTTACTGAGAAGTTTGTCATTGTTCAATAGCCTGCATTTACATCTGACCTTAATATTGCAGGAACTCTGCCACAAGGCCCTACACCTACGAGTTTACTGAGAATTTTGTCATTGTTTAATACCCTGTGGTCACTACATCTGACCTTGATATTACAGGAGCTCTGCCACAAGGCCCTAGACCTATAAGTTTACTGAGAATTTTGTCATTTTTTTAATAGCCAGTAGCCCGCAGTCTCTATATCTGACCTTGATATTACAGGAGCTCTGCCACAAGGCCCTAGACCTATAAGTTTACTGAGAATTTTGTCATTTTTTTAATAGCCAGTAGCCCACAGTCTCTACATCTGACCTCGATATTGCAGAAGCTCTGCCACAAGGCCCTACACCTATAATTCTACTGAGAATTTTGTCACTGTTTAATAACCTGTGATCACTACATCTGACCTTGATATTACAGGAGCTCTGCCACAAGGCCCTACACGTTTATTGAGAATTTTGTTATTGTGTGTTAGCCTGTGGTCACTACATCTGACCTTGTTACTGCAGGAGCTCTGACACAAGGCCTCACATCTACTTGTTTACTGAGAATTTTGTCATTGTTTAATAGCCTGCGTTCACTACATCTCACATAAATATTTCAGGAGTTCTGCCACAGAGCCCTACACCTACAAATTTACTGAGAACTTTATCATTGTTTAATAGCCTGCAGTCGTTACATCTGACCTTGCTATTGCAGGAGCTCTACCACAAGGTCATGCACCTACAAGTTTACTGAGACTGTTCTTATTGTTTAATAGCCTGCAGTCACACCATCTGACCTTGATATTGCAGGGGCTCTGCCACACGGCCATATGCCTACAAGTTTAACGAAAATGCTGTCATTGTTTAATAGCCTGCATTCATTACATCTGACATTGATATTGCAGGAGCTCTGCCACAAGGGGGACAAGGCCTTACACTTCTGTAGACATTTACTGAGAATGTTGTCATTTTTTAATAGCATGGGGTCACTGCATCTGACCACGATATTGCAGGAGCTCTGCCTCAAGGCCCTACACCTAGAAGTTTGATGATAATTTTGTCATTGTTAAATAGCCTGTGGTTACTACATCTGACCCTGCTACTGCAGGAGCTCTGCCACAATGCCCTACACCTACAAGTTTACTGAAAATGTTGTCATTGTTTAATAGTCTGCAGTCACTACATCTTGCGGGAGTTCTGCCACAAGACCCTACACCTGCAAATTTACTGAGAATTTTGTAATTGTTTAATGTAAGCATATTTATCATGAAGAACTTTGCGGTAAATTAACTTTAATCAGTTACATACATGCCTGCTATGTTATTGAACATCTCTGTGACATAGTCAGTGCACTCTAAGAACTTCTTACTAAGTTGGCCACTGCCCCCTTTAGCTTGACTAGTAAAGTATACTGCATATGCCAGTTATTTATTCTCAGGAAATGACAGAAAACCTGTTTGATTGCATCTCTTGGTTAACTGCTTCATTCTGGCTATAACTGATTACTCTCAGTTATAAATTGCCCTGACCCCCAATTTCCACCCTCCCCATCTTACTCTAAAATTGTACTTCCTACATACACATTTTGCTTGTGACTCTTATTCCAAAAGGCTCCCCAAATTACCTTACTACTTCTGTTATATACATGTTTGTTTCTTGTTTCCTACTTCCTTATCTCTTTTTATTTTAAGCCCCATTCACAACTATCTTTCTCCCCTCACACTGCTTTGCACTATATCCATTTATAATCACAACCCTCCCTAATAGTACCTATCTGCTCCATACTGTATCTTTTACTTTTCCCAAATAAACCCTCATTTCTTCTTATTTTGACTATATCATTATACTCTAGTCTTTAATACCCTATCTTTTCCCTTACATTCCAGAGAAGATACCAGGCCAACCTACCTCTCTTCTTTTACAGACAATACTTCTCTCCTTACCTATCCTCTTCCAGCTTTCAGAATCCACCATCACCAATTCTCCTACTGTCCTTCAACTTACTGTTTCCCTCTTCATTGCTACTTCCACACTACCTGATATCTATAAAATGCAGATTCTTGTACTTAATTATGCATATCTTCAGCTTATCCTTTATTTTTCTCATCCTACTGTGGTATCTTTCATCCTACTATGACTCAATAATATCTCACAACATCTCTCCAACTCTCCTCCAACCAACTATTCACACTTCCTCTTTACACTCTCCACACATTGCACCAATCCTATTTAATATTGCCCTTCAACTTTATTCCAAATGTAGGCTGATAATTTTATTTTGGTTTGAGTTGAAGTGCAATTAAAATGCAAGAATCCTGTTCTAGCAGGAGATATACACCCTAATCCTGGCACCACCTATCAAAATGAATATAAAGATAATGCTCTTACATACTCTCCCACATACTTCTGTAATCCAATAACAGCCAATCCACAACCCAGGTGATCTAATTTTACCTGCAATAAATGTTAGAAGTATAAGAAATAAAACTGCTGAACTACATGCCTGGATTACCCGCCATAACCCTGATATTCTTGTTGTAACTGAAACCTGGCTTAAACCCAACATAAATGACTCCACAGTTATACCTCCTGACTATAATATTATCTGTAATGACCATATAAAGAGGAAAGTTGGTGGTATTCCTTTAATATTTCCCAATACCTACCACATTTCCCCTTACAGCAAAACAACACCAAAATTCAGTTCAGCAGAGATTTTTATTGTTTCCTCAAAATAAACAATTATAAATAAATACGTATTACTGTCCTTTATATCCCTCCTGGCGACATAGAGCTATATTGGAAGATATCCTACACTGGGTATCCATAACATTTCCACAAGAACAACTATTACTAGACAATGTGAATGTCAATCAGGTATTTAAACTCTAACTCTCTTACATCTAGCATGAACTTATATGGTTTCACACAACTAATTAATAGCCCCATACTTTATAGCAAGGCATCAAACTCCCTAGTAGACTGGATCCTAGTATAAGACCATAGCAAATACTCCACCACAGGTACAATGTCAGACTCGCTCAGTGATCAACTCCCAATCTATACAACTAGACATCTCAAATATCTAGTTAAACAGCATATTTATAAAACATGTAACCTTTCCTTAACCCAGAAATGTCCATTATTACACTATCTATTAACTAGAACTTCCTAAAAATCCTCCCCTTAGACTATGCTGTAATTGAATTCAATACAACTTTTTAAAATATCCTAAATAGCCTTGCACCTTTCTGAAGTAAGAGACTGAAAACGTTGTATCTTTCGGCTTTTCCCGGTTAGGGGTCACCTCAGCGGAACTCCGGTCCGCTAATGATTGGCAGTAGATTTTTGCATACCGAGTTGCCAGCCCTGACGCACAACCTTCAATGAAGGTACGCCCATTCACGCATGTCTCCACACAGAAGACGCTTTAGCTGAGACTCGAACAGGACAACGTCTTACTGTGAGGCAACAATGCTACCGCAGCACCACCACCGCTAATGTAATTTTTCTATCCAAAAAGAATAGAATGCTAATGCAGGATAGAGAAAAAGCATGAAGAGAATGACAAAAATATAAAATATCTCAATATTTTGCAAAACTTCAGAATGCTTCACACTCGTACTAAGAAGCTAATAATCGAAGACAAAAAAACTATACTATAATAACTTTCAAAATAATACTAAATACCACTCTAAAAAATTTTGGACATCCATTAAAGAAATCTTACACCCCGGCAAAATATTGAACCCAAACCCCTCTCCTAATAACTCACCACTTGAAACTGCAATAGAGTTCAACTCTTATTTTACAGATAGTATAGCATCTCTAACCAAGGATTCTTCAACATCTAATCCCAACCCTGCCCAACAGCCACATATCACCACATCCACTTTCACCTGCAAACCTGACCCCACATCTTATATAAAACTACTCTTAAGTAAACTTAAACCTTGCTCTTCTTCATTTGATGACCTTCCAAGTGAGTACCTAAAAATAGCCAGTAGCATTGCCTATCCTGTCTCAATCCTTATAAATGGGTCAGTCCAGGAATCCCACATTCCCCGTCTCTGTAAAAAACACACATCATCCCTCTGCATGAAGAAGGAAATCCAATAGGCATTAATAACTTTAGACCTATAGCACTCTTATCTCCCCTTGCTAAATTACTTAAAAAATGTATTCAAAAACAATTGCTAGACCTGGACTGCCTCCTGCCGGAAGAACTCCTATCTCCTACACAACATGGCTTCCATCCTTCTCATAGTACTAGCACTACCCTTCTAACCTATACAGATACTGTCTATAATTCTAGAGATAACAGCAAACTAGTCTCTTCCTTATTTCTGGACTTGTCTAAAGCCTTTGACATGGTTTATCACAACAAACGTCTACTTCAAATGTCCTCACTAGGTGTCTCTCAGCCCACCCTTCTGTGGTTCAAAATCCACCTGTCCAATAGGTATCAGTCAGTAAAATGACACTCCACTCCCTCCTTACCTCCCAGTCACCACTGTTGTACCACAAGGCTCTATCCTTAGCCCCTTCTCTTTAGCATTTTCACCAACACCCTCTATACTTTCATACAACAAGCCACCCTAATACAATACACAGATGATCCCACTCTCATTTGCACATCTGACAATATAGTACACTTTGAAACAATTACTCTGGAAGCTTTAACACTCACCGAAACACGCCTTTATAACTTGCAATACATGCTCAACCCAAAAAAAGACCAAATGACTACCCCCCACCCACCCATAACCCTCTCTCATGAAAAAAAAAATTGTAAAGTCCTCTCTCTTGATAAACCACTGAAGTCACTTCTCGTAGCAAACTATTACGGTTGATAGTGGATGATAATCTTACATTCGACCTGCATATACAAAATTACATAAGAAAAACTCATCAAAAAGTAGGAATGCATTACAGAGCCAAACACTTTCTCATTAGCACAACTAAAAGTACACTTGCCACTACTTATCTCCTCCCTGTACTTCTTTCTGGCGCTTCAGTACTTACTAACCTCCAGGCATCACAAAAATGAAAACTTAAACAATGCTATAACAAAGTTGCTAAATTTGCAGGATACCCCTTTCAGAACCCACCACTGTAGAGCACTGAAAAGCCTAAATTGGTTAGAACTGCTTCATCAACTAACATATATATAATGTCTTACACCTATAAAATCATCTAGCATCCATCTGCTTGTCCATCCCTAAAAAACATTCTACACAGCTATGCTTCCAGTCGCTCACTGCGATCCAGTGACCAAAAACTCCTGTCTGTCTACACACCTAGGAAATCTGTTGGGTATTGTCTGTACTCGTACAAGGTTGCTAAGTCCTAGAACTCCTTACCTGTATCCAACAGGTTTATACCCTCCCTCCCATATTTCAAAACCACTCTGAAAGAGTTCCTAGCTAAAATCTGGCTTTGTTCTTGCTCAAAATCAGGATAAACTATATCCCTAAATGTGAACAAGTACTTTTTCATTCATAATACTGTCTTACTTTCCCTTCTTCATTTACTTCCTTAATGCTATCTATTCTCTTCCCAGACTTTCTCACTAAATATACCATGATCCTGTTTTTCCCTCACTTCATATTGCATTTCCTATTTGTATTAGACTAACTTACCTTTAATTTCTCTACAAACTGTCTAAAATGTCTCTAAATATTAAATGATAGTCATATGCCTTGCATCAATTCTTAACCATTTTTTTTTTATATCAGGTCTGTTGGATTAAGTGGTAATGACTGTACCCAAGGGTGAGAGAGCAGTGAGTGGAGCAGATTTCAGTGGGCATGTTGGTGAAGGGAACAGATGGGATGAGGAAGTGATGGGTAGGTATGGTATTAAGCAAAGGAATGCAGAAGGGCAGATGGTAGTGGATTTTGCGAAAAGGATGGACATGGCTGTGGTGAATACGTATTTGAACAAGAGAGAGGAGCATAGGGCGACATACAAGAGTGGAGGAAAATGCACACAGGTGGATTATATCTTATGTAGAAGGGCCAGTCTGAAGGAGACTGTAAAGTGGTGGCAGGGGAAAGTGTAGTTAGGCAGTATAGGATGGTGGTTTGTAGGATGACATTGGTGATCAAGAAGAGGAGGAGGAGTGTGAGGTCAGCACCAAGGATCAAATGGTGGAAACTGAAAAAGGGTAATTGTGAGGTGGAGTTCAGGGAAGAGTTAAGACAGGCACTGGGTGGCAGTGAAGAGTTACCGAATAGCTGGGTAACTACAGCAGAGCTAGTAAGGGAGATGGCTAGAAAGGTGCTTGGTGTGACATCTGGAAAGAGGAAGGAGGACAAGGAGACCTGGTGGTGGAATGAGGAAGTACATGAGAGTATACAGAGAAAGAGCTTGGTGAAGAAGAAGTGGGATTATCAGAGAGATGAAGAAAGTAGACAGGAGTATAAGGAGATGAGGTGCATGGCAAAGAGAGAGGTGGCGAAGGCGAAGACTAAGGCTAAGGATAAGGCATATGAACAGTTGTATGAAGGGTTGGACACTAAGGAGGGAGAAAAGGACCTGTACTGATTGGCTAGAAAGAGGGACCGAGCTAGGAAAGATGTGCAGCAGGTAAAAGTGATAAAGGATAATGAGGGAAATGTACTCACAAGCAAGCAGAGTGTGTTGAGCAGATGAGATGGAAAGAGTACTTTGAGAGGCTGATGAATGAAGAGAATGAGAGGGAGAGAAGGCTGGATGATGTGCAGATAGTGAATCATGAAGTGCAGTGGATTACCAAGGAGGAAGTAAGGATAGCTATGAAGAGGATGAAGAATGTAAAGGCTGTTGGCCCAGATGACATACCTGTGGAAGCATGGAGGTGTTTAGGTGAAATGGCAGTGGAGTTTTTAACTAGATTGTTTAATGAAATCTTGGAAAGTGAGAGGATGCCTGTTTTGGTACTGATTTTTAAGAATAAGGGTGATGTGCAGTGCTGTAGTAACTACAGAGGGATTAAACTGATCAGTCACAGCATGAAGTTATGGGAAAGGGTAGTGGAAGCTAGGTTAAGAAGGGAGGTGATGATTAGTGATCAGCAGTATGGTTTCATGCCAGGAAAGAGCACTACAGATGCGATGTTTGCTCTGAGGGTGTTGATGGACAAGTACAGAGACGGTCAGAAGGAGTTGCATTGTGTCTTTGTGGACTTATAGAAAGCATATGACAGGGTGCCTAGAGAGGAGTTATGGTATTGTATGAGGAAGTCAGGAGTGTCAGAGAAGTTTGTAAGAGTGGTACAGGATATGTATGAGGGTAGTGTGACAGCGGTGAGGTCTGCAGTGGGAGTGACAGATGCATTTAAGGTGGAGGTGGGATTACATCAAGGATCAGCTCTGAGCCATTTCTTATTTGCAATGGTGATGGACAGGTTGACAGACAAGATCAGACAGGAGTCCCTGTGGACTACGATGTTTGCGGATGACATTGTCATCTGTAGTGACAGTAGGGAACAGGTGGAGGAGACCCTGGAGAGGTGGAGATATGCTCTAGAAAGAAGAGGAATGAAGGTCAGCAGGACTAAGACAGAATATATGTGTGTGAATGAGAAGGAAGATAGTGGAATGGTGAGGATGCAGGGAGTAGAGGTGGCAAAGGTGGATGAGTTTAAATACTTGGGATCAACAGTTCAGAGTAATAGTGAGTGTGGAAGAGAGGTGAAGAAGAGAGTACAGGCAGGATGGAGTGGGTGGAGAAGAGTGTCAGGAGTGATTTGTGACAGATGAGTACCAGTAAGAGTGAAAGGAAAGGTCTACAAGAGGGTAGTGAGACCAGCTCTGTTATATGGGTTGGAGACAGTGGCACTGACAAAAAGGCAGGAATCAGAGCTGGATGTGGCAGAGTTAAAGATGTTAAGATTTGCACTGGGTGTGACAAGGGTGGCAGGATTAGGAATAAGTATATCAGAGGGTCAGCCCAGGTTGGAAGGTTTGGAGAAAAAGCCAGAGAGGAAAGATTACGTTGGTTTGGACATGTGCTGAGGAGGGATGCAGAGTGTATTGTGAAAAAGATGATAAGGATGAAGTTGCCAGGTAACAGAAAAAGAGGAAGGCCTAAGATAAAGGTTTATGGATGTGGTGAGAATGGACATGCAGGTGGCTGGTATGACAGAGCAAGATGCAGAGGACAGGAAGAAATGGAAACAGATGATCCACTGTGGCGACCCCTAATGGGAGCAGCCGAAAGAAGAAGAAGAAGCAGAAGTCTAATTTGTTATAACTATTTAAACTGCAGATGTTTTATGTTTTATTTTTGATGATTGTAAAATTACTGCTCTTAAAATGTTTTGGAATAATTTGAAGCTTTTCTCCGCAGACCTCTGCTGAAAATGGGCTTCTACTCCCCAACCTACTAATTTTTAACTAGCTCTCCATGGCCCACCAAATACGCAACCAACCTGAAAAAATACCCACTCTCAAAGGCCCACTTAGTCACTATTCCAATAACTGGACCCTGCACTCCAGTAACAAAAACCTAGTAAATATTAAAAGTATCAATAATGCTGGTGACTTTCTATATTCAAACAGTATTGCCAAAATCTGCAAGTCCCTTCTTCTTCTTTCGGCTTTTCCCGGTTAAGGGTCCCCCATCGATATTAGCTCTACTTCCAGCACCACCAAGTTTAAGAAACTACTAAAAGATCACCTAACATCTACCTGGCTCTGCTCATGTACTAACCCTGGATAAGTTTCTGTCACTCAGATATAACCTCTAACTACACTTCTATCCTCTCTATAACTCCTGTAACCTCCTTCTCCCTTACCTATATCCCCTTGTCTCCTCACTCAGATATAACCTCTAACTACACTTCTATCCACTCTATAACTCTATAACCTCTTTCACCCTTACCTATATCCCCTTGTCTCCCTCACTCAGATATAACCTCTAACTACACTTCTATCCACTCTATAACTCCTATAATCTCCTCATCCCTTACCTATATCCCCTTGTCTTCCTCACTCAGATATAACCTCTAACTACACTTCTATCCACTCTATAACTCCTGTAACCTCCTTCTCCCTTACCTATATCCCCTTGTCTCCCTCACTCAGATATAACCTCTAACTACACTTCTATCCACTCAATAACCCCTGTAACATCATCCTCCCTTACCTATACCCCCTTGTCATCCTCACTCAGATATAACCTCTAACGACACTTTTATCCACTCTAGAACTTCTGTACCCTCCTCCTCCCTTACCTATATCCCCTTGTCTTCCTCACTCAGATATAACCTCTAACTACACTTCTATCCACTCTATAACTCCTGTAACCTTCTCCTCCCTAACCTATACGCCTTGTCTTCCTCACTCAGATATAACCTCTAACTACACTTCTATCCATTCTATAACTCCTGTAACCTCCTCCTCCCTTACCTACATCCCCTTGTCTCCCTCACTAAGATAAAACTTCTAACTACACTTCTATCCACTCTATAACTCCTGTAACCTCCTCCCTTACCTATATCCCCTTGTCTTCCTCACTCAGATATAACCTCTAACTACACTTCTATCCACTCTATAACTTCTGTAACCTCCTCCCTTACCTATATCCCCTTGTCTCCCTCACTCAGATATAACCTCTAACTACACTTCTATCCACTCTATAACTCCTGCAACCTTTTCTTCCCTTACCTGTATCCCCTTGTCTTCCTCACTCAGATATAACCTCTAACTACACTTCTATCCACTCTATAACTCCTGTAACCTTTTCTTCCTTTACCTGTATCCCCTTGTCTTCCTCACTCAGATATTACCTCTAACTACACTTCTATCCACTCTATAACTCCTGTAACCTCCTCCTCCCTTACCTATATCCCTTGTCATCCTCACTCAGATATAACCTCTAACGACACTTTTATCCACTCTAGAACTCCTGTACCCTCCTTCTCCCTTACCTATATCCCCTTGTCTTCCTCACTCAGATATAACCTCTAACTACACTTCTATCCACTCTATAACTCCTGTAACCTTTTCTTCCCTTACCTGTATCCCCTTGTCTTCCTCACTCAGATATTACCTCTAACTACACTTCTATCCACTCTATAACTCCTGTAACCTCCTCCTCCCTTACCTATATCCCTTGTCTTCGTCACTCAGATATAACCTCTAACTACACTTCTATCCACTCTATAACTCCTGTAACCTCCTTCTCCCTTACCTATATCCCCTTGTCTTCCTCACTCAGATATAACCTCTAACTACACTTCTGTCCACTCTATAACTCCTGTAACCTCCTTCTCCCTTACGTATATCCCATTGTCTTCCTCACATTTGTAAACTGTATTCTCTCAGATGACATACTAAATCTACTGTAGAAGTTTATGAAAATCTAAGACATGCTGTACTTTATTTTTACTTTCTTCATGTGTTAATCTCATCTCTCATGTATATATTTTTGTTGAATAATCTCCTAAGTATATAAATTGATTTACTGATCTCTGCTAGACTGTAAGTAAATACATATAAGCTGTATAGTAAACTGTTTCTATGTTGTACTAGACATGTATTAGTAAAAATATACTTTGCTGGAGCTTTTCTCCTCTGGCCTCCACTAAAAATGGACAATGTCCTCCAGTCGGACCATTCCAGCAAACAAAATGTTAAATAAATAAAATAACAAAATAGTCAGACTTTTTCAGTAATCAAAGGTCAATAAATAAATATTAGCCAAATGTTTTCCAGGGAGAAGTCATACTATAAAGTAATCTACTCAGCCCAATGTTTATATCTCTTCCTACTTTTCTGCTTCTTTACTAAAAGATTTATCTGATGCCACAGACTCACAACAAGGCTTAATGGGGAAGGAGGACTCCTCAGATCAAGAGCTGGCACATTTAGAAGTGGGAAGTCTGCAAGCAAAAATGGTAATGCATCTTCCAAAGTATGTAACAGATTCTTCTGTTCAGATTGTAAATAACACTAGTTCATCTTTAATAGTTAATGAAACTATAACAATGTCAACAAACAGGATGAGTTAACTGAACTGATCTGCTAATATGAACAGTGTAAATACAAAGAAATGTTTGTTGGAAGGCCTTGTGTGCAGCAGCCATTATTTCTAAACTGGATAAACTAACACTGGTGTTAAAAATATACATGATTTGACTAAAGAATTAAACCCATTAAAATGGTCTCAGCCTCTCAGGTAAGAGCAATTTGAATCTCAGGCTAAGTCAGATGACCAAAGCCATTCAAAATGCGCAAACTGAAAATTCACATACAGTGCAGCAAAACAAATCTCTGTCTCTGCAAACTGTTCTGACAGAAGAGAAGGACCTTGAACTGGAGATCCTTTCAAGAAGGCATAACCTCCAGCTACAAACGTTTTTTTTTGTGCGTGTGTGTGAATTCTCAAAAATTACTAATGACTTAACATTGCTCTGTCTCAAACCTGTTGTTATGTACAGGTCAAGCCCCCCTTGGCTAGGACAGAACAAAGCAATGACAGTTCAATTTACTTCTGTTGCTAAGAGAAATGTTTTGTGATTTGTCTGGCTTTAAAACAAAGTAACAAACTAACTAAATATTCTTCAGTCAATGATTTCAGTAGTTTTGGTATTTCGGTATCTACCTAGCAAGATGGTGGCAAATAGAAATCTTTCATCTATAAGAATGATTTCATAGTAGAAGGGAATCACTTCAAGATTTTTGTCCCCTGCAACATTATGGGGTCGCAATATGCAGATCTTCCACTGTGCTTTAAAACATGTTGAGAATCGTTTTAATAATTCTAAGTCTGCTTGTGCTGCAGTTACTGTTCATGATTCCAGCAACCCTAAAATCTGGAAAAAATGTATCTTTGCTTGAAAATTGTTGCCTGATAGCTCTGCTATTTTACGATTATACATTTTTGCAAAATGTATCAGTAATTATTATCCCCATCACTGAATTATTTTATTCATCCAAATCATATTTTTTATTCCATTTAGGAATATGACTGCAGCTAGTCATGTTTCATAGATATAATGTCTTAGTGCTGTTTATCGACTTTATTTATATATATTGTTTTGCTTGGTTGATAGATTTACAGCCTTCAATATGACATACGGATAATATTTACTTATTTTGCTTGAGTCATTAAAAATCTCTTTTGCATACTGAACATAAAAACAATTATATTTATAAATATTTTGTACTAAATCAGTGTTAATGAATATGATTTGAGTATTAAAGTTCAGCTGGAAAAATGCATTTTTGAGACTAAAGATGTATCACTACCAAATCTTTTTGTGAAAAAAAACACTCTTTTTTTCCCCTACCAAGGAATACTATAAGTTAGATGGGTGTGACATAAATTTATATGATATGATTTATATGATTGCCTCACATTCCCTGGACAGCTTTTGTAGCTCCCAAGAAAAAAGGAGGGTATAAAATAAAGTTTCATAATTAAATATTAATCTCTCAGTCTGCAAATGATTACAAGCCTAGCCAATAATGTGAGGTCAGAATCAAACCCAGTACCTTGTATCTGTGAGATAAAGACTTTAACTGTTATGCTAACATCACTCAATTGGTGGAGCTTGATTTGATGCAGGTTTTTTTTTTTGGCTATGGTGAAATTATTACATGTAGTATTCCACATTTCTTGGGCAATTAAAACATTTATTTCAAAATGCTTTGCAACAATGCACCAGATTCCAAAAGCCTGGCATAGTGAGAGCAGGATGGCAGCCATCTGCACTGATTTATATGATCAACTTTGTCCCCCAAGCTGCATGACTTCATAACATTGTGAATCTGTTCCATCTGCATTCATTCCATTTTTCAGTATTTTGGGCTTACGTCTATTGTTATCATACAGTTTGAATTAATACTTTTGTTATATTCCCAGCCTGTGCTAAGTACTGGACAAGCAAACATAAAACATCATATCTCCTGCTCTGCATTATCCTTCTGGTGTGACTGTCCAGCCTATAGCCCATAATGTTGGTCTGCATACAGCCTTTGCTAAGCTCTAGACAAGCAGACATTACAGTGCCACATCTTCCTTTTAAATTTCCAGCTGACAGACCCTACTGTTGGTCAACCTATAGGCAGTTCTAAGTTCTAGTACTATTCCCTGTCATATTTTTTGCTGTTATAATTATTGAAGTATATGATACTGTAATTGCTCTCATGACAAACTTCCACCATTCTGAAGGCAGACATAACAAAAACAAAACAAAGTCATAAAATGTTTGAAATAATACTTCAAACTTCACACCCAAATGACAGAAATCTGGAAGCAGAGCTGTAACTAGGGTGGGGCAAAGGGTCAGCTACCCTGTGTACAAATTCTTAAGGAGTGTGTCTGGCAGTTGCCAGTGGGGCACAAGGAAGTACCATCAATCCAGCATCCATTTAAGCTATGGGTGACAGTGCAGCTTCTTATATTTATTTATTTTATTTATCATTTGTTGACCGGGAAAGTCCGACTAGGTTCCACAGAGCCTGTTTTCAGCGGAGGCCCGGGGAGAAATGCTCCAGATGCATGTCTTTGGAATGTGGGAGGAAACCGGAGTACCCGGAGGAAACCCACGCGAACACAGGGAGAACATGCAAACTCCACACAGAAGGCACCCCAGCTGAGAATCGAACCGGAGAACCTCTCCTTATAGGTTTCTGTACACTTGCTTGAGGTGAAATTGCTCAAGCATCAGTAGCATGGTAAAAGAAAAGATGAATGGCGTAACACCAAATGCTGTTTTCCCATAGGAATTCATTAACAGTGCACATTTAGAAATCTTACCGGCAACGATTCTCTTGTTTTGAGAGATTTCTCCCTTCTTCAAGTTGGCGAAACTGGGGGGGGGGGGGCAGTATATATAGGTTTGGGTTGTGTGGGAGACTTGCCTTTTCACCAGGGGTGTAGAGGGACTTGGCCTCCTGCAAAAAACAACTAACAATGATTTCTTGTATGAATGCAGTTACTGCAATAGGCAGCTATTTAGTAACTTACTATGTTGACAACTATAGCAAGGAGCTTGCATAAGCTTTGTGCTACAGTTCAGAGTTTAGGTCTTTTTAAGTATTACAAAACATTTTAAAAATAATTATATTGTCATCAAAAACAATTACAGTTTAAATAATTATATGAAATTAGACATAATATGAAAACTTTTTTTGTATTCCTCCACTTTGGGTTGAGGGGGCAACAGTCTGGTGGTTGCCCATGGAGCCCAAATAACCTTACTATAACTGTACAAGTGCTTTTCTGCCTCCTAAACCAAAATAATACTAAATTAATTCAATCTGATGTACTCTATAAGTAATATGCATCGGAACATACGTGTCTAACATGTACAGTACATTAGGAAGCTGACACCAGAAGTGCGGGGGAAGACAACATAAGACTACAGAAACAAGAATTCTGGAGAAATAATGCCGTTATTTAAAAAGGTAAAAGATTTTTTTTGTAATAATGACATTGTTAAATTGAAATAATCCATTCCTATGTGTGAGTAATCAGGAGTTTAACAGGACTGGCTTTGTTTGATGAACTGGGGTACATCCTGGTGATCAAACTATGCCATCCATTTGTCGATCCTACATCACCCACATGCAGTCATGGACTCCTTTCACAACACACTTATCTAACATCATTGCTGATGCTGGTTGTGGTACAGAGGGTTAAGGCTGTGAGTTGTAGCCCCTTGGAGTACAGGATTAGATTCCCTTAATCCTTTTGCCTACTGTGCATCATTGAGCAAGTCACTTAAAAACACAGTACTTTGTGAATACTGGACATTTGGGCTAGGCTTTTCAATGGTCCCCTAGACTGCAAGCCTAGTGACTACCTATGAACAGCAATCATTAACAGAAGTGTGACAAAGTAAATTTCTCACCAAAGGAATTTGAAACTCATCAAAAACTGGTTAAAAACAGAATATGTTTTGAAGGTATTACAGCTGATTAATTTCTGTAAAATTCTAAAACTTTTGTTTTAGTTATTTCTTTAGCCGTGTCTTTTTCTCCAGGTCCCTTCTGAAAAATGGGCTTACCCATTAGGGCCAATGGATTGCATTGGAAATTACCTGTGCAAACTTAAATTCCTTTATAATGCAGAGGATCTTTTCACAAACCCATTGTATTTAGTTTTTTTTAAAAAACAGTGTCATTTACATTTGTATTTAGCATAACAATATAGAATAATTAAAGAGAAAATTACAAATTTTAACCTGGTATGTTTACATCACCAAGAACTATAAAGTTTCAGTGACACAAAACAAAGTTTATAAAAAGTCTATACATTCTTGTAGGAATGTCTTCTCATAACCAGGTACAGCACATCAGGATTAAAAATCTTCACATTATTAGTGCAGTCCGGTTAATCATTTAATAACCTTTATGACACGTGGTACAAACAATTAATGATGAGGTAACCACGGAAATAGAATAATGTAATGCATAAACAGAACATCAGACGAAGAAATGAAGAAACTTTAACTAATAACGTATATTACTTATATAGGTAATTTCTAACCGACTAACTGATCTGGTCCCAGGACCCCTGTTGACCACGAGCCGGTCCTTTTAGACAAATATAGTGACTACTACAGACACAAGAATATCAACAATCTTACAAGAAGAAGCACTCATCCCTCCCAATAAATGAGTAAAACATATATCAAAATAATAATCTTTTACAATGCTTATTAAAAGTTGCATATGCTACCAGACGTTTTAATTCTACAATGATATGGACATTTAATGTGAAAACAACTTTTCTGTGACGTTTTTACCGATCGAAAGATGTTAACCAAGACCCTTTATTTTTGATCCTCTCCAACTACACTGATGTACTAAGCAGGGATGGGAATTGAGCAGCTGCAGTGTCACTGGAGTCAACAAATGCAGTTTTTCGATTCCTTTGGTACCAAAACTTAGATAGGACTATAAAAATGCATCCTGCTAGTACCATAACCAAAACTGAAGTTTACTCAGTTTATTCTTAACAAAGCATGCCGTTGTTATTCAAAGTATTCCGTGATAATCTCAGGTCGCCATATATAGCAGAAATCACATAATTATGCTTTCTGGTCCATCATCAGTACATTTTTATTAATGCGAAATACGTTACAGAACACACTTTTTCTTAAGGGCTGCAATTCACCCTCACTCACTAATCCTAACACCCAGTCAACAAACTTGTTTCTTTCTGTGTTACGGGGGAGGGTAAAACAACACAATTTCCTCGGGAGGGTTAAGGGTAAGAGAGATAAAAATCAGTATTCCGCATTCTTTTATTGTACGATGCCCCCATCCCAAATTAATCACACCATGACGTGCTTTATGATGCTGATAAACTAAATCGGCGCGTAACGAAAAGGTGAAAAAGAAGAGTTTGTACTGTTTTTGAATACGAAGTGCTAAACTGGTACTCCCCCATCACCTTTTGTTAAGCTATACATAGAGCAGTGGGCGTGCCGTTCATTTTCAGCCCAAGCCTAGGCGGCTGATGTTTGTAATCGTGCTTCTAGGTGCGCGCACTGGTTCACTGGGCGTGCCAAGCGATTTTATCCCCCGCCTAGTCAGGTCAGGTGTGTGAACGTGTTTGTAGGTGTGCGCGCGCCTCAACAGGTGCTATAGGGTTAGTTACGAAGATTTAGTATTTGGGCGAGGCTGGATGAGGCATCAATAACATCAGCGTTTGAGATGTGGGAGACTTGATTTTGTTACGGAGCTAATAGTGTATGTTATGAAGGTGTAGACTGTGTTGGTGAAATTGTTTACGAGAAGTACTGGTTTATATTCTAAGTCTTTGCAAGTATCCTTAATTTAAATTGGATATTTGATTATGGATCAAACATCTCTTTGGACAAATGTCACCTGTGCTAATGGTAAGTTGCTGTAAACATGAAACCTGAGTTACCAGTTTGGCGTTTTTTTTCTCGTTGGCATTGATATTTGAGTATTGTACAGTAATTTATTTTAACGCCTGTTATTTTAAAGGGAATATGTACTTCCCACTTGCACCACGGTTTGTGGATTTTTTGCTCTTGAACGTAAGTCTTTCACTATGCCCTGGTCCTCACTTCTGTTAATATGTTTGCATTATTTTCTAAACGTTACTGCCCGCATGTCCTATTTACGGCGTGGGTTACGGTAAACAAGTTTTTAGTGTTTTTCTGATCAGCAATTCTGACTGTATGCAGGGTGTGTAACCTCCCCCGAGTTGCAGATTTTCTTTTGAGCTGCTTTGCATTAGTAAACTAAAATAAATGCTTAGGATTTGTTTTCCTTCCTTGACATCAAAACCAAATTGCAGTCCTGCCTGTACTACTCCATGATGCACAAGTGCTGTTGGCTTTGAATTGTATTGACCCACCGCCCTTTTCGCGCAGGAATGGTGCTATTTATTCTTGGGTTTATATCTTAAGTCGATTAACGTTTAAAACGGGGTATAACAAGATAAGATATTAACTATTTACACAAGGCTATAAAATATTTATATTTTTTTAGCCGTTAGTACTTCTCCAGTAAATCACTGAAGTTCTCATTCTTATAGTCGACGACTCCTTTTTAAGAGTCTCAGCTAGGCAAATCCATTCAACAAATGCAGATTCAGTTTTGCAATTCTATTTTTTGTTATAACTTTTCTTGCAACGGCAATTATTGTCCAAAGAGGAGAGATTTTTGAAACGTTGCTGGTGTTGGGGCATTATATAGTATCAAGGAGCCAGTAATAATACGATTGTCTGATCACAAAGCTGAGTGGCTAAAATCACTCCAAAAGGATGTCACCAACTTACGTCTATTCTAATGTGCAACCTATCGGCATTAGAAACATCATTACACCTCCAGCATTTAATTTTTCTGTTTTATTTATTTAACATTTATTGTTTACTGGGGAGGACTGATGAGGCAAAGCCCAATTTCAGAGGAGGCCTGGGAGGAAATGCTTCAGATGAGGGTGTAATTTTTTGAGTTGTAAGAAAGGACACTATGCAGAAATTTCTACATATAGATTTTCCAGTAAAGTGAGGACGTTGACTTTTGTGCAGATTAAGAATATTTTTTTTTTATTTAGGCATAAAAATGGTTCATTATTAATTTTTGTTGAGAATATCCAGATTGTCATATCTGGGGTAACCAATTCCATTCCAATAATCTTGTGTATATAATTGGTAGATTTGACTTTCTCCGTGGTTGGTCCACTGTTAACAGTGGAGAGTAAATCCAAGATTTTTGGAACAGGTTTATTATGAGTATAGGTTCATAGGTTGGTACTAGACCTAATGATATTCAGGATTTTATCCTGAATATATTCTTTACATCTATGTATATCTAGCCATCCACCTGTCCTCAACCCACTTTCTCCATTTTGTACATGGGGTTGGGATGTGTCACAGTGACCATCTCGAGCCAAGGTTTACACCACTGGGTGGCTACCCCTGCAGGTGGTAGTTCATTCATACTGCACTTACTCGTTCTCACCTATAGTCAGTTTAGAGTATGCAGTCCACCTACTGCATGTCTTTGGAATCGGAGAGGAAACGGGAGAACTGTTGCCAGCTGTTATTGTGTTTAGTAATTCCTCAAAGTTGGGTGCTGTTATTGACTCCAAGTGATGTTAGCATACTACAAGAGGGTCTCATAGCAACAAATGACTGGTGCCAAAGGCATGGCCTTGAGTTAATTGCAAAATGTCAACATGGCCCCTACTGATTACTACATCAATGGCAACCCTCTGAGCACACAATGTGTGGTGAGGTACCTGGGTACACAGGTTGACAACAATCTCACATTCGACCATGATGTATCAGGAGTGGTCAGAAAAGCCTTTTACGTGGTTCATCTTTTAAGTAAAGGGATTGCATCAAGGGAGGTTATTACCTCTCTGTGCTCCTTCTACCCGTTTGGTATATACCTCTCCAAACAGCTGCACCAACTGGAAAGACCACAGAAATACCTCACAAAGAGAATCCATGGCCTCCAACACCTGTCCTGAGGACAGGCTCAAATTGCTATCACTCTACTCTGTTGTAAAGATTGCTCAGAGGTGATTTGTCTCGCCTACAAGGCAATCTTGGACCCTGCCCTACTAGAGATGCTTCATATCAGTAAGTCCAACTTCTTGCGCATTACCAGCTTGAAAGGCCCAAGTCTAATATGTGGTGACAGCAAAACCGGCTGGAGAGATGTTTGTCTTCCAGAGGCTGCCCCGTCTCTGGAATAGACTTTTCATACATGTCAGAGTACCTCGCTGATCCTCTCAAGCTGTAGTTCTGCACAAGTATGTAACGTGTCTTAGCTTGTATCCCTATAAAGGATGCTTCCAAATTGATGTCCTCAGAATGGTGCATTAAAAAAAATTGCTTGATAATTATTCCTGAGCGTTATTTGCAGATAATTATTCCTGAGCAAACAGATGTTGCTTGGATGTCTACAGCTTGCATATTTGGAGGAAATTCTTGTTGGGGGGTGTTTTCAACTTGGGTACTTGAAGAGTCGTGTTGTTGGATGACCACAGACAGGATATTTATCATTAAAAGTATGTCAATTTTGTCCTTCATTTGCATCTAAATGTATTCCTAGTAATCGTGTATTTTTATTTATTGACATGATTATTGGTCCGACTGTATTCCTAGTAATCGTGTATTTTTATTTATTGACATGATTATTGGTCCGACTGGGCAGAAGCCAATTTTCAGTGGATGTCTGGGCAGAAGAACTCCAAAGTATTGGAAAACATTTTAGAAACAATTTTCCACTCTTCAAAAAAATAAAACAAAAACATCTGCGGTTTTAATTTATAACAAATTAGACATTTACAATAATTTAATATTTAGAGAAATTTTAGACAGACTAACCTTTAATTCCTTTAATTTCTCTCTAAACTCACTTCATATTGAAATTCCTATTTATGTTAGGGAAAAACAGGCTTATGATATATTTGGAGAGAGAATCAGGGAAGTAAATTGGATAGCGGTAAGGAGATGTAAGGAATGAAAAGGTATTCACATTTATGGATATAGTTTATCCTGGCTTTGAGCGAGAACGCAGCCAGATTTTAGCTATAACTTTCAGAGTTGTTTTCGAAGATGGGAGGGTATAGACCTGATGGATACAGGTAAGGAGTTCCAGGCCTTGACAATCTTGTATGAATACAGACAGCCCAGAAGACTTGCTAGGTTTGTAGGTAGACAGGAGTTTTTTGGTCACAATCTCAATGACGGACTGGGATCATAGCTGTGTAGAATTTTAGTGCTGGCCAGGTGGATGGATGTTGGATAATTTTATAGGTGGTAAGTTGTGAATGTTAGTTGATGTAACTTTTCAGTGCTATACAATGGTGGGTACTGAAAGGGGTGTATGCTACAAATTTAGTAAGTTTGTTTATAGCATTGTTCAAGTTTTAATGTTTGTGAAACCTGCAGGTTGGTAAGGATGGGAGTGCCTTAGGGGTGGGAAGTTGGCATAATGGTTAAGGTGTTTATCTTACAAACACAAGTTGCAGGGTTTGATTCTCACATGGGGTAATTGCCCACAAGGGCACTTAGCCTAGTACTAACCTAGGAACCTAAATAAAAGTGGGGATAAGGTTAAGTAGTGGCAAGTAATGATTTTAGTTGTGTTTGTGAGTTTTTAGCTCTGTAAGGCATCCCTTTTTGATTTTCTTGTACAATTTTGCTCTGCTGGTGTTCACAATATATTTCAATCAGTTGAAGTACTGGGTTGTAAGTCAGTTGAGTTCTGAAGGTTGCGCCCAAAAATATATATTTTTTGATGTCTAAAATTAGTATTTGGAAATTTAGACTGCGTGAACATAATTGCTGAAGTATTAGTGAAGTTGGAAAAAAATTGTAAAAACTGTTCTCAGAATGAAAACCACAAATTCTGGGTTGATTTCTGTGTAATAATTATATATTTGCAAAAGGGCACCCTCCATAGTATCGCATAGAAGTTTCCCTCTCCCTGTGCAGTATCTGTGAGGGTGTGTTATGAAGTAAATATAAGTAGTCATTTTGGGTTTCTTATGTATTACAAAAATTGTTCTAGATGTTAGTAAAAATCCCTCTAGTGAGGAGGTAAGCCGTTGAGTAAGTTTATGGGGCAGGGTCGGCAGGGTCATAAGGTTTATTATAATGGACATGCCTTGTTTTTGTCTTGTAACTGATGTCATTGTAGCACTTTGGCAATTGTGTAGTGGCTGGATATGTAATGTGCATGAGTGCATCATTGGTTATAGCCCAACCACTTGATGGATAGCACTGTATTCACTAATTTTGTTACTTTGGCTCATGAGCAGTGTTGAGCTGAAACATAGTTTGGAAAGTACGTAGGGAGAAATGCTTAGTACACTAAACATGGTAGATTTAGTTAAATGTTGTTGAATGCAGTTGCAGTCAAGTTGCTACAAAGACCCTCTCATAAGCCACACAAGTTTCTGTGTATCTTAAGAAAACCTGCGCATTTTACAATGGCATTTCCAGGCATTATTTGCTGAGCCTTAATTTTTGTGCAATAGTTAGCAAGGCAGGGTATGTATCTTTTGGTATATTTTGTGTGTGACTGTGACATTTCTGACTACCTCTCTGTACACGGAGCATCACTGTTCTGTGTTTGCATATACTATATTTGTTTCCCATGCAGCATGATTTAGGAAAGCCTTAGGAAAAAAATAATGCTTTCCCAAAAGAAAGTAAATTGCTTTAGGGAAACTATAGGTCATGATCGTTAAGGTACTGGGCAACCCTTTTATCTTGGTCTCATGCTATGTTCATTATCTGTGATCTTCTCCAGTTCATATTAAGTACTAGGCTAGCTTCCCTTGTGGGCCATTTTAAGCTTTCTCAATTTCCTCAAAGGTGAGCGTGGAACCCTATACCTTGTGTCTTTTTTGAGGTGAACACCTGAACTTTTAAGCATCATCAGCCTTTGGAGACTGTTTAGTGGATTCCACAGACTAAACCTGTTGGCCTAATAAGGACTATACTGTGATCAGAGATGAGCATGTTTCAATTTGGTATCAAAATTGCTGTTTCTTTATGAATTTGTTTTCCAAAAGGCATTACTTTAAAATAGATAGTTATACTGACTCTCTCTAGTTTTGTGTGCATTTTTATTTTATTATACTTCACTCACCCCCCCCCCACCTAAATCACACTTCACAACCCTCTCCACCCTCCTCCGCTCCACTGCCTTACCTTATCCTCTTATCCCTGTAGACCTTTCCTTTACTGCTTTCTCTTTCCTCCCTACTCCCCTAAGCTACCTGAAGACACCTTTGTAATCTCCTTCCTTCTATAACTGTAATTTGAACACTATCTCTCATCCTAAGAGACAACTGAACTGTCTCTAATCGTGTAGTCTTATTATAACTGTTTCAGGTCTCATCAGATACTAAGCTATATAATAAGTATGGCTATTGAGTTTTTCTTCACATATTTTCTTTAACTCCCATTGTTTTTCATTGTAGTCTACTATGAAGCATGTGTTCTATGTTTTTCTCATTACAACATTTTCACTGCTGTTTTGTAGTGTGACACATTTTGTGGTTTGTACTTTAATGTTTTATAATGAAATGTAGTTTAACTCGCAAAGTGCCATGTATACCTGATTTGTGAGATTTTATTTACTCTGCCTAAAAGAGTTTAGAATATGCCCTGGAACTCCTCCATGTTAATAACCCCCCCCTCCTTGTTATAGGACCCCTTCTGCCCCCCTTCTGCCCATCTCCCCTACCTGCGAGATGTATACATATGTACCCAGGGAGTTTTGGACTTCATTGTTATACATTCCCTGGAGCAGTTGGTCTGCACCCCAAACATGAGAAATGAAGTCATGAATTTGGTCATTACCAGCTTTGATTTGTCACCAATAGTTACTCTCTCACTGGTAAATTCTGGCCACAAATTAGTCACATTTTTCATACTGATGCCTGGCACACATTCCAATCCCTCAGTGTTCAAGGATTATGCAAAAGCTAGTTTAGTAACGCTGAGTGGTGACCACGTTAAATTCAAAATCCCCTTCCATCTTGAGCCCACTGCTTGTACAAAGTCTTTCACTGACAAATTCTATGCACATGTAAGTAGCTGCATTTACACACTTCTGTTCCCCTCAAACATGATGTCAAATTAAAGAATGCCAAAATATTTTCTTGCAAATCCACACTTGCACCTCTCCTCAAGAACAAATTCTCAGTGTTATCTAAGGCCAGGAATACCATCTATGCAGCTAAATATCATACAAGACTGTGAACTAGTCAGCTTGAAACGTGACTTGACTTGCCTCATTGCATACAGAAGCTATTCAGTATCCTCCTCAAAACTGACTTCATGGGTTCATGAAGCCACTAGGTACAACCCAAATGTGAGCCATAAATTTGATATATGGGGTGGTGGTCTGGTTGCCTCTGTCCATCAGAGACATGGGTGATAGCCCAGGGGTGAATTTCTGATTACCCATCTGTTGGTCCAGGTTGCACTTAAATGGGGATAGGTCGAAACCTATTTCATATGGATGGGGAGCCTGTGCCAGAGAATGGGAATTCTGAAAAACATATCTGTCTCCATGTCCTGTTTATGTCGCAAGCAAAGTTGAGATTTTTTAATCTAGTTTAATTTGTGCAATCCAGGCATGCCTTGTACACCAGGCAAAGATCACTTGAGGTGGTCAATTCCCCAAAAGGTGCAATAATGCATTTCTTGGTATTCAGTTTTAAGCCATGGCTTTGGCACCAAGCATTTGTCCATGTTAGACCTTCCTGTAGGGTGGTCTTGTCTTGTGTGTGTGTGTGTGTGTGTGTGTGTGTGTGTGGGGGTCAGCGACTGGGGGCTTGGTGACTGGTCCCACTTTGCAATCAGATGTGAACTTGGTTAGCCAGAGGCCTATGACATTGGCTTTGACATCCAAGATGTGAATGCTAAAGAGGGGTGGGCCTAGCACAGAACCCTGGGGAACTCCACTCTTGACCGGCCTCTCTGTAGGTGACCTCACTGATTCTAACCTCCTGGGTCCTATCACTGAGCTAGCTAACATTTTATGATGGGCAGGAGGAGTACAGGAATAGTTTGTACAACAGTCAGTAGCAATGACATTGGGGGTTATCATAAGGGGTGGAGGCCGGAGAGACTTTTAAAACGACAGCAGCAAGAGGGTTGGATGTTTTGGGAAAATTTTGGGAACAAACAGGGTAGCTAAAGAGGTATTCGGGCAAGCAAAGGCAATATTGGAGCTCTTTCAGAAACTAGATAAATGTGTTTAGTGGAGGATTGAGGAGACTCAGAATGCAGCTTTAAGCAGGTGACCTGAAGAGCAGAATATAAAAGCACTGGAGCAAAGACCATTCTCTCACAATTACAGTGTAAAGCACTAGACTATGCAGAAATTTACCAGTAATGCTCTTGGGTTCATAGGTAGGTACAAGGCTATTGGCCCTGGGGGCTTATATCAGCCTAGTCAAAAGTTTCCTGGCTTTTGCCACCCAAGAAAATTATTTTCCTGTGCCCCTGTCAAGCAGTGCTGCAGAAGTGAAAAATATTTTCCCGTGCCCCTGTCAAGCAGTGCTGCAGAAGTTAAAAATATTTTCCTGTGTTCCTGTCGAGCAGTGCTGCAGAAGTGATCCGCGGGGTGAATTTTCTATTTAGTCGTCAAGATTTTTCTTACAAGGCCAATGAGGAGCTTTGCTTGATATGAATGGGTAGTTTGTTTATAGTATGGGAAGTCTTTGGGACAGGAATCTAGCTGTCCAGCATGTTTTGTTTATTGTGGTGACAAGGTTTATGTCTCTGGAGTGTGGTTTGGAGAGACTGGGAGTTCTTAAGTGTAGCATGTCCAACAGCTCTGGGTTTGACGTAGCTTTGTATGTTGGGCAGAGATCACCTCCGAGTAGGCGATATGCGATGGAGTAGAGCTGGCGTTTTTTGAGATGGTCTGCGTAGGGCATCTGTTTGAGGCCAGTAATCCTCTTAGTGAAGTATTTCTCTGGCCTTTCCAATTGTTGTAGGTGTCTTGAGATGCATGCCAAACAGGGTGTTGTACTCTTTAATGGGTCAGATGAGGGATGAGTAGAGGGGAACCATGACCTCCCTTTTTCTAGAGGAGAACCCTTTTGTGATGTGTGCTACGTAGAAGGATTTTTGTCTACTGTGGCAATGTGGTTATCAAAGGAGAGACTACTGTTCACCTGTGTCTCTCTCTTATCGCACTTCTTAGCATTGAGCTTGAGGCCATGACTTTGAAGCATCTGTCTCTGTGAGGCCCTTTTGTAGAAGGTCTACATCATTAGGTGATTCTATTATGGCTCCCAGTTTGCAGTCATCTGCTAACTTTGTCAGCCAAAGACTTCGTGTTGGCCTGCACATCAGAGAAGTAGATGCCGAACAGGAGAGGACCCAGGACAGAACCCTGTGGTACTCCACTCCTCACTGGTCTGAACTCAGACTTTGAGTCCACTACTTTTACTGTGTTGTTTCTGTCAGTGAGCCAGTTGGCCACCCATCTTGTGACATAGGGATTTTTGCCCAGTTTAGTGAGTTTATCTATAATTCCAGATTGGGGGGGGGGGTGGTATCGAAAGCCATGGCAGGCTTAAGGCACAAATGTACGGCATCGGATATTGCCTCATCCATACAAGCTGGGGGGGTGAACAAGTCATGGTCATCATCATGCGCCCATGTCTAGTGGGGCACAGTGATGGCTGACAGCATTGCTGTCTTGGGTGTAAAGGGGACCAGGGAGTCTCATCTAGTGCCATGATGAACTTCACTGTTGGGAACATTGGTCAGATGTACCATCTGGCACAGCTGTGTTAAATTCAGGATAGGTCCTGCATGAGGATTTTGGGAGCCTGTATTTGTCACCTTGATGTGACAGCCCTTTTGTGTAGGTAATAGATGGCCAACATTCACAACTGTGAGCTGGATGTGGCAGAATTAAAGATGTAAAGATTTGCACTGGGTGTGATGAGGCTGGACAGGATTAGGAATAAGTATATTAGAGGGTCAGCCCAGGTTGGAAGGTTTGGAGACAAAGCCAGAGAGGCATGATTACGTTGGTTTGGACATGTGCTGAGGAGGGATGCTGAGTATATTGGGGGAAAGATGCTAATGATGAAGCTACCAGGTAACGGGAAAAGAGGAAGGCCTAAGATCAGGTTTATGGATGTGGTGAGAGAGGACATACAGGTGGTTGGTGTGACAGAGCAAGATGCAGAGGACAGGAAGAAATGGAAACGGGTGATCTGCTGTGGCGACCCCTAATGGGGAACAGCCGAAAGAAGATGATGACTTGGACTCTGCTGTTAACTATATTAAAGCAAGTAAAATAATTGACAAAATGGAAGGTATGGAATGGACAAATCCTACATTTAAAAAAAAAATGCGGAGAATAGCTCCTGGAAACCCTATTGGGGAAAAAAGAAGCTGAAAGACCAATAACTGTTCTATACTACGTTTTCTTTATTTTTTTTCACTCTTAATAACTTAATCTACCATATATTTACTGTGGTCCCTGAAATTTACAGGTTTGTAACATCACATTTTTATAACGTGTTCAGTTGAAAAAATCACATTTTTATAACTTGTTCAGTTGAAAAAAGTGTGTGTGTGTGTGTGTGTGTGTGTGTGTGTATATATGTATATATGTGTGTGTGTGTGTGTATATATATATATATATATATATATATATATATATATATATATATATATATATGTGTTTTATTTATATATATATATATATATATATATATATATATATATATATATATATATATATATATATATATGTGTGTGTGTGTTTTATTTATATATATATATATATATATATATATATATATATATATATATTATATATATAATGTGTGTATATATATGTGTGTAACTTTACATATTTACCATTACCACTCCCACTTCCCCTCTTCCTGCTACATCCCTCCGCTTTCATTACCTTCTTGAACGCCCTCACCCTACAACTCCCATCTCCTCACAACTTTCACAACTACCAACACAGAATCTATTACTAAACCTTCTATACACTATAAACTCTACTTTATCAAAGCCTCAACATGCATACAAAGCTTATATCGTACTCAATCCAACTACTATTACTTCTAAACCTTACTTATATCCACTACCTTACCCAGCCCTACTATTCACATAACTCCCCATTACTCCACACAACCAGCACACTCACTTTCACTCATTTCCCTCAATCTCCCCTGGACTATATCCCATTTACACCCATCTATTTTTTCACTACAAAATAACCTCTACTAATAAACCATTTACCCCATCTCTAACCCACAAACTCCTCTCAAACTTTACAATGTACAACATTCAAAGCAGCCAGTCCAAACGTCTAATCACCATAATCCAACACCTAGCAACCATACTTCTATCAGGAGATATACACCCTAACCCAGGCCCAAACACCAACTCCCATACAACAAAATCCATCCTTTTAACGTCTTTAAATGCCCAAAGCATAGCAAACAAAATCCCCAATCTCCATGCCTGGCTTCTCCACAACAAACCTGACATCTTAGCTATTTCAGAAACCTGGTTAAAACCTCACATAAAGAAATAGTCCCACCAAACTACTCTATCATCAGAAAAGATAGAGCCCAAAAAAAGGGTGGTGGAGTAGCTCTTATCTACTCGTCCATCACTCTCTATAACAAACCCATCCCTCACTTTTCCAACACAAAATTACTAATAACTTTACTTAAATTAAATAAGCACAAACACATCTGCATAGCCTCAAGTTACATCCCCCCATGGAAACAACATCTCAGTACTAGAGTATGTCCTATCCTGACTTTCTACCAGTGTAAGTAATGAAACTATTATCATGGGAGACACAAATATTGACTGACCTTCCATTCATTCCCCAGCTCACCCCTAAACATCAACCTATATAAGTACTCCTAGCTAATCAACCTCTCCACCAGGCCCTCTAAAGACTTCTCCAGTGGCAGTATTATAGACTGGATCTTAGTCTCTCATCCCCACTACTACACTGATAGTGGAACTCTTCCTGATTCTCTCAGTGACCACCTTCCCATTTTCACCAAACGTCTTCCATCCCCATTGCAAGTAACTCACAACTATGTTAGCACTCGCTACCTAAAAAACTTCAACCCTATAGCCTTCTCAGACACCCTAAAATCAATAAATTGGAACCTCCTAAAAACTCTACCTCTAGGCAATGCTGTAGCACACTTTAATGCAATCTTCCTAAAACTACTAGATACTTTTGCCCCCTTTAAAAACTAAAAGAATAAGACACAACACTGCCCCCTGGCTAACAAAAAACACAATAACTGCCATGCGACTTGGAGACAAAACCTGGGCACATTACCAAAGAAACAAAACTCTCGCCACCTTAAATGAATTCAAAACACTTCGCAATACTGTTAAAGAACTTATCACAGTAGATCGACAAAATTATTTCTCCTCTCTCCAAAACAACCATAAAACTAACCCTCAATTATTTCTCCTCTCTCCAAAACAACCATAAAACTAACCCTCAATTATTTCTCCTCTCTCCAAAACAACCATAAAACTAACCCTCAAAAATTCTGGAAAATTCAACTCTTTTTTTTCATCTCCAAACTGACATCGTCCTTCTCGAACAACTCACCTCCCATATCTGGATCCCCCCTCTTGACACCAGCTTCATCTCCAGTCTCTCAAATCCCATCATTCTCCATAAAACCCATCCCCACTTCTACCATAAGAAAACTCCTGCAAAAGCTAAAACCATACACCAATGCCCCCGATAACATTCCCTCATCCTTCCTCAGCATAGCTGCAGAAGCCATTGCCTCCCCCATCAGCATCCTAATAAATCGCTCCATCCAAGAAGGTGTCGTACCCAAACTCTGGAAAAGGGCTTTCATCACTCCCCTGCACAAAGGTGGCAATAATAACAATATTACTAACTTTCGACCCATCGCCATCCTCTCAAAACTCCTAGAGAAATGTTAACTCCTTCCCTATCTGTTAGACAATAATTTACTAACTTCCACACAACACTGTTTCAGACCCAATCACAGCACCATGACTACCCTCCTTTCCTTCCTGGAAACTGTAACTAAAGCCAGAGATTCAGGCTGTATTGTATCTACCCTCTTTCTTGACCTCTCTAAAGCCTTTGATACTATCTCTCACAAACTACTATCTCTCACAAACCTCTAACTAAACTATCTAACCTTAACCTATCCACCCCTTCTCTCACCTAGTTCACCAGCTATCTCTCCAGCGGGCAACAAGCTGTCAAGTGGAAAAAATCCACTTTCCTTAACACACCCACTGGTGTGTCCCAAGGTTCCATTTTGGGTCCTCTCCTTTTCAACATATTCATAAATACTTCCACTCAATTCCATATGCTAAACTTATTCAGTATGCAGATGATTCTACAATTATCTGTGCAGCCACTTCCATCCCTACTCTCTTAAAACGAACTCAAGATGCCTTCACTAACAAAACAGTGGATGAAGGACAATCCTCTTGCACTCAATGCATCAAAAACCAAACTCATGGTATTTACCGCCTCAAACAGAAACATTGATAAAAAGCTATTCTCCATAAATAGTCAAAATAACACACCCCTTGAATTGGTATCTGAAACCAAACTACTTGGAGTCAAGATTGATGAGCAACTGAAATTCAACAGCCACCTACAACTATAAAACCCACGAAAAACTAGGTATGCTCTAATGACGCTATGCTCTAATGACGCAATCGATTCCTCACCCCATCTACTAAACTCACCCTCGCTACTGCATTTCTCATCCCTTCCCTTCTTTATGGAGCACCTCTCCTTACAAACCTGCAATAGTCTCTCAAAACAAACTGTCCTCCTGTTATAATAAAATTGCAAAATTTGCCACAAGCCACAAATCTACCTACCACTGCACATCTCTTCACAAACTTAACTGGCTAGAACTCCTCAACTATCTCACCTATAATCGGCTAACTTTCTCTCTCAAACTAATTTTTCATCCCTCCCTCTGTCCTTCTCTTAGCCCTACCTTTAAAATGAACTTACCTCAAAGACTCCTACGCTCTAGCAACCAAAACCTAATTGAGCTATACAAACCCCTTCATACTCCAGGACAAAACCTCCTATCCTTCGCTTTAGCACGCCTATGGAACTCCCTCCCTCCATCCGTACCACCACCAACCTCCCTGGCTTTAAAAAGTCACTGCACTCGCACCTAGCATCCTCATGGGAATGCTCCTGCTCCCATCCCTCATAGTCTGTTCTCCACTTCTTATAGGCTTCTATATCCTACATCAACAGTTACCAAATAATAAGCCAACTGCAACAACATCTTATAATTCTCTAATCCTAAGATTCCTCTCTAGAAACTATATATTTACCATAGCTATGCTCTGATATTTCTACAAAATTCAACCTAAAAAATGTTTTACTGCACCTGCTTAAACCTTTGTTTTCAACAAAATGAAATCTAAACACTAAATTATAAATGCTTAATCTCTGCCTTGTCTTGAGTCCACAATTGTTTGAATTTTAACTTCTGAAATCTTTTGTTACCACCGTTTTAAAGCATTGTCTTTAACCTACTAATGTTTGTAATTACAAAAACAATGTTATAGTAGTTTACAATCAAAAAATGCTATAATGCTCTTTGTAACCTTTGTTATGGAGCTTTTCTCCCCCGGACTCCATTGAAAACAGGTTCTCTTGGCCCAATGGGCTATCCTGGTAAACCAACTGCAAATAAATAAATAAAATTAATAAATATGTGTGTGTAACTTTACATGTATATATGTGTGTGTAACTTTACATGTATATATGTGTGTGTGTAACTTTACATGTATATATGTGTGTGTGTAACTTTACATGTATATATGTGTGTGTGTAACTTTACATGCATACTTTGTTTTGGAGCTTTTCTCCCCAGGACTCCATTGAAAACGGGTTCTCTTGGCCCAATGGACTATCCTGGTAAACCAACTGCAAATAAATAAATGTGTGTGTGTGTAACTTTGCGTGTGTGTAACTTTGCGTGTGTGTGTGTGTAACTTGGCCCAATGGACTATCCTGGTAAACCAACTGCAAATAAATAAATGTGCGTGTGTGTGTAACTGTGCGTGTGTGTGTAACTGTGCGTGTGTGTGTAACTGTGCGTGTGTGTGTAACTGTGCGTGTGTGTGTAACTGTGCGTGTGTAACTGTGCGTGTGTAACTGTGCGTGTGTAACTGTGTGTGTGTAACTGTGTGTGTGTAACTGTGTGTGTGTGTGTGTGTAACTGTGCGTGTGTGTTATATATAGATATTCTTGATTAAAAGTCTGAGGCTATTAACAAATCTACTTGTGGGTGGTGCAATCTTGGCAGTATAAACTTATTGGAAAGTCATGGTATAGCAGAGATACGATTTCTATATAGTGATGCAGTCACTGCCTTCCTGGCATTAGTGTGTTTTAGATTGCAGATGATAAGATTCTTATGCAGCAAGTGGCTTTTGTTCTGCTGCATACAATGTGATGGAAAACTGATTTTAATGTATAAAGAAGCAATTCACAATTCAAAGCTTCAGTTGATTGTCAGAACCCTCTTAAGCAGATGGTCTTCGTTAAATCAGTTGTTTGCAAAGCTGTGGATCCGAAATGAGAGATTAACTTTGAAATCTTTGAACAGGAAGTGGGTGGAATGTTAGAACAATAAATATAGCACCAGATTAAACTATGAATCTTCAAAATTAAGAGAGAAGGAAAAGACAACTATATTCATTTAGTTATCTAACTGTAGTATGAAATAACTATTTCTGACAATGCAGTTCAGGAATACTGTCTCCATTTAACATGTTTATGAAATAAATGGAATCTTAGTATAGTGAAGAAAGTGTGTACTCAACTGAATTATTTAATTGATGTAATCCAAAAATTAAATGTTTTATGGTCATTTCTCCTTTCATTAACTAAATTCAATAATATTAGGCATTTATTTAATGTTTCTGTCCCTTTAACAGTAAAAATGTTGCTCTAATGTTCTGATTATATCTATATGCTGAGTTAAGAATATGTAGTATTACAGCATAAGGACTGTTACTTTGAAAATGAAAATAATCATACTGATAAGGTTTATTTCTCATTGCAATATATTACTATGGTACAGACCACTATAATAAAATATCTTATCAGTTTATTGTACACTCAGTGGTTAATTTTAGAATTTGATAATGAAGGGATGTTAGTATATGTTCTAATTACCAAGCTATTCATTTAATATAGAGTGATGTAGGCACTTATTTCTAATTAATGCCAGTATGTTTGTTGATTTAAGTATCTTATGAGATACTGAAATGAGATACTGAAGAGCTCAGTTTGCTATGCTTTTATTACTGCTACACATTATCATTTTCTTTGAATTGACTCATCAGATAGTTGATGCCATTCTAAACTATTGTAAAATTGTATGAATTCAGATGCTCTTAGTTTGATTACGGACCTTAGAATGAATGTTATTCAATGTTTACTTGTGTTCTGATTTACTAAGTATTGAGACTATTTAAACTTGTGCTTCTCACTTTAAGGATGTTGTAAATGATTCTATTAATATACATGAGTCTTATGCCTTAAATAATGACAATAAGCGACAAGTTGTCTGATACAAGTTTAGAACTATTGCTGTGTTTTTATTTATAGGAATATTCTTTTCTTTACTGCATAACAAACATGCTTAATATAGTATACATTTTAATGGTTAAGTGTAAATAACACAGCTTTAATTTTACATCGGACATGTAAAGTATGCATCATAGATAAAAATATCTATTTGGTAATATAGCAGTAAATTCATTAATAATTTGATTCACCTGTACTGTAAATTCTAACAACACTTAATATCAGTATTTTTGAATCTCAAATGTTAATACATCAATTTTAAATTGCATATAAAACATCAGTATTTACAATTTTGTCATAAATCAATGCTGTTAAATCTCAGATTTGGTGGAGGGAAGTTATCTGTTGCTAGTAAAGGGGGTGGCTAATTCAAAATAGTCTTGTTTGTTTGAATCGGGAGTCTTTGAACTCCATGAAGTGGGGAACGGTGTATATAAAACTTTATTTGTATATAATTATCATTTGTTGTTTTACAGTGTCTAAATCAGCTAGAAATTTAATTTACATAACACTTTTTTTCAACTGGATCACAATTTTTACATACAGTAAGAATAAACGCATAAATATTGCTTATTTAGGAATTCTAATTACAACACTTATTACTGTAAATGCCATGTATCTCCCATTTAATGTTAATGGATTAAATAATGGCTGCAAAAGAGGAAAGCTATATAAATGCATAGTCCTTTTACAAGAAACGCATCTATTAAAAGAAGATATAAATCGACTTGATAATAAAAAATATACCGTATTTTCAAGTTCACATCAACAAAAAAGGGAGGTGTTGCTATTCTGTGGAATAATTCACTTCTAGTCTCTAAATACTAAGCACAAAACATACCCTTTATCATTTATAAGTATTATCACACTAGAACTTAATAAATGATATATGTTCATTAATGTATATTGGATATACTGAATAGGTCCACATACAGTTAACTAGATCAAATAATACACTTTTCTAAAGGAAACCTCATACTTGCAGTAGAATTTAATTGTATAATCGAAAACGATTGTACTGCAGTAAGGAAAAGAATGATTACATCATCCGCAAAACGTTTGAGTCCTATGATACGAGAGAGATTAATGGTTTTGCAGAACCTAACTCACTTTTTTATACATATTACTCTCCAAGACATGGAACCTGCTCTAGAATTGACATAATTTATATATCTAATCGATTAATCTAATGGGGGTTAGAGTTCAAATTTGGGCGGCCACGGTTACTGTTGCCGCCTCTCAGCAAGAGGTTCTCCGGTTCAATTCTCGGCTGGCGTGCCTTATGTGCGGAGTCTGCATGTCCTCCCTGTGGTCGCATGGGTTTCCTCCGGGTGCTCTGTTTTCCTCCCACATCCCAAAGACAGACATGCTGTAGGTGGATTGGACACTCTAAATTGGCCCTATGTGTGTGTGCCTTCTGTGGAAGGTTGGGGGCTGGGCTGGTGATCTGCTGTGGCGACCCCTAACTGGGAAAAGCCAAAAGAAGAAGGGTTAGAGTTCAAACATGCCCATTAACTGATCATAATGCAATAATATTTGAGTTGCTTATGCATTCTGATTTACCCTCAAATTAAAGGACCACTACAGGCAAATGATGAAGAAAGCATATATTTTATATCTTGTCATGATTTACTACACCTCCCAAAGCTACTCATTCCTAAATATTTTTTGTTTTTACTCTTGTCTGCCCTCATGGGGCAGACATCGTGATTCCTTTGGAAAGCTAAATCTGTCCCATAATGCACAGACTAGCCCTACCATTTGTTGTCAGACTAGACTTCCATTCACTTAGAATGCAACACCTGAAAAAAACTGCCAAGTTTGAGTTTCTGCAGCTCATGTGTCATTGACTGGTATGCGTGCGCTGAGTTTTACAAATGTTGTTCCTACTGATGTACTACACATTCTCTGAAAGAAACTTGTAAAAGTGTCAACAAATTACTGAGATAAAAAAGACTTTTCACAAGGAGCAGTTTTGCAAGTTTCAGTTCCTGTCCGGGTTACACCTCCCATCTCCTCCTTCAGTGGGCTACAGTCTCACATTTCCAGCTTTACTAGATTCAACTATTTTGTCAGCTTTGCATGACGATAGAGATATAAAAAAAAAAATCACAGCCTGGTGTGCCACTAAATCTGTTCCCTTGTATGTCTCTTCACTTCTTAATAGCATCAGTCCAGAGTTTAGGCCAGTCTATCCATTTTTTTAAATGTGCACAGTAAAATAACTTGTAATGCATTTTGGCTGCTGACATGGTTATCTTTACATAGTTATTCTCTTATAGTATAACCTGAACTTATGGTATTTAATGATGCATTTTACAACAGTTCTGTTTCTTAACAATGACCTCCCAAGTCTGATGTGACCTAGTACTTTTTCTTACTATTGCTTTATCTAGTTTCTTAGTTGTATACCAGTGGCATGTCTCTCATCAACAGACTCCTGGCGAAAAACTTCCAAAGCAGATACTTGTATTGAAAGAGTAGCAGCAGCTGTAGCAGTGATCCCACACTCCAATGCACTCAATCAGTACTGACAAACACAGGGGAATGTATATGCCTGAATCAAGCAGTGATGAAATTGCTAGTGACTTCACTGAGCACAATTAACACTCGCACCACACTTACAAAGGCACACCTCCACCTTCCACAAACACAGCTACCCACACCCACACAACATACCAGTCACAAGGCTTTTTCCACCTCTCTGCAAATCACTGCTGTAATGGCTTTGGCAAACAAATGAAAATGATTGATGGGTGTTGGAACAGTACAGATGTTTTGCAGAAAGTCCAGATTTTTTGTCTTTTTCCTAAAATAGCAAGTTTTCTGTCAAATCACTGGCAAGTCATTTAACACTGAAGTCAGAAAGCTGACGGGCATTTGATTGTCAGACTTCATATCCTTAAAATCCACTCTAAAGCAAAACCTGTTTATCAACTTTCTAAGTTTGTAAGTGCAATATGTATAAATTGTCCCAATTTTTGGGCCTTTGTCCCCTATTATTTATGGCCTTGTCCAGATTTCTTCTATGATGCTGAGAGGTATGTTGCCATACCTTCTTACTGGAGCCGGTCCACTGCACTTGCACAAGTGTCCCCCTCAGCACACACACACACAGTAAATCTTGTTGTCCATGTTATTTATTATTTTCCTTGGTTTTGTTTCTCTTACTTGTAATGTTACTTTTACTCATTTTTTCTCCTGCCTCCAATATCTACCCTAATTATTACTTCTAACAAATACTTTTTCTCACTCTTTCTTCTCTTCCCCTCCTCCTCTTTATCCACTATTTGAACTTTTCTACTCTGACATTTGCTTTGAGTGAATAATGAGCTGTCACACTTATGTCAGCACATTTCAATGCTACACAATATTGTATTTAGTCTAATAATAGGTTCGGAACCATCAGCCCAATGGCCTAAGTAAGCCTAGCCAACAAGGTTCCCTGGTGCTTATGCCACCCAAGAAAGTTATTTTCCTGTGCCACTGTCGAGCAGAGACACAGAAGTGATCCTTGGGGTGTATTTCCTATTTCCCATCCACTCATCAAGATTTTTCTTGGAGTGCTAATGAAGAACTTTGCTTGACATAGATCTGGGACAGGAATCTATCAGTCCAGCATGTCCTGTTTATTGTGGTGACAAGGTTTAGGTCCCTAGAGCGTGTAGCTCAGAGGGATTGGGATTTCTTTAGGTGTAGCATGTCCAACAGCTCTGTGTTTGACGCCGCTTTATATGTTAGGCAGAAATCGCCTCTGAGTAGGCGATATGCTATGGAGTAAAGCTGGAGTTTTTTGAGATGCAGTGTAGGACAGCTTTTTGAGGCCGGTAATCCTCTTTGTGAGGTACTTCTGTGGCCTTTCCAGCTGCTGCAGATGTCTTGTGAGGTACATTCCAAAAGGGGCGTTGTACTCTATAATGGGTCTCAGTGTTTTGTCCTGGATGAGAACCCTTTTGTGATGAGGTGTGCCACGTAGAAGGACTTTCTGACTACTGTGGCAATGTGATTATCAAAGGAGAGACTACTGTCCTCCTGGGTCCCCAGATCTCTTATCACACATTCAGCGTTAAGTAGACTGCTACCTATGTGGTAGTTCATGGGTACAGAGTTTTTACCAAAGGGGATAACAATGCACTTTTTGGCATTGAGCTTGAGGCCATGGCTCTGACACCAGGCATCTGTCTGTGAGGCCCTTCTGTAGGATGCCCACATCATTTGGGGACTCTACTACGGCTCCTAGTTTGCAGTCCTCTGTGAACTTCATTAGCCAGAGGCCTTCTGTGTTAGCATGTACTTCAGAGAAGTAGATGCCAAACAGGAGAGGTCCCAGGACTGAACCCTGTGGTACGCCACTTGTCACTGGTTTGATGTCCGATTTGGAGTCTGCAACTTTTACAGTGTGGGTTCTGTCAGTGAGCCAGTTGCCAACCCATCTTGTGATGTAGGGATTTATACCTAGTTTAGTGAGTTTAGCTATAATTCCAGAATGGGGTATGGTGTCAAAAGCCTTGGCGAGGTCAAGATAGGCTGTGTGAGCCACTTTAGCCTCGTCTATGGCTTTGGTGACCACCTCAAAGAAGTCTATTGGATTCAGGATGCATGATCTGCCTTTCACAAACCCGAACAGGGTGGGGTGCAGAGTTTAAAGGTTACCAATGTCTTTGTTTATGAGTTCCATGGTGATGCGTTCCATGGCCTTCCAGACCAGGCTAATGGGGTGATAGTTCCTGGGATCAGTGGTGGCTCCCCCTTTGTGGAGTGGGATAACTGTTGCTGTGCACCATTCAGTGGGCACAAAGCCTGATGTGAGGCTATGATTGAAGATGGTGCTTAGGTGGAGAGCCAATTTGTTCTGAAGTTTGTGTAAAAGGCAGCTGGGATGTTGTCTAGTCCCATGGATGCTGTTTCTGGCTTCAGGGTGCAGCTTTTACCTGTGTAGTTGTGATTACAGGGACTCTGCATTCTTCCTGTATAGATATGGGCCCTTTAGGGTGCGAGGGTGGTGGTAAAATTAGCACTGAACCTATCTGCCTGGATGTTGGCAATATCAGTTGGTTCTGTAATTTTCACACTGTTGTGCTGCAACTCAGAGCATATCTGGCTGTTGCCATTGAGATTCTTGACATAACTATAGAATGCTTTCTGGTTGTCCTTAGAATCAGTGGTGATTTTATTTTCATAGCTAGCTTTGGAGGCTCTTATAAGGGATCTCGGCTACTTACTGAGGCTGACCAGGTAGCTCCACCACTCATGGGATTTTACTCTCTTGCAACAGTTTTGTCCTTCTGTTGTACAGTTTGTTTATGGCAGGGGGCCACCAGATTGGCTTCCTTTTTTTGGAGGATAGCTTCTTGGTTCTGTTTTGGATAGCATGATCCATGCACTCGGTGCTTATTGAGTGCATTTGTGTAGGATTCAGCAGTCGTAACTGTATTGTCAATCTGCATGGGTGTCACAAAGTTCGCCACTTCTGTCTTAAAAAGCATGAAGTTGGCTTTGGAGAAACTTTTTGAATGTGGTTTCCTTAATGGTGGGTGGGGGTGGGATGTGGATATATAGGGTGATTAGCTTATGGTCGGATCTGACCAACGAGGAGTTGACTTCGGGTGTGGAACACTGGTCACTCATGTTGATAATGACTAGGTCTGCGATATTGCTGCCCTTGGTGGGGGTGTGGATAAGTTGATCCAGGGCACTGGAATTTATGAATTCCAGAATGCATTGAGTGAAGGAGTAGTTTTCTCGGTTAATGGTGGGGTAGTTGAAATTGCGAATTATTAGGGTGTTTGGTTGAACCCTAATATTTTCCAGTATATCAAGAAAAGGAGTGGGAATCCTGGGGCATGATTGGGTATCTGTAGCAAGCTACAATTTGGATTGCAGTTTTGCCCAAAGTTACCTCTGATGCATTATGCTGAGCAACTAGCCTGGAGGTGTGGATATCCTTAATGAATATGGACACGCCTCCGCCTTTGGTGTTCCAGTCCAGGTTATGTGGCCGAAAAGTGTGGTATGAGTCCTAGCCTGGTAGTGCAGGGGTGCTCTTTGGAGCCTTGAACCAGGTCTGTCACTGCACAGATATCTATGTTCTCCATTTTAAGGAGAGCCTTGAGTGAGTACATTTTGAGATTTAGACTTCTAGCATTGAGTAGCATTACCCTCAGTTTTTGCTTGCCTGTTCCTGTTATGGTGGTGAGTTTGTCATTTGAACCTTGTCTAAAAAAGGCCCTATAGGGGTGGCAAGAGCCTTAGCCAGTATCTGAAATCCCATGGGCGACAGGTGCAGGCCATCTCTGGCAAAGCATTGTGGTCTGTCTACCATGTCGTCCCAGGCAGACAGATACTGGATCCCCTAAGAATGACACCAGAAGCTTAGCCAATTGTTGAAGTCTATCATTTTGTCCTTGTACTGCGGTATCATTCTGGGTGATGGAAGAATGCTACTCGGGGCTAGGGTCATACCTCCCTGGGCTACTTGATCGGAGACATCTTCCATGTCTCTTAATGTAGTCCAAGGAGGTGTGTCTCAGGTCATTCACACCAACATGGACAATGACAGAGTCCTATTTGTACTTGTTGTGGAGTGACCTGAGTGCATGGGTTATGTGGCGGATCCTGGTACCCGACAGGCAGCTGACAATAACCCTCTTGTTTAGCCTGGTGAGTGGGACATCAGTTTGCCTGACTATAGTGTCACCTATGGCTAGTGTGTTGGGAATTTCATGATGGCATCAAGGAAACCTTTTCCTTCCTTCCTTTGTTTTTTTCTTAAAGTTTTGGATTTTTCTTGGTATATTGATTGATTTTAATTTCTTAGTATATTTTATTTTTTATTTTCCATTTGTTTACCAGGTAAGTCCGACTGGACACAAGGTGACAGTTTTCAGCGGAGGCTTGGGGAGAAAGCTCCAGATACATAGTAAACAGTTATAAACAATAATAAAAATAAATTATACAGACACAGCTATTTTGTACAAAGAGCATAGAAAATATAAAAGGACTAAAATCCTACAATTGATGCAGCATACAGTGGTTAGAATATTGAGAAGCAGTTAAGATAATATGCAACAAATATACAATTGCTTGAACATAAATTCAAAAAGAAGTTTCCATACTCGGAGGGTCAAACTAGAATTCATAACTATAGTGATATGACTTATGTTGCATTTATCTTGTTTTAATGATGGTATATGTGTATTACTGTACGTGTCGTATGTGCACAAATATTTATTAATCTATGTATTTACAGTATATTGGCAAAGTACTGGGTCACACTAGAGGCTTGGGAGGTCATTGTTCAGAAACTGAGAACTGTTGTAAAGCTTAACCTGAACTTATGGTATTCAGTGCCATGCTATAACAGAATAACTATGTAAAGATAACCATGTCAGCAGCCAGAACACATTATAAACTGAATGTTTTACTGTGCACATTAAGAAATGGATAGATTGGCCCAAACTCTAGACTGATGAGTGTGTGTTTTTTTTTTTTTTTTTTTTTTTTAATTCCTGGGGAAATGCTATTCAGAAGTGGAGAGACATATAAGGGAACAGTTTTAGTGGCACACCAGGCTGTGACTTTTTTTTTTTTTTATGTCTATTGTCATGCAAAGCTGACTGACTAGTTTAATCTACCCAAGCTGGAAATGAGACTGTAGCCCACTGAAGGAGGGGAGATGGGAGGAGTAACTTGGCCAGGAACTGAAACTTGCAAAACTTCTCCTTGTGAAAAGTCTTTTTTATCTCTGTAATTTGACACTTTTTTGCAAGTTTCTTTCAGAGAATGTGTAGGACATCAGTAGGAACAACATTTGCAAAACTCAGCACATACCAGTCAATGACACACGAGCTGCTTACTCAAACTTGGCGTTTTGGTCCATTCTAAGTGAATGGAAGTGTAGTCTGACAGCAAATGGTAGGGCTATTTGTTCTCTCTGTGCATTGAGACAGATTTAGCTTTCCAAAGGAATCACAATGTCTGCCCCCATGAGGCAGACAATAGTAAAAAAGTAAATAAAATTAGGAATGAGTACTTATTTTGCTCCTGGCAGCGTTAGGAGGTGCAGATATCATGGCAAGATAAAATAAATATATGTTTTTCATTGTTTGCCCGTAGTGGTCCTTTAAAAAAAAAATACCAGCATATCTAACCACTTTATCTGACTTTAATGATTTTAACTCTGAAACAAAAAAAAAAAGTTATTGAAATTAACTGTACTGAAAGTACTTTAGTCATTTATATATGGGACGCTTTTAAAAGCTTACCTGTATGGGAGAATGAATAATTGGTATGTTAACAAAAAAAAAAATTCTGGGATTAATCTCTTCAAGAAAAAAAATTGACAAAGCTACATTACAAAACCAAATCTCTAAATTCAATAAGACTGGGGAAATTAATACCTTTTTAAATAATAAATACTTAGAAATCTTAAATCATAAGACTAAGATTAATTTAGAAAAAATTAAGTTCATAAATTTTTCTACCGATCCTAAATCATTTAAATAAACTAGTTATTAAAACTAGTTAAATAAAATGTATCCTATCGGAGGTTTATTCTGAAAAAAAAGATGGTAACAGACTTTGGAAAATATACTAATGGAATTTAAAATTACTTCATTAAGATCAAAATTTAGACATTCTAGATTCAAAAATTAAAATAAGCTCCTTAATTAAGAAATACACTAAAAACTAAATTGCATTAGATAAACCAATTTCATTATCAGAAATTAAAAATCAAATTAAAACAGAATATAGCAATAGGCAATGATGGGATTAAATTATTCTCCAGTGAACCACTTGTA